>NC_033797.1:82394900-82481909 GCF_001876935.1 Asparagus officinalis | reverse complement strand
AGACTATTGGCGGTACCTCAATCCTGAACGGTTGGTCCTGTCCTCGGCCCTAAGCATGATTTTGCTGATGCTGGTTCTTATTCTTGCTCTGCTAGCATGCTGATGGTGCACTGCGACACTTGGATACTTGATGTCCAAATTTGTTGCAATTGTAACAAGTTCCTTGAAACCTGCATTGCTGCGCACTTTGATCCTGCTGAGGTCCCTTCTTGTTGGGACCTTGTTGATGTGGACCCTTGCCCCACTGCTAGGGTCCTCTTGAGCCTGCAAAAGATCTCTTACCTTTACCTTTACCTTTATCCCTGGGCTATCCTGATTTAAAATTACCTTCTGTGCCCTTAAGGAACATAGTTGTCTCTGTCTCCTGAGCCATGGTGACATCTTCTACCTCCCGCACTGATTGAAATCTTCGTGATACCAGATATCGACGTAAACCTAGGCGAAGCCCCATCATAAACATCTGAACTTGCCGCTCCTCGGTGTGCCATATGTCCATGAATCTAAGTAGTGTTATAAATTTACTCTCAAAATCTGTGATGGACATATCCCCTTACTCCAACCGGGCTAGCTCCAACTCCTTCTCGGATTTCACTGCAGCCGACACATACTGCTCATCGAAGAAGTATACAAAAGTCTCCCACGAATTCGTCATCCTCTGCTCTGGAGTGAAACAAAGCCGATACCATCCTCCTGCATCACCCTTGAGGCTGAAAGCTGCTAGCCTATACTTCTGCACAGTATTCATATTAAGCATGTCCAAAATATTGCTCACATCTTCCTTCCATTTGTGTGCAGCAATAGAATCCGACGAACCATGAAACTCTGGAGCCATCAACTTCTAGTATCTCTCTACCAGAAAAAGGCAAGCCTCCTGTTTAGCAGATCTATCATTAACTAGTGGTGGTGGTGGTGTATCTATCGTTGGCTCCTCTGGTGTCACCTCCTGAATGGGCGTCTCCTCCCGAATGGGTGCTCTGCTGAGCCTGATTTGCTAACTGCTTCTCAATCGCTGCTAGTCGAGCTATCAAAGGTGCTATAAGATCCACTAAGTACTACAGATCCTGCTACGGCTTAGGCTCTCTATCATATTGCTCAGCTCACTAAGCATGAGTACCTCTGCATCCATGTCCTCTTCCTGATATCTATATGTTTAGAAGTAGAGCTCATAAATTGGACCTCAAGCATAAATATCATAACATATACCAATACGAAAATTGTATCACTTATCACCTACAACATGCTTTATAACTCAAGCAAATAGTTCATCATAATTTTTTTTTTGAAATTTTCGTGTATATATATAATACGTCTTCACTCATACTAGGAATTTCTAGTGGACTCTATACATGATTCCTAGAAAACTCTATCCTAGCTCCACAATATGAAACATGGATGATCCTAAGGATATCGAAACTAGAGCTCTGATACCAACTGTGACGCCCGAGGATTCACACAAGGCTACAGTCCAAGGTGAAACCCGGATTGTCAAACCTACCAAGCACTAATACCACGCAACGACATGTTTCACCATCACAGTTACAATCTCTCTAGTAGAATCAACAAATATGTGAAGATATAAAATAGGCAAATAATGGAAATAGTACAAGAACAAAATATGCCCGGAAGAAGTATATGAGAAATAGTCAACAAATGACTCCAAAATAGAATAAGAATATCTCTAAACTGTAATAATGTATCATGTCTTAGAATGAAGAGTCGAATAAATCTCACTAAGGCATTCAACCTCTACAAAATAAAAATACAAGTCTAGAGTCTGAAATATTTAGCTTACTATGGAGTAATCTGAAGAATTTTACAATATTATAGATATATTATATATTATTATATATATATATTTATATTATATATATGTATATAATATTTATTAATATAGTATATATATATAATATGTATATATTTTATGATATAATATATATATAGTATATTATATGATTAGTTATATTTTTTATTAATTATTTATAGTATATAATTGTTTTTTATTTTTATAGTATATATATATGTGTGTGGTATAGTTATAATATATATATATATATATATATATATATATATGGTGTATAGTGATATATATATAGTATATATATATATATATATGTGTATTATATAATATATATTATATATATAGTATATTATATATATATATATGGAATCTAGGATGAAATCCCATCAACTTGCGACTCTCCATGTGCAAAACTCGCAGTCTAAAAAGAGGAAAAACAATGTGCGTCAAAGCACTAGCGAGATCATCTCTACTGCCCCCAAGGAGAAGGGGTAACAGTATATAAGAAAATACTGGTTGGTACATATAAATATAAAGTCATCAATACTGTGCTAAATGAAAATTGGTATTTAGAGATTCATAACATGAGAATGGGTACGTCGAGTGAAATAATCCAAACAAGAAAACCCTCATGTATATACCTCGTATACCAAATTATGAATCGTTAAATATCAATCTCAGCTAAGAATAAAAATGCAAGTGAAATTAGTAACTAGAAATCTATAACTCGAGACTGGTACGTCCAGCGAAATAATCCAAACAAGGAAACCCTCATGTATATACCATATATCTCGAGCTATGAATCACAAACTACTAACTTCAAACCTATATATGAACAATCATCATAAACAGAAATATTACAGCTTCTACCCTCAATCATAATGAAACAATTTGTCACAATCTCAGACTAACCTCAGGTTGCTGGCATCATCATAAGGAAATATTAGCTAGCTTAAACATTATAAAATACCATGTCATGTATGTCATATATCCTATGTATACCCTACTTATGGGTAAACTACATGGAATCATACTACTACTATATATATATGTATGCCTCTCTTTTTACAATTACAATACTCTTGTAAGGTTCTTACTCAATCGCTCTGCGGCAATAGGTTTTATCTCCGTATTCCAGATATATAAAATAACGATATTCTTGTAAGGTTCACACAATAACATGTGGTTTCAACTTTCTTACTCAATCGTTCTACGGCAACAAGTTTTATCTCCCTATTCCGGATATGCTTTCAGATAATCATACAACGGTGAATAGGCACATCAGTCCAACCTGAAAAAATACACCGATCACCTTCGAGTATTTGGTACAACCAAGGTCTCATTATGGGAAAACAACCAAATACTCCTAGTGTGATTCAACCAAGGTCTCATTATGGGATAAAAAACAACACTGAGTATCCATAACTGATGAGCAATGTTTTATCCTATGTTAATTCAGTTTTATCAACTCAATGTGTGTCATGTATCTCGACACTTCATGTCAATACATCATAAACTAAGTGTACATGCACATATCTTGGCGTGCATGTTAATATCTGGTGTTCACTAATATCCTTGGTGTTAAACAACTCATAATGTTCGTAATACAACATAACAACATTGAGAAACATCTGCCGAAAATAGAAATAGTGAAAAAAGCATGCACATGCCAAATGTGTGATGGGCGGTCGACCGCATATATATGGTAGTCGATCGCTACGGTAGTCGACCGCTACGATAGTCGACCGTGACATGTTTCAGGAGTTGCCCAGGCCTCTGCCTGTCATGCGGTCGACCGCCGCTTAAGCGCGGTCGACCGGACTGAATTCTAGAGTTCAGAGTAGGTTTTAAATAATTATGTTCGCGCTTGTTTTTGTGATTGAAACTTATATGATTCATGCTGAAACATATGTAGAATATTGTAAACATCAAAAAATCTTCTCTAGAAATTATCAAACATGTGAAATATAATTAATTGCATAATGAATCATAAATAAACTCTTAAACTTGGACGAAACATCGTTACAAAGAAAAATCATTAAAATTTAGTAAAACCACGTTATTAATTACTCTCAGATCTTAAAACACTCTGTAATTTTGTTCTTAAACTTTTAAACATGAAAATATCTAGTCTTTATACATATAATACAAAAGATTCACTTTTTATACACAAATTAGTCAGTATGGCCCAATAAAACTCGTTAGAAACTCATTTAAAATTCTTTAAAATAGGGGAGAGCGATTAGCAGAGATGAAACTCGCCTGAGAGTTGATGAAAAATGTGAAAGATAGGATTCCAAAGTAGATCTCCAAGCCACAAACCAAAAATCTCGCCTTAGAGCCCTTAATCTCTCTCTCAAAATCAAATTTAGGTTTTTAGGAGTGTTTGGTGGCTGTTAGGGTTTTTAGATTACTGAAAAATATATAAAAACTCATGATGTATATATATCAGGAAAAAAAGAATATGGGCCTCAAATACCCAAAACTAAGTCAAAACAGGAAAAACAATTTTTAGGTTTCGCGGTTGTCTGTTGTGCATGTTTTCGATTCTCAGAATTTGGCCATTGTGCATGTTTTCGACTCGATTCTTTCTCATGAATGAACTTGTTTATACTCAAAACACTTGTTTGTGCACTCATACACTATTTAATGATATTTTTTACAATAAATATCCATTTATTATAATTAATCACACCTAAATTCAATTTATCAATTGTTAACTCAAAATTTCCGAGGCTTTACATGTCGGTCGACCGAAACACCCCGATCGATCAACGCATCGTGTAAATCATGCACACAAACAGACATGGATAGTTCGACTGATGCCCTTGGTTCAGTTGACCAGCCTGAGAAAGCTCTCAATAGTCGGTTGGCCTATCGGTCGAATACTCACCGTTGATTGATTGACTGATCGGCACAATTTAGGTTTTTATTTCTGGAATCAACTGGATATTTAAGTAAATTTGTAAAAATTCAAACTTTTTCAATAAAACTCATGTGTTAAACTTAAATCAACATATTTAGGGTTAATTCTAATGCATGAAATCACAATTTAAAGTGTGAGAATTTAAACTAAAACTCTAACATGTTCATAAGTGTCATATGTGTAAGATTTTATTGAAAGCACATACTTTAATCAAAACTCATATTAAATCATGTTTAAACTTTAAATCCACAACTGACATTCTTGTAAGTACAGATGGAATTCTCCTGTCTCCAAAAAGATAGAGCTAAAAGCAATCTCTGAAATAGATATTGATCCACCTCTACAGGAGGTGGGTGGAGAATCAAGAGAAGGCCTTTAAGTGACTTTTCGGGGATCTTTTACTTAAAGTACGAGACCACCAAAGGATACTTCTTCAACATTGGTAATTCTTAGTCACAGCTAAACAAGAGAAAGAGCATTAAGACCTTTGTTGACTTTGAAAGGTTCGAAGAACTAGTACTAAGCTTATTTGACGAACTCTATTTAGATGGTAAAATCCTTTCTATTGTACCGGGAGAGGGCCCTGTGCCTTATAATGGTAGTCTAGTTTGTGTCAGCCAAGAGGGGGAAATTTGGGGAAAAATCTGTTTTATATCTTTTTAAATCAAAATGATCAAATCTTTGTATCTTATAGTCTAAAAGAACAATCTTTATACTTAAACTAAGTTTTAAGGCCCAATAAAACCAAATAAAACTCAATAAAAACCAAATAAAAATGGGGATGGGATGGGAAGAGATGAAACTCATCTCAAAATGTGCTAGAATCCCCAAGAGTGCAAGAAATTAGATTTCCTTCTCGAAACGCCGACAATCTCGCCCTCTTCTCGGTATTTTGCTTTACAAAGCTCAAAATTCACCAAAATAAATCTAGGGTTTGCTGAGGGGAGAGGGTGAATTCTAGGGTTCAAAAATATGATGTAAAAGAGAGATTTTGGTGAAATATATCCATATATATAGGCAACTCGAAATAATTCAATCTGACCCGAAACCAAGCCAAACTGGGCATTTGCCTGCACACCCGTCGGTCCACTGATGGCTTGCCATCAGTAGACTGATAAGTTCCTATCAATCGACTGATTCGAAAGCATCAATCGACTGGCCAGAATTCATTTCCAGCTTACAGTTTCTTTCATTCATGCATGTTTATACTTTCACATATACATATATATTCAAACTATCTCAAATCAATCATCAACATATTCATTCATCCCAAATGATATTAATCATGATAAAAATTTCATTTATCATAATAAAAACTTATGTAATATTATTTTTCATAATATTACGAAGATTTACAGGGTTGTACATTCACCCCCTTAAAAGAATTTTGTCCTTAAAATTTCGAAATCGTATCTTAGAGATTAATAATACGAGAAAAGCACGTTGAGGGGATAATCCAGACAAGGAAATTCTCACATACACATCTCATACCATTAATCTATAGATATGAATTATAAGCGATATTTACACTTAACAAACTAGAATGCAAATACTCCCATTAACCCCTAATTAAACGGAACTAGTACGTCCGGCGAAATATCCAAATAAGGAACCCCTCATGTATATACCATATATTCCAAATGATTAGGAGCTAAGTGTTAATATCCTCATTACAGCGTTAAATGTAAATGTGGTTATACTAATAATCATGAACACAAAAAATTCATAGCTAACATTTTTCCTACTCAAACAAGTGTGGGTAGTCACGACGCATATCCTCCTCGCGCTCCCAAGAAGCTTCATCAGCTCCTTTCCAGTTCTATTAGACTTTAACTAAAGGGATCACCTTATTTCAAAGCCTCTTGTCTTCTCTGGCAAAAATGGGAACTTGGATCTCAATGGTAGTCAGATCAGCCTCAAGCTCTAAGTCTGGTGCATCAAACACTCTCTGCTGCTCCTCGTCGCGTAAGTGCTTCTTAAGCATTGAAATATGAAAAAAACATCGTGCACTCGGGACATCGAGGCTGAAATATCTAGTCGGTATGAAACGGTTCTAACACGTTTGTGACGCCCCTGGTTACACACGAGGCTGTAGTCCAAGGTGAATCTAGAGATGTCAAATCTGCCATGAACCTACATAGTGCAATAACACATTTCACCATCATAGTAATATCTCTTTATGGGAATCAATTAAGAACAGTTCATGTACAAGCATATACGAAAAAAGTAATGCAATGAACATGCCAAGAGAGAGAAATATCCAAAGAATATGATCATGTTCCAACTGAATAAAAGGAGTACAACTAATGAACTGAAATAAATATGAAATATCTCAATACACGGAGTCAACTAAAATAGTACTAAGGATCTCAGCGTTCAAAATGAAATACAAGTTTATAAATCACTAAACGAATACTAAATTAATGTGGAGCACAAGTTGTCTATCAAGAAATGATGGCGACTATGCAGAAACTCTGTTAACCCGCGGCTCTCCGAAACTCTGATCCGCTGCCTAAAAAGAAGGGGAAACAACATTGTCAGAGCGCTAGCAAGATCAAATTCATTCGGTCCCAGGGGAAATGACCGCTACATATAATAGAGGCTCTATCTATATATGAATAGTCTACCTAAATCATTTATCCTATACTAGATGGGGTTAATACTTTGAAATCTACAACAATATACTGGTACTTCGAGCGAAATAATCCAAATAAGAAAATCCTAATGTATATACCATATGTCTCAAATTGTGAATCACTAAATATCAACTCCAAAAGTAAAATAAAGAAATAAAGAAAAGCAATATTAAAATGTTAACCAAACAAAGTCATATATGTCAACCCAACATCTCATGCTACCCTTGGGCAGCCAATACGAATATCAGTACATAATCCTATGAAATCTACAATATCATATACCCTACTACAAAATAACTCAACGGTGAACCACGTAAATAAATGACCTCCCTCCTAAAACTCGAGTTGTCCTAGGTTTCACAGTACTATCACATGCAAAGTTCTATGATATCATCACATCATTATGCTGAACGGACTACCTATTCAGGAATCCTAGGTAAATACGGCCCATTAGCCTCATCGCATTACCGTACGAAACGGACTACCTCCTCAGGTATCCTACATGTACGACTCATTAGCCTCATCGCATCACCATGTGGAACGAACAGTCTCCTCAGACATCCTCATCGCATCACCATGTGGAACAGACTACCTCCTTAGGAATGCTATAAGTATGGCTCACTAGCCTCATCACATCACCATGCAGAACGCACTACCTATTCAAACATCTTCCAATTATGGCTCAATGGCCTACTTCAACAGTATACTGACGCACTACCTTTAGCAGTACAGAGCTATGCCCATCAACGGTATCCATACACACACATATATTATTCTAACTAATCGTCCCCCAATCGTGGTAAAAACAATACACACAACTGTCCCCTTCCTGGAAGTCCGCATGTGCCAAGCCTCTATAGGTGTATGTCTATGTCATACGTGTAAATCGTTGTACATCTCGAACCCGTGTTCATGATGTTGATCGACTTCCCTAGGGAAATGGTCGACTGACGATCAATTCGCATAAACTTGCATAAACAAGCTTCAGTCGAATAAAGAATTATACAAACTCAGGGTAGGATCGGTCGACCGATGCACATGGTTCGATCGACCGACCAGAGTCTAGAACTCAGGGTTTAGTCTCATGAAGTTAAGACAATTTTAATAAAAAGAAGTTATAGAACATCATTATGGGGTATAAAAACATGTTTAATCATGTGTTTAACATACTAGGGTTTAAGTAAACAATTATTTATCATCATAACATGATCTTTGGGGTTTAAAAATACTTTAAACATAACTAATTAGATTAAGTTTGTACAATTAGGATTCAAAACCTAATTAGTTCATCATCTTAGCAATTAACCACAGTTCTAAACATCAAATTAAAACCTTTTCTTCATTTAGTATTTATATTCATATATCTACACATAAAACTAGGGTTTTTAATCCACATGCTTATATCACTATATTGTTTCATGTTTAAGACTCAAGTTCTATACATCGACAATTAGGGTCTAGGCCATGTAAAACAAGAATTATCAATTAATCTAAAAACTAATGATCATGGTCATTTATTTTTATCAACTAAAGATCAATTCTTCTGATCTCTTTGTTGTTTTAAGATTTAACATCAAAACTAGGATTTAAAATCATCGAATTATGCACTATACATTAAGTTAACCAATTATACATATTAAAAACATGAATTTCCACTGGGATAGGTTTGGAGGAAGATGATCTTGAATCAACATGCTACTAAAAAATTTAAGGGTGCAAGCAAACAAGTTCTCCCTCACCAAACGCCGATGATCTCGCCCTCTTCGCGATATTTTCTTCACAAAGGTCTCAAAATTCACCAAAATAAGCTCTTGAGTTTTTTGAGGGGAGAGAGTGGCTGCTAGGGTTCAAATATATGATGTAAAAGGGATTTTTTTATGAAAACCATAGGTATATATAGAGGCAAAGCTGAAATAAACAAATCTAATCCGAAACAGGAAACCTAGTCAGACTAGGAAAATAGTCATCAGTATTTTAGTTGTAATTTTTTTGTACGACCTCAGAATGAGGTTATTTAAGATGCGTTGGAAAGATATTGAAGATACCTATAAATTTTATTTTTTAAATTTTTACATATTCAAACTATATCGATGTGTATATACTCCTAACTGGTAATTTTTCCAAATTCGAATTACATCGGTGTATAATGCATATATACTCTTAATTGCTCTCAAATCAATTACTATCATTCTCATTCATCATTAAATAATATTTATCATAATATAACTCATTTAATACTATTTACTATAGTATTTTAAAAAAATTATGGGGTTTTACATTCATCCCCCGTTAAAAGAATTTCGTCCTAGAAATTCCTTACATGTATCTTTAGAGACTAATAATACGAGAAAAGTACGTTGAGAGAATAATCCAGACAAGAAAAAAAGTACGTTGAGGGAATAATCTAGACAAGGAAACCCTTATATACACATCTCGTATCATTAATCCCAAGATAGGTATTACAAGCAATATTTACACTTAACGATCTAGAATGCAAATACTCCACCACTTAACCTCTAATTAAATAGAACTAGTACGTCGAGTGAAAAATCCAAACAAAGAACCCCCTATGTATATACTATATGTTCCGAATGATTAGGAGCTAAAAGTTAATACCCCCATTCCAGCATTAAATAAAAATATGGCTATACAGATAATATGAACACAAACAAATCATAATTAATATTTTACCTACTCAAACAGGTATGGGTAGTCACGACGCATATCCTCCTCGTGCTCCCATGAAGCTTCCTCAGCTCCTTTCTAGTTCAACTGCACTTTAACTAAAGGAATCATCTTATTTCTAAGGTTCTTACCCTCTCTGGCAAGAATACAAAATGGAATATCAATGTTTGTCAAATTAGCCTAAATTTCTAAGTCTGGTGCGTCACACTCTCTGCCGCTCCTCGTTGTGTAAATGCTTCTTGATCATCGAAACCTGGGAAACATCATGTACACTCGACATTGTTGTGGGATGATCTAGTTGATATGAAACGGCTCCAACATGCTCAACGATCTTAAATAGTCTAATGTAACTCATTGAACACCCTTCATTGGCGATACTTTCAATAAAACATAATCTCCAACTTGAAACTCTAATGGTTGTCGCATCTGATCTGCATAGCTCTTTTGTCAACTTGGGTGGTAAGAATACGCTCCCAAATCAACGCTACCTTCTCCAAAGTTTATCTTATCCAACCAAATCTGGTCCAAGTAATAAGCTATTCCAAAGTTTTGTTGAACAAATTGAGGATCTACAATGCCTCCCATACAACGCCTCATATGGTGCCATACCTACAGTTGATTGATAACTATTGTTGTAGGCAAACTCAACCAATGGGATATGGTCCTCCCAGTTGCCCTGGAAATCAATAACTCATGACTGCAACATAACCTCCAACACTAGTTTCCCTCTCTCCGATTAAGTATCTATTTATGGGTGGAAAAATACTACTATACGTTGACTAGATGCCGAAAGAATTCTGGAAGCTCTTCCAGAAATACGGTGTGAGAGCTGAGCCTCGATTCGATACATTCGTCTCTAGGATTCTATATAATTGTGCTATTTCCCGGATGAAAATTCTAGCGTAAGTCTCTGTCGTGTAATTTGTCTTAACGAGTAAGAAGTATAATTTGTCTCGGCAATGATGGTTCAATCTGTCTTGGGATCTTTGGAAATTTCCCCCTTTCAGATTTGAATCTAGGAGTTCCTCGATTGAGCGCTGATTACTCTGTACATCTGTGATTGTTCTACGGTTAACATTCCCAATCAAGGACTGACTCTACTTTGGCTGGTTTAGCAGCAATATCCTTCTTTCTAATTAGGTGGCTCAAAAATCTAACCTCTTAAAGCCAAAACTCATATTTGCCAAACTTAGCATACAACTGGTGCTCCCACAAAGTCTACAATGTTAGACGAAGGTGTTGCTCGCGCTGGGCCTCCGATCTCGAATAAATAAGGATGTCATCAATAAACACTACTATGAACTGGTCCAAATATGAACGAAAAATTTGGTTCATCAAATCCATGAATATCTTGGGTGCATTAGTTATCCCAAATGGCATAACAAGAAACTTAGAAGACCCATATTAAGTCAGGAAGGCGGTCTTAAAAAATATCTATCTTCCGAACCCGCAACTGATGATAGCCAGAATGAACATAATTTTTTGAGAAACACTACGCTCCCTGCAACTAGTTGAATAAGTCATACATCCTCGGTAATGGGTACCTATTCTAGATGGTGACCTTATTCAACTGGCGATAATCTATACACAAACACATGCTGCTATCCTTCTTCTTTACGAAGAAGATTGGTGCTTCCCACATAGAATGACTCCAACGAATAAGTCCCAGAGATAATAGCTCCTCTAACTAAATCTGTAGCTCCCTCATCTCAACAGGTGTCATGCGATAAGGTGTTCGGGATTATTGACGCTGAGCCTAGCTGCATCTCGATGCAAAAATAAACCCCTCTCACCGAAAGTAATCCAGGTATGTCCTAAACATCCTGATACTCTAAGATGACTCTAGTCTCACTCAAATCTACAGCCTAATCCTGCATCATCACGTCCTCAACGTATGCTAGAAATGACTCTGCATTCTTGTTACCCTATGAGGTTATTACTATCTACTCAAACTCATTGAACGTTAACGAGCTGACTGTTTTAATAAAACTGTTAATACTGACATGGTAGGATGATAGCCAATCCATACTAAGAATCACGTCAAACTTGGACATACGCAAGATGATCAAATTGACTACGAACTTAGACTCGTCTAAGTTGATAATACATCTCCTGCAAATACTCTCTAAGAAGGACATCTCTCCTAAAAAGGGGTAGAAACTGACAGAGAAAAATCTAAAGGCTGTGTTATAAGCTGAAGCCTAATCATGAAAGCATAAAAGATGAACGAATGTGACGCTCTAAAATAAGATACGGGCAGGGAAGGAGTTTATAAGGAACGTACCTTCCATAACGGTCCCATTCGTACCATGAGGTATGACTGCATAGTCTCTGCCTGAATCTGGGCTCTAATGTGCTGAAGTTTCTTGAACGTATGGGATCATATGCCCTTGAGGTACCTCCTGCATAGATTACACCTGGCCCTGGATCCTCAGAATGGTCGCGGTGCATCAATCCTCTCCTACTAGCTATGACCACAGCCCTGTGGCTATTAACGCTAGCCTTTGCCCTGCTGGCCTCTTGCTGGTGCCTTGCGACAATCTCTCGCCCTATGTCTAATTTTTTTGCAGTTATAACGCACACCATGAATCTTACGTTGAATCTTGCGCTGCTACGGTTCCCTCGAATTCTACTGCGACCCCTTCCTATAAAGGCCCTACTGCTGTTGTCCTCCGGACTCTGATTCTCTTAACCTTGCCTTTGTCCTTAGGTTGTCCTACTTTAGAGTTGCCATCCTTGTTCTTCTACAACAAAGTGGTTTCTATCTCTAGTGAGATAGCAGCATTAGCTACCTCTCGCACTGAGCAGAATCAACTAGAAACAATATAACAGCAAAGGTTTGGACGAAGACCTATTAAAAAATTATGAGCATGATGTTCCTCGATCTGCCACATGCCCGTGAATCAAAGTAGGCTCATGAATTTACTCTCATAATCAACTATAGTCATGTCTCTCTGCTCCAAACAGGCTAACTACAACTCTTTCCTGCCGCCAATGATACATACTGCTCGTCGAAAAAGTAAACAAAGTCCTCCCAGGTGAGTGTCATGCGCTGCTCTGGTGTAAACTAAAGTCTGTACCAACCACCGGCATCTCCCTTAAGGTTAAATGTGGCTAAACTCTACTTCTGAATGGTGTCAACATTAAGCATATCAAAGATATTCCCCACATCTTCCTTCCACTTCTACGCCGCAAGTGAATCCGACGTATCATGAAATTCTGGTGCTCTCATCTTCTGGTATCTATCAACTAAACGGAGCCAAGCCTCCTACTCAGCTGTCCTATCAATAGCTGTTGTTGGCGGTGTAGTTGTCGGTGTGGCTTCTTCAATAGGTATTTCTTTCTGAGCCTGATTTGTCATTCACTCCACCATTGGGTCGCTAACTAAGCTAACGAGCGGTGCTATGAATCATCAAGTACTACGGAGCCTGCTGTGGGGCCTTTCTTTTTTGGCGTTGCTACATCAACTTGCCCAACTCCATGGGCATGGGTACCTCTACGATCATGTCCTTTTCCTAACATCTAAAAGTTTAGGAGTAGAGCTTTATTTGACACAATAAATGAGATCTCAAGCATTAATAGAATAACATATAATAATAGGTAAATCGTACCACATATCATTCACAATATACTTTATAATCAAAGAAAGATAGTTATCATAAATTTTTTTTAAATTTTCACGTTATTATATATATATATAGATATATATATATATCATCCTCACTCAATCTAGAAATTCCTAGCGGACTCTATACATGATTTCTAGGAAACTCTATCCTAGCTCTATGACACAACACAAAATGATCCTAAGGATGTTAGAACTAGAGATCTGATACCAACTGTAACGCCCCTGGTTTCGCACAAGGCTGTAGTCCAAGGTGAATCCTGAGATGTCAAGCCTACTATGCCCCCATACTATGCAATAACATATTTCACCATCATAGTAATATCTCTCTAGTGGAATCAATTAAGAACAGTGTAGGTACAAGTAGATATGAGAAAAGTAAAAATGTAATGAACATGCCAAGAGAAAGAAATATCCAAAGAATATGATCATGTCCCAACTGAATAAAAAGAGTATAACTGATAAACTAAAATAAATGTGAAATATCTCAATACACGGAGTCAACTAAAATAGTACTAAGGCTCTCAGCCTTCAAAATAAAATACAAGTTTATAAATCACTAAACTAATACTAAACTAATGTGGAGCACAAGTTGTCTACCAAGAAATAATGGCGACTATGCAAAAACTCTATCAATCTGCGAGTCCCCAAAACTCTAATCCGCTGCCTGAAAAGAAGGGAAAACAATAGCGTCAGAGCGCTAGCAAGATCATGTCCATCCGGCCCCGGGAGAAAGGGCTACTACATATGATGGAGGCTCTACCTATACATGCATAGTCTACCTAAATAATTTACCATGTACTAGATGGGGTTAGTACTTAGAAATCCACAACACGAGACTAGTACGTTAAGCGAAATAATTCAAACAAGAAAACCCTCATGTATATACCATATGTCTCAAATTTTGAATCATTAAATATTAACTCCAAAACTAAAAATAAAGGAATAAAAAAATACAATACTAAAATGTCAACCAAACCAAGACATATATGCCAACCCAACATCTCATGCTACCCTTGGGTAGTCAATACGAATATCAGTACATAATCTTGTGAAATCCACAATACCATATACCCCATCATAAAAGAACTCAGCGGTGAACCACGTAAATAAATGACCTCTCACCTAAAACTCAAGCTGTCCGAGGTTTCACAGTATTATCTCTTACAAAGTTCTATGGTATCATCACGTCATTTTGTAGAACAAGGACTACCTGTTCAGGCATCCTAAGTAAATACGGCCCACTAGCCTTATCGCATCATCATACGGAACAGACTACCTCCTTAGACATCATCATCGCATCACCATGCGGAATGGACTGCCTTATAATGCATTCAATAAATATGGCTTACTAGTCTCATTGCATCACCATGCAGAATAGACTACCTATTCAGGCATCATGCAATTATGGCTCAATGGCCTACTTCAATGGTGTACCGACGCACTTCCTTAAGCAGTACTGAGCTCTGCCCATCAATGGTATCCATACACACACATATATTATTCTAACTCATCGTCTCCCTCGTCATGGTAAAAACAATACACGCAACTTTCCCCTTCCCAGAAGTCTGTATGTGCCAAGCCTCCATAGGTGTACGTCTATGTCATACGTGTAAATTGTTGTACATCTCGAACCCTGTGTTCATGAACACGTACAAGAAAAATCATCGTAAATAAGACATGATGTCGGTCAACTGTCCTGGGGCATTGGTCGACCAACGACCAATTTGAATAAATATGCGTAAAAACAAGTTTCGGTCGAATAGAGAATTACACAAACTCAAGGTTGGATCGGTCGACCGATGCACAGGGTTCGGTCGACCGACCAGAGTCCAAAACTCAGGTTTGAGTCTCGTGAAGTTAAGACAATTTCAATAAAAAGAACTTATAGAACACCATTATAGGATATAAAAAATGTTTAATCATGTGTTTAACATACTAGGGTTTGACTAAACAATTATTTATCATCATAACGTGATCTTTGGGGTTTAAAAATACTTTAAACATAACTAATCAGGTTAAGTTTGTACAATTAGGGTTCAAAACCTAATTAGTTCATCATCTTAGCAATTAACCATGGTTCTAAACATCAAATTAATATCTTTCTTTCATTTAGTATTTATATTCACAGATCTACATATCAAACTAGGTTTTTAATCCACAAGCTTATATCACTATATTGTTTCATGTTGAAGACTCAAATTTTATACATCAACAATTAGTATTCAGGCCATGTAAAAAAATAATTATCAATTAATCTAAAAAATAATAATCATGGTCATCTATTTTTATCAAGTAAAGATTAATTCTTCTGATCACTTTGTTGTTTTAAGATTTAACATAAAAACTAGGATTTAAAATTATCAAAATAAGCAGTACACATTAGATTAACGAATAATACACATTAAAACATGAATTTCTACAGGGGATAGGTTTGGAGGAAGATGATATTGCCTCAACACACTGCTAAAAATCTAAGGGTGCAAGCAAACAGGTTCTCCCTCACCAAAGACCGATTGATCTCATCCTCTTCTCGGTATTTGCTTCACAAAGCTCTCAAAATTTACCAAAATATGCTCTAGGTTTTTTTAGGAGAGATGATGGCTGCTATAGTTTAGAAATATGATGTAATAGGGAATTTTTCATGAAAACACAAGCATATATAGAGGCAAACCAGAAACATATAAATCTAACCCGAAAAAGGAAACCTAGTCAGACTAGGAAAACAGTCTTTGGTATTTGGGCTGTAACGATTTCGTCCAGCCTCAGAATGAGGTGATTTAAGATGAGTTGGAAAGATATTAAAGAGTCCTATAACTTTTGTGTTTTGATATTTTATAGATTCGAACTGAATAAGTATGTAATACATATATACTCTTAATTGGTCGTTTTATCCATATTCGAATTGCATTAGTGTATAATCCATATATACTTTTAATTGGTCTCAATTCAAATACTATCATGCTCATTCATCATTAAATGATATTTATCATAATGTACCTCATTTAATACTATTTACCATAGTATTTAAAAAAATTATGGGGTTTTACAATGTTCAACAATCCTAAACGGTCCAATATATCAGGGTAAGTTTTCCCCATTTGCCAAATTGATGGACACCCTTCATAGGTAATACCTTCAACAACACAAAATCTCTAACATGAAACTCTAATGGTTGTCACCTCTGATCCATGTTACTCTTTTGTTGACTCTAAGCTATAAGAATATGCTCTCAAATCAATGCTATCTTCTCTGAAGTTTGTCTAACCAAATCTGGTCCAAGTAATAAGTTGTCCTCCAATTCTGCTCAACAAATCAGAGATCTAAAAAGCCTCCCATACAATGCCTCACAAGGAATCATACCTATCATTGATTGATAATTGTTGTTGTATGCAAACTCAATAAATAGAATATGATTCTCCTAGCTGCCGTTGAAATTGATAACACATACCCGCAACATGTCCTCCAACACTTGGTTGACCCTTTCTGTTTGGCTATCTGTTTGCGGGTGAATAATACTACTATATGATAGTTGGCTGTCGAAAGATTTCTGGAAGCTATTCCAAAAATGTGATGAGAAAACTGAGCCACGATCTAATACAATCATCTCTGAAACTCTATGTAGCCTCACAATCTCTCGTATGAAAATCCGTGCATATGTCGTCATCGTGTATGTTGTCTTAACTAGCAAGAAGTGCGCCGACTTCGTCAATCGATCAACAATCACCCAAATTGAATCATTCCCTCTATTAGATCTCGGTAAGCCCACAATAAAGTCCATCAAAATATCTGTCCACTTCCACTCAGGAATAGGTAAAGGCTATTGGGTTCCTGTGGGTCTCTGATATTCTGTCTTCACTTAGTGGCAGGTAAATACTTAGCTACATACTCCATAATATCCTACGCATGCCCTCTACCAAAATTTCTCTTCAGGTCTTTGTACATTTTGGTTGTGCGTGGATGTACTGTGTACTTGGTGCGATGTGTCTCATCAAATAAATCCTTCTTCAACTGCGGATTCATGGGAACTATAATCTGACCTTTCATTTGAAGGCCCCATCAAATCTAATGGTCTAATCCACCTTAGGCTCTTTGGATATCTTCTCCTTCGGGGTTTGAATCTAAGAGTCCTCCAACTAAGCACTAATCACTTTGTCCATCCACGATGGTTGTACGGTTAACGCTCCTAAAAATTCGTTGCTCCCACCAATCTCTGGCTTAAAGCCAAACTTGCTAAGAGTGAGAAGATTCAAATACAACGAGCACCTCAAAGTTGTAAGCCTGTTAAGACACTTCTTACTCAACATTTCTGCTTAAATGTTCACCTTCCATGGATGGTACTGAAGCATGAATTCGTAATCCTTAATGAACTCGACCTATTGCTACTGTCTCTGATTGAGTTCCATCTGAGAGAAAAGATGCTTCAGACTTTGATGGTCTCTAAACAATTCAAGCTAAATTCTGTAGAGATAATGTCTCTATGTCTTCAGTGCGAAGACCACTGCTGCCAACTCTAAGTCATTTGTAAATTAATTTTGATCATGAGTATTCAACTACCATAAAATGTACACCACTACTAACTGAGTCTGCATCAAAACGCCTCCTAGACCCGATAACAATGCATCCGTATAGACAACAAAAGATCTTATCATTGCTAGGGATGATCAACACCGATGCTATAGTCAACTTAGCCTTCAATGTCTCAAAGGCTTCCGGACACTCTGGCCCCCAAACAAACTTAACACCCTTCTTCATAAGGCATGTCAATTGGGTAGCAATCTTTGAAAAATCTTGGATGAACTTCCTATAATAGCCGACGAGCCCTAAAAAGCTACGAATTTCTGTCATGGTCTTCGGTAGCTCCTAATTAAGAACTGGTTCCACTTTGGCTGGATTTACTGCAACACCCTCCTTACTAATGACATGGCCCAAAAATGACACTTTTGATAGCCAAAACTCGTATATGGTAAACATAGCATACAATTGGTGCTCCCTCAAAGTCTGCAATGCAAATTAAAGATGTTGCTCATGATCGGCCTCTGACTTCGAGTAGATGAGGATGTCATCGATGAACACAATCACAATCTAGTCCAGATATAGATGAAAAATACAGTTCATCAAATCTATGAATACGGTGGGTGCATTGGTTAGCGCAAATAGCATGACAAGAAATTTAAAAGACCCATATCAAGCCAGAAAGGCGATCTTTGGAATATCCATTTTTCAAATCCATAAATGATGATAGCCAGATCAAAGATCAATCTTTGAGGAATACTACACTCCCTGCAACTGGTCGAATAAGTTATCAATCATCGATAGCGGATACCTATTCCGGATGGTGACCTTATTCAACTCATGATAATTGATACACAATCGAAGGCTGTCGTCCTTCTTTTTCAGGAAAAGGCACTTTAACATGAAAGATAGATGAGTCAGTTAGTCCAGACATATGATGCATTTTCTCATGAGTCGTTTCCTCTCTGTACTGTTCTTATGTGGATGATTAATGATTTTTCTGCTTATACTAATCTCTTCGATTGATCTACAAAAGGACATATGCTTATCCTATATTTAGTGCAAATTTCAAAGGCTTTTATTTACATCGTTGCCAAAAGATGTGTTATTAGTTTAACAGCAGATGGTTACGAAAGGGATACAAATGTAGCGGTAAAAAGTGGGTGAAAGAGTTTGATGGCTAATAAGAATAAAGAGGAAAGCTGCATATAATGATTGGAGATGAGATTGTAAAATTATTTGAGGGATGTCCAAAAGTTAAGTTTAGAAAGAACTAATATACAAAAGAAGATATTCTTATTCCCAAATGCATTTCCATCATGAAGAGGGCACCAAAATGAAAGAGACAAGTGCATAATTTAGACAAAAAGGAAGCTGAGGAATTGTCGATAGGATGGAAAAAATATAGCATACTCTTTCAGTTCCCTTGCTCGCAAAAGCTAAAAATCTAACACAATTTATATGTAATGCATATTGAAATGAATACATATGACAACCTATTATCCACACTCCTACAGGATGGTGAGAAATCAATGGATGATTTAAAGGCTCGATAAGAGATGAGACTTGAATGAATTGAACATCCAATGTGATCTACAAGCATGAGAAAAATGTGAAAGAACTACAAAAGGAGGAGGGACGAGATTAGAAAGAAGGATTGTGTAATGAAGTGGAGTCTCGAAATGGCAATGACAAATCAATTCAGGAAAACCGGTAATAATATTGTGTAAATTATTGACCTTTCATAGTTATTTGATTATTTAAATTTATAAGAAATTTATTTCTCTTTATCTTTGTAGGGTTGAAGGACTATGAGAAGTTGGGTTAGCATGCGAGTGAGCAGGGTGCCAAAGTACCTGCCCAAGGTTACTGTTAGATATAACAATTTGATCGTCCATTTAATTAGAGACCAAAATTTCATTAATGTTGCTCATAATTTTAAAGAACAATAATGGAAAGGCATAAACGAAAGCTGGGAAAGGCTCATGGTAATTATATGTCATAGTATTTCTTTCATTTACTATTTATTTGATTATTCCTATAGTGTATGTTTCTTCCACATGTAATTTATAGGATTATTATTGTAACTAGTTCTTTTAGGTTCTTGAACACTTTCCAGTCACTCATGTGCATTTACTATTATTACTTCTATGAACATAATGGCTAAATAATCCCACTATTTTACATAAGGCAAATATTTTATAATTATTCAATTTTCCGTTATTTTTCCATCCCTCTGTGTAAATAACCCAATACAGGGGCTAAGCATAGTTTTTGAATCAAACATTGAATGAAATTAGTTTTTTCAAGATATGCGGATAGATGGGTAGATTCTCTTTCCATTCGTATATTGCTACATATAGCAAGAAGCAATAAATCCTTGATTTGGCCAAGAAACAAAGCACTACTTGGCCCCAAGAAGCAAAGGGAATGAGCTGAGCTACTTCTCCTCCACACATCTTTATTTTGTTCTCCATGCCCATTCTACATGCACTTTGCATGCCATTGGTTCCGTTACTCAGAGGTTAAAATCTTTCCCAGATGAGATAGATATTCTAAATAACAAGGTTTTTTTTCAAATAAGCCAATTCATTTAGCACACTGCGGATCCATTCTTTTTTCGTTCAAAGATTAGCCCTTTGTCTCAATGTTTCTTGTTCTAGCTCGGCTAGGTGGATAGTCGAGCCATTCTCTTTTATGAAATATAACAAAATAGGTCAAGTCAAATAAGTAAACAATGAAATTTATTCAAAAAGTTTAACAATAAAAAAAAAGAAAAGGGGAGAGAGAGAGATTCAAACTCCTATTCATAATAGATTGATCCCAAAATAACCTATTCGAATTATAAGAAATCCTATAGAACCTACAAGTGCCGAATTATTCCCATTTTGTGAGAATCACCAAGGATATACCTTATGCTTGGGTAGATAAATGCTTGGGTTTCTACAATTATTTATTAATAGGATTTATTGAATATCAAAAACTTATTATCTAGAATCCTATTTTTTGGAACGAGTTGAAGGAATGAGGATTATTGGTGGAGAAGAAGCAATAAATTAGGGTTTATGAGGACTAATATTACGAGCTTCTGAAATCCAATGGGATCTTCATAAAGTTTATTGTTATGTAGATGAGTGATTCGCCTTTGAATCATTAACAAAATCCGTCAGATAAGGAATTGCTTAAGTAGAACAAGTCTGATGCCGCTCCTATCTCTAAAGAGCTATCTACTTTCTTTAAGCTTTTAGATTAAAATGCAAAAAAGAAACCTTTATAATTTGAAAATTTGCTTTTTCAATTTTATCATTTTTTTAGTTCTTTAAAAATGGGTTCAAACGTAGAAGGTCGTTTTTGGAGAGACCTAAAAGGTAGTTCTACTTCCTTTCCCCAGATTGGTAAAAAATAAAAATTGTCTTTTTTATCATTTTTCTTTATTTTCTAATCTTGTTGATGGCATCATATTTTAGATATTCTCCAAGGTTTCAGATTGAAGGGAAATAAAATCTGATCTCTTTACCATCCTTCTTTTCCTATTATAAGAGTCAAAAAAATGTTATGATGGTTATATTGCTTTCTATATTGAATAGATTAAAATTAGAATTTGAAACTTATGTAATTAACTTCTTCTAGTTAACCAACAAAAAAGGGATAGGTGCAGAGACTCAATGGAAGATGTTCTAATGAATGGAGTTAACTATACTGCGTTACCAGAATCCTTCTAAATTAAAGAATGGATGACCTATCTATCTAATATGTACATATACAAACTAGAGTATATCTACTCTTTCTCTAAAAATTGACACAAAAAATGTTGAGACAAAGAAAGAAGAGCATAAGGTAGATGACGAAACGAGGAGACCTAAGATGTAGAAGATCAGGCATGAGTGTTTTAGCAAATTTAGATTCCTATATATCCTCTTATGTGATAGTTCATCATACAATTCATATAAGATCCATCTGTCTAGATATCATCATATACATCTAGCAAGTTGTATATTTTGATGTCTGATTTAGAAGGAGAAGAAGCAGCAGAAATTAGAACATAAATATCATTACATAGAGCAAGCGCTATAGTTTGTTTCCAATACTTAGCAGCTTGATCGGACCAAGCCTCTAGAATTTCAGAATCACCATGCAAAATGGCATGTTCTTCCCAGCTCCAATTCAATTGGTTAGTCAAATGTGTGACGCCCTAGGGTTCACACAAGGCTACAGTTTAAGGTAAAACCCGGATTGTCAAATCTGCCAAGCACCAAATACCTTGCTACGACATGTTTCACCATCACAGACACTATCTCTCTAGTGGAAACAACAAATAGGTGAAAGTACCGATAGGTAAATAATAAAGATAGAACAAACCCTGTGTACACAAAAGAAATAAGAGAGTAATCATCAGTGAGCCTAACTAAAATAGAATAGAAATATCTCTGAGTCTGAAATAAACCTCAAGTACAATTAGTCAAATAAAATCTCAATAAGGCATTCCGCCTCTATAAAATACAAGTCTAGAGTCTAAAAAATAAACAACTAAATGTGGAGTCTGAAATAACTACAAATATAATAATATCTAGATGGAATCTAAGATATAATCCCATCAACCTGCGACTCTCTGTGCACCAGACTCGCTGCCTGAAAGGGGAGAAAAACAACGAGCGTCAAAGCGCTAGCGAGATCATCTCCACCACTCCCAAGGAGAAGAGGTAGGAGTATATAAGAAAAATGAAGTCTGTACATATAAGTATGAAATCATTCATATTACTCTAACTGGAGATTAGTATTTAGGAATGCACAACACGAGAATTAGTACGTCGAGAGAAATAATCCAAACAAGGAAACCCTCATGTATATACCATGTCTCAAATTGTGACTCCCTAAATACCAACTCCAAACTCTATGAATGAAAAACAGCAAACAAAAGAAAACATTCCAAACTTCAAACATGTAGAATAAATATCTCATCTCAAAACTACACTCGAGTAGTCAGCTCTAATGTAAGGGGAATCTCATCCAAAACAAAAGTAAATCATAAACTATATCATGTAAGCCACGATCTCAAAGAAAGTACCTTACTCGCAGGAATCCAATATGAAAACCAAACTACAACTGATAATCCTTACATGTGCGCATCTCCTTGTGCAATAGCGATACTCTTGTAATAATCTTACTCAATCGCTCTACGACAATAGGTTTTATCTCCCTAGTCCGAACACATAAAATAATGATATTTTTATAATACTCTTACTCAATCGTCCTGGGAAAATAGGTTTTATCTCTCTATTCCGAATACATAAAATGACGATACTTTTGTAATACTCTTACTCAATCGTCCTGCAAAAAATAGTTTTGTCTCCCTATTCCGGATACATAAAATGACTCTTTTTCATATGTTAACTAACTCACATGTATCAACTATCCCAACATTGTACATCAAATAAAAAATCACTTGAACTGAGTGTACATACACATAACTCGGTGTGCGTGTCCATATCCGGTGTTCACCATCATCTCAGGTATTAAACAACTCTTAATCATTATACTATAATAGTTTAAGATCGACAAACTCTCTTAAAAATAACAAACAAGAGCGAAACTCAAGAAACTTTCACGTTATATATTAATTATTTCAAATCAGCATATTTGTAGTTTTCTGTAGAACATATCGTTAGTAAATTGAGTATATCTTTCTTTAGACAAATTATTTTTAAGAATAGTTTTTTGTTTTGGAATCTAGATTCATATATCTATCATTTGGCACTAGTTTGCTTCAGTTTGGAGTTCATATGATATCTCTAATATCTAGTTAAACGTTATATATGTGTTACGGTTTTCCTACAGAACGTATCATCAGTAAATTGAGCATATCTTTCTCTAGGAAAACTTTCTTTAGGAATGGTTTTCTATTTTGAAATCTAGATTCATGTATTTTTCAATTTTCATTAGTTTGGTTCAATTAAGATTTCATTTGTTATTTCAAATTTCTAGTTAAACAGTATATATGTGTAGAAGTTTTTCTGTAGAACATAACAAGCATGATTATTTGTATAAGAAATCATATTTAAATATTCAATCATGCACGAATCTTTAAAACAAAGAATAAGACATCTAAATTCAGATAAACAATGTTTTAAATCATTTTTAGATCTTAAAATACTTCTGTAAAATTTATGCTTAATCTTTTTAACATGAAAAGACCTAGTCTTTAAACATATAATACAAAAGATCTGATTTTTATACACAAATTAATTGATTAGGCTCTATGAAACTCATTAAAAACTCGTCAAAAATATTTTAAAAACTAGGAGAGGGATTAGTAGAGATGAAACTCACCTTAGACATGTTGAAAAATGTGCAAGATGTAATGCCAACATAGATCCCTGAACCAAAAGCCAAAAACAAACTGAAATCCCGCTCCAAAACCTTTGAATCTTCCTCAAAATCAAAATAGGGTTTGTGGGGAAGTTTGGTGGCTACTAGGGCTTTAAAATAGTAAAATAGTACTAAAAATTTTGTGAATGCATATCATATATAGTAGAAAAACAGGTGTTGGCCAAAAAATACTCGAAACCAACTCGAACCAGAAAACTGATCTGACTAGGAACATACCCCTTCGGAATTTTGACTGTAACTTTCTTGTCCGACCTTAGAATGATGTGATCTAAGACTTGTTGGATAGATATTTAGAGACCTACAACTTTGGTCTTTTATGTTTTTTTCCAAATTCTAACTATATCGGTGTGTAAAATATAGAAACTCTCAACTGGTCATTTTTCCCAGATTTTCACTCTTGGACTTAGTGCATGTTTCGACTCGTTTCTTTCTCTTTAACTAACTTGTTTGTACTCAAAACTTGTGTCAGTGTGCTCATACACCATATATTCATATTTATCTCAATAAATATCCACTTATTATCATTAATCATATATTAATTATATTAACACAAATTTTTAGGGTTTTACATTCACCCCACCTTAAGAGAATTTCGTCCTCAAAATTCTGCAGTCGTATCTTAGGAGTTAATAATATGAGAAAAGCACGGAGAGGGGATAATCTAGACAAGGAAAACCTTCCGTACACATCTCGTACTATTAATCCCTAGATATGAATCATAAGCCACATCTAAACTTAACCAATCTAAAATATGTGCGTCCTCACTTAACCCCTAATTAGATGGAACTAGTACGTCGGGTGAAAAATCCAAGCAAGAAACCCCTCATATATATACTATATGTTCTGAATAATTAAGAGCTAAGTGTCAAATGACCCATTCTAGCATTAAATATAATTGTGACTAAACAACACATATAATTTAATCTATCAACGCATATAAGCACATTTAAATATCAACACCTTACCTGTTCAAACAGGTGCGGATAGTGGTGACGTACATCCTCCTCGCGCTCCCAAGAAATATCTTTGGCTCCTTATCGGTTCCACTGAACTTTCACTAATGGAATGACTTTGTTTCTAAGCTTTTTATTCTCTTTAGCAATAATGCATACCGGAATCTCCACGGTAGTCAAATCATCATGGATCTCAACCTCTGGTGAATCAATTACCCTCTGGTTCTCTTCGTCACGCAAATGCTTCTTGAGCATCGAAATGTGGAAGACATCGTGTATACTCGACATCGATGCCAAAAGGTCTAATATATAAGAAACAACTCCAATGTGCTCAATGATCCTGAAGGGACCAACATATCTCGGGGTAAGTTTCCCCCATCTCCTGAATCGTTGAATGCCCTTCATCGGTGATACTTTCAACATAACTAAGTCTCCGACCTAAAACTATAAGGGTCATCTCCACTGATCTGCATAACTCTTTTGTCAACTCTGTGCAGCATGAATGCGCTCTCGAATCAATGCCACCTATTCTGTGGTCTGCCTAACTAGCTTCTAGCCAAGTAATAGACTATCCTCTGGCTCTGCCCAACATATAGACGATCTGCAAGGCCTCAAGTACAAGGTTTCGTACGGTGCCATCCCGATGGTAGCTTGATAACTATTATTATATGCAAATTCAATCAATGGGATGTGGTCCTCCTAGATACCCTGAAAATCTATGACACATGCTCTCAGCATATCCTCCAACACCTAATTCACCCTCTTGGTCTGACCATCTGTCTGGGGGTGGAAAATACTACTGAATGATAACTGGCTACCAAAAGCATCCTGAAAACTCCTCCAGAAATAGGTTGTGAATACTAAGCCCCGATCTTATATAATCATCTCCGGAACTCCATGCAATCTGACAATCTCTCGAATAAAAATCCTCGCATATGTGTCCGCCATATAAGTTGTCCTCATGGGTAAGAAATGCACCGAATTTGTCAATTTGTCCACTACGACCCAAATAGAATCATTTCCTTTCTTTGATTTAGGTAACCCTACTATGAAATCCATAGAAATATCTGTTCACTTCCACTCGGGAATGGGTAAAGGCTGTAGGGTTCCTGCAGGTTTTTGATGTTCCGCCTTAACTTGCTGGCAAGTAAAACACTTAGCCACGTACTCTATAATCTCTCTATGCATACCACTCTACCAAAAATACCTCTTCAGGTCCTTATACATTTTCGTCGTTCCTGGATGCACTGTATATATACTACGATGTGCCTCATCAAAAAGTTCCCTCTTCACTTGTAGATTATTTGGCATGACAATCCTGCCCTTCATCCAAAGGCCTCCATCTACTCTAATAGTCCAATCATCTTTGGGCTCCTTGAAAATCTCCCCCTTACGGGTTTGAATCCAAGAATCCTCTAACTGGGCTCCGACTACTCTATCTCTCCAAGACGACTGTATTGATAAAGCTCCTAAGAAAGCACTGCCTCCGCCAATCTCTAGCCTAAAATCATAATGGCTAAGGGTATAAAGATCCCGATATAGTGAACACCTTAAAGCCGCTAGCCCGCGACGACGCTTCCTGCTCAACGCGTCTGCTACTATGTTCGCCTTTCTCGGATGGTACTGTATAGCATTCTCGTAATCCTTTATAAACTCTATCCATTGCCGTTGTCTCTGGTTGAGTTCTTACTGTGAAAATAGTTACTTCAAACTCTGGTGATCTGTGAATAACTCAAATTGCACTCTGTACAAATAATGCCTCCACGCCTTTAGTGCAAAGACCACTGCTGCTAGCTCCAAATCATGTGTGGAATAATTTTTCTCATGAGTCCTCAACTATCTCGAAATATAGGCTACAACTCTCTGGATCTGCATCAATACACTTCTAAGACCCGATAGGGATAAATCAGTGTACAGAACAAAAATCTTATCACTACTGGGAATAATCAATACTGGAGCTGAAGTCAATTTAGTCTTCAATGTCTCAAAGGCCTCTTGGCATTCTGTGGCCCAAATAAACTGTACACCCTTCTTAGTAAGGCGTGTAAGTGGTGTCGTGATCTTCAAGAAATCCTGAATAAATTTTCTGTAATAGCCCGCCAGACCTAAGAAGCTATGAATCTCGGTAATTGTCTTTGGTGGTTCCCAATCATGTATGGCCTCTACTTTAGCTAGATCTACGGCAATGCCCTCCCGGCTAATGACATGGCCCAAAAATTTGACCTCCGATAAACAAAATTTACATTTACTAAATTTTGCATACAACTGTTCTTCCCGGCAAGGTCTACAATGCCAACCTCAAGTGCTGCTCGTGCTCGGGCTCTGATCTAGAATAGATAAGAATATCGTTGATGAAAACTATCACAAACGGGTCCAAGTATAGACGAAAAACTCGATTTATCAAATCCATGAATACTGTGGGTGCATTGGTCATCCCAAATGGCATGACAAGAAACTCAAAAAACTCATATCAAGTCAAGAAGGCGGACTTTGGAATATCCATCTCCAGAACCCGCAACTAATGATAACCGGAACGAAGATCTATCTTTGAGAAACACTGAGCCCCATGCAACTGGTCGAACAAGTCATCGATCCTCGGTAATGTGTACCTATTTTGGATAGTGACCTTGTTCAACTCACGATAATCAATGCATAATCGCATACTCCCGTCCTTCTTCTTCACAAAAAGGACCGGTGCTCCCTACTTAGAGTGACCCTATCGAATGAATCTCTGCGACAACAAATCATCTAGCCGGATTTGTAGCTCCCTCATCTCAGTAGGCGCCATACAGTAAGGAGCTCGGGAAGTCGGCACGGTGCCTGGCTGCAACTATATGCAAAACTTGACCTCTCTCAGTGGAGGTAATCCTGGTATGTCTTGGAAGACATCCTGATACTCCGAGACCACTCGCATCTTACCCAAATCTGCACCCCGATCACGCGATATTAACTCCTTGACGTATGCCAGATATGACTCCACAAACTGGTTGCCTCTGGAGGTTGTTACCACTTGTAGGCGTATAAAATTGCTTATAGGTCCCTTAGCACAGCTCGGCACAAACCGACGAACCAACGAGGCGACGAGGCTAACTAATCGCACGCAAGCAACGGAATACATCCATTCGCGTGTGGAATCAAGCCAAGGGTTCGAAGAGTCAACGAGTCATCCAACCAAGGGTAGACTCGGATGAATCACAATCGAATCAAGATCAGTTTCGGACTCGAACTCAGAAGTGGATTTACTGCCAAATCAGATCAACAAATCAGAGTCTAAGTCAACCGAATCACGGACTGAACCGAAAACGCAAAACAACGAAACCCGACGCCTAAGGGGGGCTCGGCCAAAACCGAGCCACCCATGGGTGGCTAGGCCCAGTGCCGGCCACCTATAGGTGGCTGACCCAGATCTGTGCGCGGGCACAGTTCAGAGAGCCTATAAATAGGCCCCCGTGGTTCATTTTTCAAAGGTTGGAACTGTTGGCCTTCTTGTTTTGATGATGTTTAACAAACAATTTACTACTAATGTTGTTTGTCTAGTGTTTGTGCATTCCTATGTATGGTAGACAAACAACGTTGTTGGAGGATGGATGGAATAGAGCTTCAACGATCATATCCAAAGGAGGTTGGCGGAATGTCGGTGAAGCCTTGCTATTCAAAGTTCAAGATCCAAGTTCAAGCTTCATCCGCGAGATTACCAAGTCAAGCTTATTGAAGATCAAGATCATTGCTTGGGTAATTTAGTTTAGGAATTTATATTATGTGTGTTAGTACTTTAAGCTCAATCATATACACACATACACGTTTTGGTTTTTGTATATATATAGTTATATATATACATATATGTTTTGGTTTGATAGTTTTCAAGTTTTACTATGAAACAAATGAATAGAATTGGAAAATACTATTTTGTTTCATGTTTATATGCCTATATATGATTTCACCTTTAACAAGCTTATATTTAATGAAATCATATTTAGTGTTTTGAATATATTTGCATAGAATATGCAATTTTATGAAAATATTGTATTTCTAGGTTATAGACTTCATTACAACATGTTATATCTTTTATCAAGTCTATACAATCATTTCATAAGGTTTCAAAATGTTGTTTAAGTCAAAATACAAAATATCAATTTTCAGGTTTTCATGTTTTTGAACTATTTTGTAAAATGATGATATTTTTCATTTGGGAAGTCCTTTTTGATAACCAGTCATTGTAGCATGTTTATTATCATGTCTACAATCATTCCCCAAAGTTTTACATTTTTTGGAATTTATTTGATATTTTTAAACAGTGTTTTAAAATCATCTTTATTTTTCTGGGATGTCAGTTTTCGGTCGACCGGTACGGTCGACCGGTCAAATGATCATTTCTCAGTAGTTTTCCAGAGAGTCGTCGGTCAACCGGTACGGTCGACCGAAATTTCGATTTCTATATCGGTCGACCGCGCCGGTCGACCGATGATGGCTCCGCTTGTTTTTTGGATTTTCAAGGTTGTTCGCGGTCGACCGGATTTTCGGGTCGGTCGACCGAATCGTTGTCAGGTCTCCCAATGGCTATTTTTCTAGCCGTTGCAGCACTTCTGTTTTGGGCCTTTTGGTCATTTTGTTTGGATTTTTGGCTGAATTCTTGTGAGGCTATATATACCTCTATTGCATTCAATTCAAAAAAAAAACTAAGAGAGTTATAAAACAAGTTTAAGAAAGTTTTAATCAAGGGTTTAAGTTTGTTTAAAGTGTGTTTATAAGCTTTTAAGCATTTGAGTGTTTCGATTTTGTGAATCAAATTCCACAAGAGCTTGAGGAGATTATCTATTGAAGTTTGAGCTTCCAACTATCATCCCTCCATCTCTTGTTATCAAATTGAGAAGTTTTCTAAACTCAAACTCTAGCTTTACATTTATATACTTGTTTGATTATCATTGTTCTTAAGCTAGATTTTATATTTGAGTTTAGTTTGATTTTGATTTATATCTCTTTGTTCACACACAACCTATTGAGCTTATTGTATTTACATTCATAGTATAATTTACGGTTGTGGGTTTGTGACATTGAGAGTGAGCTTAATTGAGTTCTCATCCTGTTAGAGAGAACAATCATTTGTTATATTGTGCTTATTGTGAGAATCACTTTATAATACACTTGTACACCGAGTGAGGAGTGTGTGATGAGAGTCGGGGATCGTCCCAAGAGGAGTGGCGTCGGTTGACGTGCCTAGGGAGAGGTTGTAACCGAGCACTTGAGGAAGACACGGCTAGGTCCAACACTTAGTGGGTGTAGAGTGTGATTGCAAGAGTGTGAGTTGTAGAGTTTTCGGTTAGCTAGAAAACCGAGTGTGTAGAAGAAGTTTCGGCTTTCAAACCGGATTGTGTTAGTGGATTTCTCCCCGGGAGTGGGGAGCGGAGACGTAGGACGGAAGGTCCGAACTCCGCGATCATATTGCTTGTTTGAGTGTGCTTTGGCGTTCATTTATATTTATGTTCATATCTTATATCGCCATTGTCCATAGCTCATTATTTATATGATCCACTATCTTATTTATGTTTATATCACCCTTAGTTACATATCCTTGCATATATCATATTGTATATCTCTTTGGTAGGATATATCACATTGTGTTAGTTTTATATCCTTGCATATACATTGCCTATATCTCTTGTTAGGATATATCTTGTTGGTCACATTGCTTATCCTAGCTCACATATCTTGTTGTATTTCATATTGCTAGGATAACTTGTTAATTAATTTTAATTGGCATTTAATCGGATTAGATTAGCATAAGACCCTAATCACCCCTCCTCTAGGGTCTAACAGGAACTTTGAGAACCGAAACTCTGCCGAATTGAGAATTGAGCTTGGAGTTTTGAAGACTTGAGAACTTGAACATTCAGATCTGGTTCTCGGCGAGCATCCATGTCACAAAAGGCAGGAGTTCGAGAGAGAGGAAGAGATCAGATCTGAGATCTACACGAGATCATACTCCGGATCAAAGCTTGGTCTTTGATCCCGAGAACTAAGGGCGATTATTTCCTTGGTGAATTAATCCCCCCGGCTATTATTTCCTTTGCGAAATAATACCCGTCAAATCGTGTAGACCCGACCGGATCTAGATCGCGTGGTGGACCACGGATTAACCCCGGCGTTGGCAAAGAACCCACACAAGCGAGCGACCGCAAAACAGGAGCTCGTGATTCGTTCGGAAGGAAAGTTGTAATCTTTTTCTTTTTCTTTGATTTCGTTGTAACCGGATCTAAAAAAGACCGGATCTTTTGTAACAAAAAGCAATTACTTGAGATAACAATGAATTCAATGAAGGCAATTTTCACAGCAAACAATCTGGATTGTTCGCTGTGAAAATTGCCTTCATTGAATTCATTGTTATCTCAAGTAATTGCTTTTTGGTTACAAAAGATCCGGTCTTTTTTAGATCCGGTTACAACGAAATCAAAGAAAAAGAAAAAGATTACAATTTTCCTTCCGAATGAATCACGAGCTCCTGTTTTGCGGTCGCTTGCTTGTGTGGGTTCTTTGCCAACGCCGGGGTTAATCCGTGGACCACCGCGCGATCTAGATCCGGTCGGATCTACACGATTTGACGGGTATTATTTTGTAAAGGAAATAATAGCCGGGGGGGATTAATTCACCAAGGAAATAATCGCCCTTAGTTCTCGGGATCAAAGGCCAAGCTTTGATCCGGAGTATGATCTCGTGTAGATCTCAGATCTGATCTCTCTCTCTCTCTCACTCCTGCCTTTTGTGACGTGGATGCTCACCGAGAACCAGATCTGAATGTTCAAGTCCTCAAGTCTTCAAAACTCCAAGCTCAATTCTCAATTCGGCAGAGTTTCGGCTCTCAAAGTTCCAACCTTTCAAAATGAACCACCCTTGGTTTTCGGTTGAGTCCGTGATTCGGTTGACTTAAACTCTGATTTGTTGATCTGATTTGGCAGTAAATCCGATTCCTGATTTGGCAGTAAATCCATTTCTGAGTTCGAGTCCGAAACTGATCTTGATTCGATCGTGATTCGATCCGAGTCCGCTCTTGTTTGGATGACTCGTTGACTCCCCGAACCGTTGGCTTGATTCCGCACGTGAATGGATGTATTCCGTTGCTTGCGTGCGATTCGTCAACCTCGTCGCCTCGTTGGTTCGTCGGTTTGTGCCGAGCTGTGCTAAGGGACCTATAAGCAATTTTATACGCCTACAGATACCCCCTCTAAAGTATTTCAGCCTCGTTCTTTTATAGAAGAGTCTGGAATACTTTGGATATGATTGTCCCAACCTTCAGTCGGTGTAACGGGACCTTGGAATGGCTTCTGTTCTTGATTCCTTCAATCCTTCAGGCTATTCGGTGCTTCGTCGAATGTCTGTAAGGTTTCCTATGCTGCATTTATTGTCTGACTGTTGTCGGAATTTTAAACTTGAAGTCGATTCCTGATTTTCTAATCTTTAGCTCGTGTTGGTTGGTTCAACATAGAACTGACCATCGATTGTTGGCGTTGAGTCTTTATTTGCGACGCGTTGTCCGGCGTAGTGTTGTTGAGTTATCCTTAAGAATATTTATAAAAATATTCTCCAGGAACTTCTCAACCAAAAATAGGGAATAGTTTATACTCATATACCTTATTTGAGTATTAAGAAGCAGTTTATACTCATATACTTTTCGAAGTAACTTCTGTGCCTGAATGAGCTGAACCGGTCTGATAATGAGCCAAAAAAGGCAGTAATTCGGCTCAAAAAATCTTCCGACTCTTCCGAATGTGTGGGAGAGGCAAGCATAAACAAATGGTTGAACCCTCGGTCGATTTGAAGTTGTTTCGATGCTCGATTCAGCTTCAATTTGAATTCTGGTTCAAAACAGGTCTGGTCCGGTTCAACTAGGTCTGGTCCGGTTCAACTAGGATTGGTTCAATATTATAAAAGAGGGTCTTTTCCTCCTCATTAGGGCCCCCCCCTAACCTTTTTTTTTCACTTTTCTCTTCCCTCGAGCATCCTTTCTCCTTCAAAACTTCATAGTTGCATTAGATCTAGTCTTCCTTTGGATCTTTGACTGAAGAATCCCTCAAAAATCTTTATATAGAAACTCCTCTCAGGCCCCTCGAGCACGTGGTCTGAGCCTCTTTCAAGATTTGATTTTTGTCGGATCTTCGAGCTTTCTTTCAGGTATATCCTCCATAATTTTAGTATATTTCATCCTTAATTCAATTTATGAATTTGTGGGATCGCATGCGAGGGTTAGGATTAAGATTTGGCGCCTCGAGCTCACCTTTCAGGAGGGGAGAATTGCAAAAAAGAGGAACTTTTCCCCAGATCTGATCCCTTAACTTATTTTGCAGGTCTCTATGTCTCGTATTACGAGAGGTCAATCCTCTACCGCGTCGGCTGATGGCGTGCCTCTCTCTTATGCTGGTGAGCTATTTTTGGAAATTTACAAATTAGTCCATTTTTCTTGGAAATTTACAAATTGTGGTGAGCTATTTTTGGAAATTTACAAATTAGTCCATTTTTCTTGGAAATTTACAAATTGGTCCTTTTTTTTATCCCCATTTTGTTCTCCTTGGTGAGGCAATCGGGAAGAGCCTTGATTCTCTTTGGTGAGGATCGACGCTTTAAAGATATGTTTTGCTTGGTCAAAACCATATCTCAAAATCAATAAAGGGGGCGTTTTGACGCTGCATTGTGCCTTATAAGGCAGGGATATATAGTCGATATACCCTATCTTATAAGTGCATAATGTGGCCAAATCGTCTCACCCTTTATAAGGCAGTGACTCTATCTTACCCATTCGTAGGATGAGTTCAACTTTCTTTTATAATTGAGGCTAACAAATGTTTAAATGTTTGCTTCCAGTGGAATATCCTTCTGTAGCGTTCTCATCTCACGCAGTGTACGGGCGTCGTGGCTAGTATTATTCGACTTCCGACGATTTTTTCCCCTATCCCAGTCACTCCTCAGTTTGCTTCGGGCACGTCGACAGAGGTTGCCCAAGTGGTGAAGGAAGGTGGACATAGAGCTCTTCGCCAGTTGATTACAGATGCGCCCCTCGTGAAGGATGCCAGTTCGATTCAGCCTCTCAGGAAGACCGACTTTTTATTTGGCGACTCTGCCAGAGATCCAGATGCAGTGTTTATTGATGCTGAGTAGTGGCTTCATAAAACTGGCAGTGGTTTCATATATTTGCCGAAGATTCTTCGGCATCGTTCGTTGACTGAGCTCAGGCGTCAGGCTGTGACACGGGAGATGTCGTGGCGCTCGACGGAGGAGCATGAGAGCGTTCACTGCGGCTACATCACTCATCAGGCAGCTCCTAGTTCGAGCAGGAGTCATATTACTGGATTGCATCCTGGAGTATTGGGGTTGGATGCACCGCCACGTAACGAGCTTCTTGCCTCTGCTTCTACTTTAAAGAATCGCCTCGCTGCTTTAGGACGGGAGATGCCTGCGACACGTCATAGATTTTATGGTTGGGTCCATTCTTTGGACAAGCTTTGGTGGACTCGCATGACGAAGTACGTCTTGAGCCGATGGAGCGAGGAGTTGCACGCTTGTGGTCTGTATGCAGCCGTTCGTGCCACCATGTATGGTTTGCCTGTTAGCGCGAAGCATTTCTTCGCTTTGTGCGAGCTCTATAACCCGGATTCGAACACTTTTCTGACCCGGCAAGGGGAGTTGGGCTTGGCCCTCCATGAGATGCACAGGATTTCTTGTTTGCCCATGGGGCAGATGCTATATCAGGAATATTTTCCCTGCAACCAAGAATTGGGTCAGCTGAAGGATCGCATGCCCGACCGCTACGAGACTTTATGGAACCTCACATGTCACTATCATATCGCTTTGGCGCAGTCTGAACCTTTAGCGAAGAGGGCTAAATCCCATGTGAGCCAAAAGCAGTTTGCGTCTTATTTGTTCAGGAATCTAGAGAGCAATTCTGGCGAGGTTATTTGTGAGCTGGCACCGCTCACTCCTTCAGGGGTGAATAGTCTACTGAAGAAGGTTGATGCTCATTCCTATACCATTAGCAGTCTTGAGAGTGGTTTTCCTACAAGGACCAAGTTTAAATCATTCTTGTGGCATGCGACTGCGCCGATTCGACCGATGACCCTTCTTGCTGGTTACCTCGCTATCTGGTTAAAGAAATGCATGGTCCCATATCAGTCTAGTGATATCTTGCCATTAAGGAACTTTCGCTTCTTCCGGTGATGGTGGCTAACATTCATCGAGGGCTTCGACAGATTTCTAGTGCTTTTACACGGAAGGAAAGTGAATCACCGGCTCAGATTCCTACTATTAAGGTGGAGCTTCCATACACTTATTTGATGGCTTGGTTCGTCCTTCATCGTATTGATATGATGTCAGTACCGAATGCCACAGACCCCTCCGTTCCCCTACTACAGTTGTTTGAGAATGACAAGTGGGAGGGGTGAGGATTCCGTGACGTTAGACAGCAGCTACAGGTCCACAAGTGTTGGGCGTTTTCCATTTGCTTTCCCCAGTTCTCCGGCCGATACGGCGAGTGTCTGATTGATGAGGAAAAGCCGAGGGGGGATCGAACTCATTTAGACGTCGGCTGCTTTAACTGGCTGGTGAACATCAGGCCGGGTTATCTAACTTTTCGGGTGAGGAATCAGTGTTTTATAGAGCCATACCTACCCTGCTGATTCGCTCGCCAGTTTGGCTATGATCAGCTTTATGTCGGGAATCCACGTCAGCAGCTTCGGACCCACGGCGGTTTGGTGGACGGTCTTCGTGCATGGTTGTGGACCGTGACGGGCTGTACTGGTGCTAAGTTCAGTCTCCCGAGTTCTGAGCGGCAGTTGAACCTCACTTTCTTAAGCTGCAAGTGGTTGTTAGCAGCTAATAAAACTATCCCCGTAAAGCCGATCGCAGAGCTAGAGGCTGAGGAGGCTTCTCAGGCTGATTCTCGTATGATTTGGGAAAATGCTCAATCACAAAGGGCACGGCACAAGACTCGTCGGATTGACGAAGAGGGAAAGAAGATCTTTCATTCTGCTGATGAAGCTTCAGGCGGAGGTCTTGAAGATCACGAGGACTGTTCTGAACGAGGTCAGTTTCTTACTCTTTTCCTTTATCCTCCAGAATTATTAAGCCTGACAATGGTTTGATGTTTTAGGGACCACAGCTGACTAAGATGAAGAGTTCTGTCCTTCTCCCCAGGCGAGACCTTCGATTATTGTCCCTGCTGCTAGGCGAAAGAGATTAGCCCGCAAGCCGCGTGCAGTTTCGCGAGCATCTGATATGGATTTGGCCAGTGGCGATCCCGCCAGTGATGGAGGTAACATCTACCCTATAGACCAACCTCTTGATCATTCAGAACTTTGACTCATGCTTTTCCATCTCAATATAGGAGAGCATGGGGAGAGAGAGATGAGTCCTGATCCAGTTTTTCACGATTCTACATCTTCTGATGAGCCCGACTCACCGCACCAAGTAGAAAGGTCTGCAGAAGCTGCCGACATTAGGGAGACCATCAATGTAGGACCTGGTTCGATGAATCCAGGTACATCTACCATTAACAATACACAAAGGAGTTGAATGATTTGGAATTTATGCATTCCCTAATTGTCTCTATGCTTCTTGCTCTTTTAGATAATTTGCAGGAGGCAAATGTGGATCTTGGGAATAGAGAGGCTGATGCACCCATAAGAGGTAACTCATTTCTATTGGTCGTAGTCTCTTTATTCTCTTTTCGTACTTATATTCTCTTGTGTCAGATTTCTCGACTGATGATTTTGACGAGGAAGGCTTGCTTTTGGACACTCCTATGCTCCACTTTATGTATGGCTCTCCTCAAATTGATGATCAGTTGCCTGGAGATGTATTTCCTGAGTCTACGCTCCCTAAGAATCCCGAGGATGGTTTTTCTGAAGGTACGTAGCTCTTCTCAAGTTAATTATAGGACTAGCCAATTTTTGACTAATGCAACTATAATGTGATGCATCTGAGGATTCTATTTCGTATTTGACAGGAGCTTTTGTCGAGACTGATCCTGTTGAGCAGCTGTGAGACCAACTACACCAGTTGATACACCCACAGCCGTTACACCTCTACTACCCCCAGTGACTCAAGGGGAAGAAGGTATAAATTGAGCTACTGAGAAATGTTATTTATTTCTTCATCAAGACTTTTGACAGATTTCTTTTTTTTTGTAGGGCTTTCTTCTCGGCTTCACGTCCTTGTGAAGGAGTTATTATCGGACATCGACCCAGAGAAGATTGTCATCTGCATAGAAATCCGCTCTTTCTTCTCCTTTGTGAATGCTATGATTGGCAAACTCTTCCACGGCGGACTTTCCCTTCACCAGTTTAAGTCATTCCTTGATCCTAAGATAAATTCAATAAGGGATGCAGGATACCCGGATCTGGCGAAGGCTATTGTTGATGATCTTGACTGCCTAGAGCATGAGCTTCGGACGTTTCGTGAGCTCTGGGATGCAGGTGTTTCTTCATTCATCGCTGCCGAGTTAGATACTCACTTACAGACATGGCGCGATACTAGGCTTTTTGCTGAGCTCGAGATTCAGGTGCAGCGGGATCACTCGACGAGCTTGATTCTTCCATTGCTTCTTGTGAGACCCAGATAGACCAGCTCCGAAGAGAGCTCCATGAGAAAGTGGAGACTTTGAGTATTCTTCAGATGACGAAGATACAGGATCAGCAGGCGCACACCGCTTTATCTGATGAGCTGAAGTCCTTGAAACAGAAGTTGGTTGAGACAGAGGAGGTTGCTGCGAACATCTTAGCCACCACCGAGGAGTCCATCCGAGTTGAGCTGAGACAAGCTTATGATGAGAAGCTGTCTAAGCTTAATCAGCAGATTTTTGACCATGTTCTTGATGTATGATTTTATTTGCTGAACGTTTTGACTTTTGATCCTTTTAGTGGAACTGGTTTTTATCTTTATTTTTATTATGATTCCTCATTGCGTTTGAAATGATTGACCATAATACTTTTAGGATTTTTGGCAAACCCTCAACCATCAACGGATTTGATTAGCCTTTACCGACTACCGTTTGAGTCGGGCTAGCATGCGGATTGTCTAAATCCGTTCCGCATGTCATGTTGTGCTAAGAGAATGAATTCTCTGAGACTTTCGTGCTATGATGTTGAATACATAGACTTTACCATTTGTTACGGGAATAGGCTACCCGACGACACGTGTTAGGCATTGACTTTAGGCTTTTTGGCTAACCCCCAGCCTTCAACGGGTTTGATAAGCCTTTACCGACTACCGTTTGAGTCGGGCTAGCATGCGGATTGTCTAAATTCGTTCCGCATGTCACGTTGTGCTAAAAGAATGAATTCTCTGAGACTTTCGTGCTATGATGTTGAATACATAGACTTTACCATTTGTTACGGGAATAGGCTACCCAGCAACGTGTATTAGACGCTGACTTATCCCTATTTAGGCTTCGGGATAAAATACCCCAGAATCGAACTCTGGTGTCCTTTTTCACGGAGAGAGACTAAACCGGCGACACGTGTTAGGCGTCGGCATATCCTTTCTTAGGATTCAGGATGAAATTCCCCACGCGTGTAAGGCATGGATTTTGGCGTTATTAATAACACCCTGCCACAATGTTGAATATGTGAACGGGTGTTCTTTTTTACGGTTAAGAACTAACCGGCAGCGCGGGTTAGGCGCGGACTTATCCTTGCATAGGTTTCATGATAGAATACCCCAGAATCGAACTCTGGTGTCTTTTTCTACGGAAAAAGACTAAACCGGCAGCGTGTGTTAGGCGCAGACTTATCCCTGCTTAGGATTCGGGATAAACTTCCTAGGATGAATCCTAGATTGATAGATTCTTAGAAAAGGTTGGTGCGGGAAAGGAAGAATTTTATATTCTATTTCCCGGTCTTCTTTTGGGGTGAAGGCGAACCCGAAAAACAAGGAAGGAAGAATTTTATATTCTATTCCCTGATTCTGGAAAGGAAGAATTTTATATTCTATTTCCAGCGCAAAAGAAACTAGGAGTGCGATCTCCACTCCGAGAATCTGGAAAATCTAGATAAACTTACCTTTTATATGCTTGGTTATCAGAAGATGAGAAACAGGTTCTTCGTTTATCGAAGTGGAATTCCAACTTCGGTTATAACCATGAGAAGGCTTAACCAAAGAGAAAAGGAAGGGAGTTCTTTCGTTTATCGAAAGGGGGCTCCGAACTGAAAGTGGTCCTCTCGTTCATGGAAAGAATCAAGAGGGACAGAAAGACATTTTTGGTGGACCCACTGTCAATTGAAATTGAATCAGTGAGGGATTTTGGTGGTGAAAAAGATTTTGGGTTATCCTCTAGAATACTAAGTGTAATATTCTTCAAGGAACTTTCCGGTAAATGGGTTATCCTGAATGTACTAGGGGTAGTACTTTTTCAGGAACTTCCCATTTATTGGCATTAATTGCCTGGTGCCTTCTTGAGTAATCAGGCGATATGCACCATTTGAGTAGACTGTGTCTATCACAAACGGTCCTTCCCATTTGGGTTCGAATTTACCTTTCTTCTTGGAATTGAGTATTATCGGTCGGCGAGCAGCGAGGACCAGATCTCCTTCCTTGAAGCTTCCCTGTCGGACTTTTTTGTTAAAGGCCCTAGATATTCTGGCTTGATATAACTCAATTTGTTGTTGAGCCTCCAAGCGCTTTTCATCCAACCTCTCAAGTTCTTCGAGACGTTTCTGATGCTGTTCTTCCGTCGTCATCTCGGTTGCGAGAGCGATCCGAAGGGATGGGATTTGAATCTCCAATGGCAGCACAGCTTCACATCCGTATACCAATGAATATGGGGTAGCTCCCGTAGGTGTGCGTATAGTAGTGCGATAAACCCAGAGTGCTTCACCGAGTTTATCGTCCCAGTCTCGTTTATTGGTCTTCACGAGCTTTGACAGGATTTTAATGATCGTCTTGTTGAACGCCTCAGCTAATCCATTCGCAGCGGGATAATAAGCTATTGACGCAACATCTTCAATTTTGAACTTGTCACAAAATCTGACGAAGGCGTTGCTTATGAACTGTGGACCGTTGTCATGAATGATTCGTCTTGGCACGCCGTGTCGGTATATGACATGATGCTTGATGAAATTGATGGCGTTGTTCGTCTTCACTCTCTAAGTGGAATTGCTTCAGCCCACTTTGAGAAATAATCTGTGATTGCGAGGATGAATCGATCACCTTTGACTGAAGGGGGAAAAATAGGACCAACAATGTCCATACCCCATGTCTCGAACGTCCAAGACGCGGTTGACATACTGCTCTGGTGGTTGATGCATATAATTTACATGTATTTGACAAGCGTGACACTCTCGGGCGTATTCGATTGCGTCACAAACCATTGTTGGCCAAAAATATCCCATTCTCCTGATGCGATCATACAGTTTGGGACCAGGCTGATGTGCACCACATTCTCCTTCGTGTGCTTCCTTAAGAACTTCTTCTGCTTCTTTGTTCGAAAGGCATCGGAGTAATAAACCATCGTACCCTCTACGGTATAACGTATGGGTCTCGGCATTATAGAAGAATCTTTGTGTTCTTCGGCGGATTGATTCTCTTTCTTTTACATTCTCTGGTAAAATACCATACTAGACGTAGTCAATGATGGGAAAACGCCAATCTCGGGACTCAGACCCAATTTGAGTTGAATTCACCTCCTTGGCGTTTATGTCTCCATCATCTTCCTCTTCAATATCCAAATCGTATATGGGTATGCAGAGCTGATGTGTCCTTACTGTGACTAACAGCTCTGTTTCGGGAGGCTGCACAAGTGAAACCGCTAGTGCTGCCAGTGCATCCGCATAAGCGTTCTGGAGACGGGGGATATATTCAATGAAAAATTCTTCAAAAGATTCTGCCATTTTGATGGCTTCCTGGTGGTACGGGATTAGGTCTTGGTTCCTGACTTCATACTCTCCACGGACTTGGTTGACTATCAATTGAGAATCCCCAAAGGCTTCGAGATATTCGACCCCCAGCTCCTTAGCGAAACTGAGTCTAATGAGAAGCGTGTTGTATTCGGCTACGTTATTGGAGCACGGACTAGTCAACGAATAAGCTCGAGGCATCACATGCTTTCCCGGGGAGATTAGGACAACCCCAACCCCGGAGGAAACTGTAGAACCTCCCAGAGTTATTACCCTATTAACTGCCCTCGAAGCACCATCGAAATATAATTGTCATACTTGTTGGTGCGACATAGTGTTAACCTCGTGGGTTTCATCTGGTAAATCATCATATATTTCTGCCGTATCTGTGGTCGGGTTTGCCGCCAAAAGATCGCAAATCGCTTGTCCTTTGATCGACTTCTGTTGTTTGAAGTGCAAATCATATTAGGACAACAGAAGAGCCCATTTCGCTAACCGCCAATTCATAGAGGCCGGTTGCGTCATAAACACCCGTATTGGGTTAACATTGGAAATGACGTAAATCGTCTGTCCAACCAAGTAATGCCGCATCTTTTGCATCGCGAATACCAATGTGAGGCATTCTTTCTCAATCATCGGATATCGAGACTCGGCGCCTATCAAGGTCCGACTTAGGTAATAAACTGCCTGTTCGTGACCGTTATCGTCGTCTTGTGCTAGTAAAGCACTTATCGAGTGGTTCATCGCCTTGAGATAAATCAAGAACGGTCTACCTGATTTTGGTGCAACGAGAATAGGAGGATTCGTCAGATACGTTTTGATATCTTCGAATGCTTTTTGGCAGGCATCGTCCCAGATGAATGACACCCCTTTCTTGTTTAGCTTAGAGAATGGTTGGAACTTCCCAGAAAGGTTTGAGATGAACCGCCGGATGTAGGCTAGCCGCCCTTGCAATCCTCTGAGCTCTCTCAGATTTCTAGGAGGTTGCAGTTCGTGTATCGCCTTTACTTTATCGGGATCGATATGTATACCCTTAGTGGTTATGACGAATCCAAGGAATTTTCCGCTGGACATTCTAAGGAAGGATTTGGTGGGGTTCATCTTTAATTGATGACCCCTCATGAGATCGAACATCGTCTTCAAGTCCTTGATGTGATCTTCTTTGTTGCGGCTTTTTACAACCAAATCATCAATGTAGCACTCAACTGTTTTCCTGAGATGTTCTTGGAAAATCATAGTCATCGCTCGCTGATATGTGGCGCCTGCATTCTTTAGACCGAATGGCATTACCGTGTAGCAGAATACACCGAGGGGCGTTCTGAATGCTGTATGCTTCTCGTCATCTGGGTGCATCTTGATTTGGTTATATCCTGAGAAACCATCCATAAAAGACATTCTCTCAAATCCGCATGTATTGTCGATAATAACATCCGTGATTGGGAGAGGAAAGTCGTCTTTTGGACATGCCGTATTCAGGTCCCTGAAGTCGATGCAAATCCTGATTTTACCGTTCTTCTTCATGAATGGAACGATATTGGCTAGCCAATCTGGATGTTGCTCCTCTCGGATAAATCCTGATTCGATTAATTTCTTAACCTCTGCCTCGATGGCTTCCATTATCTGCGGACGAAACCGTCTTTGCTGTTGCTTGACAGGCTTGGCATCTGGCTTGATATCGAGGCGGTGCATTGCTACATTGGGGTCGAGCCCAGGCATATCTTCATAGTTCCACGCAAAGACGTCGATATATTCCCTGATGAGAGCAATTAATTCTTCTTTCTCATTTGGGGGAAGACTATCGCTGATGAATATAGGCTTTGGGTTGGCCTCGTCACCCATGTTAACTTGGACTATTTTATCTTCAGTGGGGGGTTCCCTCTGTTCGAACCTATCACCATACTGCATGTTTAAGTGATGAACCCACGGATCTTCCCATGTTGGCATTTGATCGTCATCCTCCATTGTAGACGGATCAACTGTAGCCATGTTTACCATTAGGGCTTTGAATGCCTCCCCTAGACTTGTGTCGGAATTCCCAGCTGAAGAATCAGAAGAGTATCGTTCTTAGTTTTGTTAGCAATTTGATCGATAATTTGCCAACCACATTCGTCATCAGACGAGGAAACATAGCCTAAGCCTCGCCTGTATTTATAATAATCCTCGGATTTCCCTTTTGGTACATATACCGCCTTGGCTGGAGTATGAGGACCTCGATCGAAGTATAGACCTTCTCCGAGTGTGAAATCGTACCCCTGCTTTTCCATGAGCTTGCGTGCTTCTGGACTATACTTAGATAAATGCCGACCAGGTTTGTCATCATCTTCATCTTCACTTAGCAAATGATCTGGTAATGGAGAGCTTTTTCCTTTACCGTAAATTACTTCTTTTGCACCTCCTATTTTGTTCGGGACGACCATGGTTGTTCCGAAAGAATGCTGGAGGCGTTCCTTTGTTATGTAGGACGATTGAAGCGGCATATACAAATCAGGATTATTGTACAATTCTGTTATCACATCATCAAGAGACAGGGAGTACTCTAAATCATTATTGATTTTATTAGTGGCAAGTTGTCAGTTACAACTGCCCTCTGACGATTGATCATCGTCAAGGTTGATTACAAAGGGTACAATATCATTTAAAACATAACCTCCATTGTAATCAAATCCGCGTCAAGGTTGATTACAAAGGGTACAATATCATTTAAAACATAACCTCCATTGTAATCAAATCCGGCTTTGGTATCAGCTTCTTCATCGCTGTCCGTGCCATGGGCCGATGATTCAGTATCGGATTCATTACCATAAAGGAGAGAATCAGTGAAATAATTCTCATACCCTTTAAATGGTTGCTTATCCGTGACCACCGTTCTAACCCTATTATCAGCATCGACATATTTCAAACACTGATGGAGAGTTGAGGGGATTATAACGTTACTATGGATCCAAGGTCGACCCAATAGTAAGTTATACGAAGTCTCGGCATCAATCACATAATATGTGACTTCCGTCTTCAAATCTCCCATTTGACACTTTACTCGGATCTTACCCAAGGGTCTTGACCCGCTAGTGTTGAATCCATGGATAACAGTGCCTGTTGACACCAACTTACTAACCGGAATACCGAGGATATGCATCAAGCGAAGCGGCATAATACTTACAGCAGAATCCGGATCAACTTGGATTCGGTTGACTTTGCTGGAGCCGATGTACCCGATGAAATACAGCGATCGATCGTGGTTCGAATTCTTTGTTTGCATGTCCTCTTTGGTGAAAGTAATGCAAGGAAGATTCTTAGTCGAACGAATGGATCCGTGTCAAACGGAACCGTTCAACGCTGGAGGATCGCATTCACAAACGCCGCGCACTATCAGCGCAGGCACGGGCTCGAACTGAAGAAGCCCGTAGAAAGCTGCAGAATGGAGTAGCCAAGAAATCACCACTAACTCACAAAATATGGAGGCCAAAGTCCAAAGTGGTGAGATGCAAGGAAGATTCTTAGTCGCTATATTGTAGTGTTGAATCAACTGTCCTGGCTCTTCAGATACCGGCTGGATCTGAGTAAGGAACGCTTCTGAATTGGCCAAGGCTTCTTGCAAGGCTTCCCTGGTTTCTTTGGATAGCCGCAGCAATTCATACAGCGTTATCCGTGCTGGAATATTGGCTAGTTGAACCATTATATCGAAGACTTGCGGAGTCTTCGAGCTTTCCGGTTTGTCTTTTCCAATCGGGCGACTGAAACGAGACTGCTTCAGATTCTGAACTTCCTGGGGATTCTTCTCTTTCGGTTTATTCACCGGCTGTCGTCGAGCCTCTTCGCCCGGTGTAGGACTTGTAATCACCCCCATCTCCGTGAGAGTTTTGCTTGGTCTCCGTTTATTCACCCCCTGCTCACTAGGTGGTGGATAGTTGTAGTGATACTCATTTCCGCTTCGGGTTGCAAAAACTTCTTGTTCTTCTTCAGAGAGCGGGAAAGCTATGATTCTTTCGTCATCTTCTCCTGGGATAGCAGAGACTCCGTAGCAAGACTTTCCTTTCCCTTTGGACTTCTTCTTGGATGACGACTCGGCCCATTGTTCATCTTCAATCAGGTCGGGGTGAACCCAGAGGATTTCACCGTTTGGGGCTGTATGTGGCACAAGTCCTTTTTGGCGCTGTCCATGCGGGTCGTCATTTACCGTCTTCATTCCCACTTTGGTGATGCGTTTTGGTTCAAACCACACTGCGGGCACTGATCCAAAGCTGATTGAAACCGCGTTTGCTCCAACATTCTTGGACGGCTTCGGGGTTATGACGCCTACATCAATTAGCGCCTGGATCTTGTCCTTGAGGTGGTAGCACGACTTGGTAGGGTGATGGACCCAATACTTCGGATCCGTTACTTTATTAGCCCCTTCTTGATCCACAATCGCTGGCAGCTGAATTTTGTTGTTCTCCAACAGGTACTTAAAGATGCCGGGAACTTCGTCATCTTTGAAGGAGTACACTTTGGGAAATCTTGGCTCTGAAGACTTCTGCTTCTGAGGCCGTTGTTGCCATTGTGACTGCGATTGTTGTGGCGCTCATTGCTGCAGCTGCTGTTACTGAGGTTGCAATTGAAAGGTTTGATTAGCATCAACTGCATTAGCATGTGCCTTATCTTTCCCCCGTGGGACGAAATTCTGTGCTGGAGCATTTGTCGCCTGTTGGCCTCTCTCCGCCTTCTTTCTTCTGAGGAATCGCTCAGCCTGCTCCCCTCGGACCTTCAGATCCTTCCACGTTTTGGATGGTGCTGTCCCCATTGCTTCCAACACGTCCAAGGACAGATTATTATGGCAGGTCTGGAGAATGAATTCCTCGGTGATCGGGTCCCGGCAGTTCATCGCCTTGTTCCGGAACCTTTTGACGAAGGTGTCGACTAACTCCCCGTCCTTCTGCTTCTCGTCCAGCAACGATCCGATGGATATCTCTGTGTCGTCGTCGAAGAAGTTGGTGAGGAATTTGGTCTCCATGTCGTCCCAACTGTTCACGCTACCTGGCTTGAGGCGGTGATACCAATCGAAGGCGGCTCCGCGAAGAGTGCCGATGAATGACCGCACCATCAGAGGCTCATTGCCAGAGATAACTCCCAGGTGCGATTTGAAGTAAATCAAATGTTGAGTGGGCGAACCTATCCCATTAAACGGCGTGAAGTAAATTAGGTTGAACTTCGCCGGATATGGGATTGATTCCCACTCTCTTGGGTATGGACAAGGAATGCCTGTTTTCTTTATCTCTTGAGCGGAAATCAACGTATTGATTTTGCTCTCGAGGTTCTTGATCTTCAAGTTTTCACCCGAGTCTGCGTTGGCATTCTCGTTACCACCCCCTGCATTGACGGGAGGATTATTGGCATTATGCATCTCATTCGCATTAGTATCTTCGTCTTCCAGATTAACCGGGTTACGACGACTTGGCTCGCCTTGCTGATTCGTCAATGCTTGGATTTGTTGGTCATGCATTTCTCTCATGTTTTGCATGGCCATCAGCATTTCGAACCTGAAGGTTTCCTGTTGATTAGCTAAGGCGTCTTCAAGCATTTTGGCCACTTGCTCCGCACTTATCATAAGTGCCTCGCGGGGTTGTTCCTCGCTGGATACCGTATTATCTGATGCAACCGCGGAGCCGGCATCAGATTCCTCATCTTCTGAAGGGAGTCTTGTCTGAACTCTACCATAGGTTGCTCGCTTGATGGTTCTGGACTGCAGACGGGTTCTAGGCCGGGATGCTTTCAGAATTGACTCGAGATTATCTCGCGTCGATGTCCCTCTGCTGGTCATGTTGGTGGTGACCCTCGGAAATTCTCCCTCTTCAACCACCGTTCTTCTTCGTCGGAAACGCCTAGGCCTTGATTTTGGCGTTTCATTACTGAGCCTTTCGAAGACCGAAACTCTTTCGGGTACCACCTTAATGCAATTGCACTTAGACATTACTGCCCGAATGAGTTTGGAATAGGGACATTGAGTTTCCTGTTCTCGGGGACTCCTTTTTCTGGTTTTATTCGTACCCCCAGCACAATAGTACAACTCGTCTGCTTGACAATCGGAGTAACCTATCGTGTGTTGGCACGACTTCTTAGGTATAACGCTATCGTCATCAGAGGATAATGTTTCCTTCTGAGGGGGAATTGCTTTCTTAGGGCTTTCGAGAGTCACGCGCCTCGTAACATGCCTTTTTGGGCGTGAGTTCTCGGCGGGCTCCTGGACTTCAATGGGCAAGTTGGTGCGCGTAGCTGTCCGGGTCTCTTTGTCATGTTGAGGGTAACGGCAACCCTCAGCATGTTGCGTCGTTTGGGGCTTCTTTATCGGGCCCAAACGCTCTTGAACTGGAGCCTTGACTCGATCATCGGGAAGTGGACCGAGACGCTCCAAAACTGGCCTCTTCTTTCGGGATGATTCTGCGTGATCTCCCGGAGTAGTTGCTGGAATTATCGGCGATATGGGTTGTTTCGCCGGGGGTTGAACTTTGGTTGGAGGCTGCTTCGGCCTCCACACTTGGCGGGTTGATGGCGGCTTTTTGGCCACTTTTTCTTCCCTCAATTTCTCGGCCTTCTGCACAAGAATTTTTGCTTGCGCAAGCAATGCGCGGCGTTTGTGAATCCGCTCTTTGAGTGTCGAACGGTTCCGTTTGACCCGGATCCATTCGTTCGTTGGCGGCTTGGAGGAACCGCCATTCTTCAGTTGTTGAGGCTGTTTGCCTCTCCTATTCTTCAGATCCGCGTTGTAGCGGACTCCATCTGTAGACTCCATCGCCTTAGCGAGTTGCCGCGCAAGGCGTTGACACCGCCTCTGGCGGGCTCACTTTGAGAGAGTCACAACGCGCTCAATAGTAGAGGCGTCGGCAAGAATAGGTTTGACCTCGTTGGAGGTCGGTGGAACTTCATCCGACGCAACTTTGGCGTCAGCCGGGGTGAGAGCTTCGTTGGCGTTCTGAACTTCTTCAAACCAATGAGCTTTTCTCCTGGAGGAGAACTTCTTAGACTTGCGGGGGGAGGTTGATCCGGACGAGGATGAAAGGTACTCCTCAAACTTGGCCTGGTCGAATTCATACTCGACCTCCTCCTCGACCGGGATTAAGATCCGCGGCTGCGACGTGACGATCTCGGCAGCGAGATCGGTGGCTCCCACTGTGGTCGCCAGATTGTTCGCTGTGAAAATTGCCTTCATTGAATTCATTGTTATCTCAAGTAATTACTTTTTGGTTACAAAAGATCCGATATTTTTTAGATCCGGTTACAACAAAATCAAAGAAAAAGAAAAATATTACAACTTTCCTTCCGAACGAATCACGAGCTCCTGTTTTACGGTCGCTCGCTTGTGTGGGTTCTTTGCCAACGCCGGGGTTAATCCGTGGACCACCGCGCGATCTAGATCTGGTCGGATCTACACGATTTGACGGGTATTATTTCGCGAAGGAAATAATAGCCGGGGGGGATTAATTCACCAAGGAAATAATCGCCCTTAGTTCTCGGGATCAAAGGCCAAGCTTTGATCCGGAGTATGATCTCGTGTAGATCTCAGATCTGATCTTTACCTCTCTCGAACTCCTGCCTTTTGTGACGTGGACGCTCGCCGAGAACCAGATCTGAATGTTTAAGTCCTCAAGTCTTCAAAACTCCAAGCTCGATCTTCAATTCGGCAGAGTTTCGGCTCTCAAAGTTCCAACCTTTGAAAAATGAACCAAGGGGGCCTATTTATAGGCTCTCTGAACTGTGCCCGCGCTACAGATCTGGGTCGCGCACCTTATAGGTGCGGCACTCTGGCCGAGCCCGCATAGGTGGCTCAGCACCGAGCCACCCATGGGTGGCTCGGCTTTGGCCGAGCCACCTATGGGTGGCTCGGCCTTGGCCGAGTTACCCATGGGTGGCTCGGTTTTGGCCGAGCCACGCCATGGGTGGCTCGGGCCTTGCCGAGTCCCCCTTAGGCGTTGGGTTTTCGTCGTTTTGTGTTTTCGCCGTTCAGTCCGCTGATTCTGGTTGACTTAGACTCTGATTTGTTGATCTGATTTGGCAGTAAATCCACTTCTGAGTTCGATTCCGAAACTGATCTTGATTCGATTGTGATTCGTTCGAGTCTGCCCTTGGTTGGATGACTCGTTGACTCTTCGAACGCTTGGCTTGATTCCACACGCGAATGGATGTATTCCGTTGCTTGCGTGCGATTCGTTAGCCTCGTCGCCTATGTATTCCGTTGCTTGCGTGCGATTCGTTAGCCTCGTCGCCTCGTTGGTTCGTCGGTTTGTGCCGAGCTATGCTAAGGGACCTATAAGCAATTTTATAGCCTCGTTGGTTCGTCGGTTTGTGCCGAGCTATGCTAAGGGACCTATAAGCAATTTTATACGCCTACACCACTAACTCAGATCCATCATAAGCTCGCAAACTGACTATCTTCACAAAACAGTCAATACTCACATGGTAGGAAGATAACCAATCCATACCAAGGATGACATCGAACTCAAACATACGCAACATGATCAACTCTATCATGAACTCAGAATCATCCAAACTGACAATGCATCTCCTACAAACACTCTCTAAAAGATACGTCTCCCCTAAAGGAGTAGATACAGATAAAGAAAAATCTAATGGCTATGCCACAAGCTAAAGTCTAACCGTAAAATCGTAGGAGATAAAAGAATGTGAAGCACCAGAGTCAAAAAGAATACGTGCTGGAAAGGAATTCACAAAGGAAGTACCTTCCACCATAGCTCTGCTCGTGTCATGATCCTGAGGAACAACTGCATACACTCTACCCGTCTGCTGCGCTGCATCTCCTGGAACATGTGGGACTATCTACCCCTCCTGGGTCTCCTGAATTGCTCATACCTATCCCTCAATCCTCGGGACTGCTGGAGGTGCCCTAATCCTTAACTTCTGACCCTGACCGTGTCCCTGAGTTCTGTTCTGATGCTGCTGCTGATGATTCCTGCCATGCTGGCCTGCTGTGGATGCACTGCGGCACTCTGCTACTCTGTGTCCGATCTTGTTGTAATTGAAACAAGCTCCATGAAATCGGCGCTGCTGCTGCACCCTCTGATCCTGCTGACGACCCTTCTTATAGGAACCCTACTGATGTGGATCCTTACCCTAATGCTAGGGTCCTCCTGAGCCTGTAAAAGGTCTCTTACCTTTACCGTTATCTGTTGGCCTTCTTGTTTTGATGATGTTTAACAAACAATTTACTTCTAATGTTGTTTGTCTAGTGTTTGTGTTTTCGTATTTATTCAAGGCAAACAATGTGTTGGAGGTTGGATGGAATATTCACTACAACGATGATATCCAATGGAGGTTGGCGGAATAGTGGAGTGAAGCATTGCAATTCAAAGTTAAAGATCAAGTTCAAGCTTCATCCGCATGTGTACCAACTTGAGCTACAATAAAGATCAAGATCAAGCATGGGTAATCTAGTTTAGATTTTATATTATGTTTGTTAAGTACCTTAAGCTTAATATCATATACACACACGTATTTGGTTTCTATGTATATATATAGTTATATATATACATGCATGGTTTTGAGTTTTCATGCTTTGAACACACTTGCAAAATACATGAGTTTTCACAAATAGAAATTTAATTTGAGAAATTCTTTTTCTAACATATTTGTTTTCATGTTTATAAACATTTCGCAAAGTTTCATCAAGTTTGGAATTGGTTTATTATGTTTAATGGAATTTACAAAATCATGTTTTTGTTCGTGCACATGTTCATGCATGTTTTACAAAACAGATGAGTTTTCATAAATGGGAAGTGGTATTCAAGAAATTCTTTCTTTGACATGTTTATCTACATGTTTATCTACATGTTTAGAAACTTTCCTTAAAATTTTACTATTTTTGGAGTTGATTTACTATGCCCAATTGATTTTACAAAATCGTGTATGTCAGTAGTTTTTCACAAACTATAAATCTGTGTTCAAACATTTATTTCTCTCAACTTGGAAATGATTTTTCATAAATTCTTTCTCTAAAATGTTATTCTTTCTCTAAAAACTTCCCACAAAATTTTATATTTTTTGGAGATGTTTTACTATTTTTAATTGATTTTACAACGCTGATACACAGTACTACAATACCCGCGGTCGACCGCCACGGTCGACAGCCAAACTCTCTAGAAGTTACTCAGCTTTGCATATGGCTCACGGTCGACCGGCCAAATTCAGAAACTGCCCGTGAATAGTGTGGTCGACCACGCTACAGTATGGTCAACCGCTGTTACTGTAGCAGTCGACCGTTGCACAATAATGGTACTGCCTATTTTTTTGTGGGTTTTTGGGGTTGATTTCTTCAAGCCTATATATACCCATTTGTCATAACTATTTTCCATCATCTAAGAGGGTTTTTAACCAAGTTTAAAAGAGTTTTAACAAGGGTTTTAGTTTGGTTTAAGTGTGTTTAAGAAGCTTTTAAGCATTTGGAAGTTTGAGTTTGAGAAATCAATTTCACAAGAGCTTGAGGAGATCATCTATTGGTGTTTGGGCATCCAACTATTCTCCTTCTACCTCTTGATCTATTGAGAAGTTTTCTAACTCTTTTCTCTAGAAATTTTATTATTGATTTTCATATTCTTATTATTGCTAGTTTGCTATTTGAGTTAGATTTGATTTTATCTCATTGTTACACACACCCACTTGAGCTTATTGTATTTACATTCATAATATATTTTGGGTTGGTGAGAGTTGTAACAATTGAATGTGAGTTTTCATTGTGTTCTCATCCATAGTAGAGAACAAACATTTATTGTATTGAGCCTTATTGTGAGATTCACTTTGTAATACACTTATACACCAAGAGAAGTGTGTGGCGAGAGTCGGTGATCGTCCCAAGAGGAGTGGCGTCGGTTGATGAACCTAGGGAGAGGTTGTAACCGAGCATTTGAGGGACACATGTCTAGTTCAACACTTGAGAGGGTGTAGAGTGAGATTGTAAGAGTGGTGATTGTAAAGTTTTCGGTTAGCTAGAAAATCGAGTGTGAGGTGTAAACGTTATTCGGGTGAACGTAGAAAACCCGGTTGTGATAGTGGATTTCTCCCCGAGAGTGGGGAGCGGAGACATAGGACGGAAGGTCCGAACTCCGTGATCATATTGTGTGTTTGTATTGTTTATTTTGTACTATCACATTTGTAGTTTAATTATATCACATTTGTGTTAGTTTATATATCTTTGTACATACATTGCCTATATCTCTTTGTTAGGATATATCTTGTTGTTCATATTGCTTATCCTAGTTCATATATATTGTTGTATTTCATACTTGCTAGGATAACTTGTTATTAGTTTTAATTGGCATAAAATCGGATTAGATTAGCATAAGACCCTAATCACCCCCCCCCCTAGGGTCTAACATTATCCCCGGACTGTCCCAACTTAGTATTACCATCTTTTCCCTTATTAAATATAGTTGTGTCTGTCTTCTGAGTTATGGCAGCATCTTCCACCTCCTGCACTGAACAGAACCCCCAAGAAACTAGGTATCGAGTAAACCAGGGCGAAGTCCCATCATGAACATCTGAGCCTGCCTCTCTTCGGTGTGCCACATGCCTGTGAATATAAGTAGTGATATAAACTTACTCCCAAAATCCGTCACCGACATATCCCCCTACTCTAACCGAGCCAGCTCTAACTCCTTCCCGGCTTTCGCTGCAGCCGAAACATACTGCTCATCAAATAAATACACAAAAGTTTCCCACGAGGTTGTCAATCTCTGCTCTAGAGTAAAATGAAGCCGATATCGTCCTCCTGCATCTCCCTTGAGGCTGAAAGCTGCTAGCCTTTGTTTCTGTGCAGTATTCACATTAAGCATGTACAAAATGCTGCTTACATCTTCCTTTCATTTGTATGCCGTAATGGAATCCGTCGAACAATGAAACTCTGGAGCCTTCAACTTCTAATACCTTACTACCAAAGGAAGCTAAGCTTCCTGCTCAGTCACTCTATCATTAACTGAAGGTGGTGGTGTGACTACCGGTGTCCCCACTGGTATCTCCTCCTGAATAGGTATTCCCTGTCAAACCTGATCTGCTAACTGCTCCTCAATAGCTGCTAGTCGAGTAGCTAACGGTGCTATGAGATCTACTAAGTACTGCGGAGCCTGTTGCGGCTCGGAGTCGAGTAGCTAACGGTGCTATGAGATCTACTAAGTACTGCGGAGCCTGTTGCGGCTCGGGCTCTCTACCGACTTGCTCAGCTCCCTGAGCACGAGTACCTCGACATCCACGACCTCTTCCTGGCATCTATAATATAGAAGTAGGGTTTATTACGCAGTAAATAGAATGTTAAGAAGGAAAAGATATAACGTATACCAATAAGTAAATTGTATTACATATTACTCATAGCATGCCTTATTATTCAAAGCAAATAGTTCATCATAAAAAAAATTGTAATTTTCCACGTACATATATAATACGTCCTCACTCATACTAGCAATTCCTAGCGGACTCTATCTTGAATCCTAGGAAACTCTATTCTAGCTCTACAATATGACACAAGAATGATCCTACGAATACTGGAACTAGAGCTCTGATACCAACTGTGACGCCCCAGGGTTCACACAAGACAGCAGTCCAAGGTAAAATCCAGATTATCAAACCTGACAAGCACCAAACACCATGCTACGACATGTTTCACCATCACATCACTATCTCTCTAGTGAAAACAACAAATAGGTGAAAGTACCGACAGGTAAATAATAAAGATAGAACAAACCCGGTGTACATAGAAGAAATAAGAGAGTAATCATCTGTGAGCCCAACTAAAATAGAATAGAAATATCTCTGAGTCTGAAATAAACCTCAAGTACAATGAGTCAAATGAAATCTCAATAACGCATTCCGCCTCTACAAAATACAAGTCTAGAGTCTAAAAAATAAACAACTAAATGTCGAGTCTGAAATAACTATAAATATAATAATATCTAGATGGAATCTAAGATGTAATCCTATCAACCTGCGACTCTCCGTGCGCCGGACTCGCTGCCTAAAAGTGGGAAAAAATAACGAGCATCAAAACGCTAGCGAGATCATCTCCACCACTCCTAAGGGGAAGAGGTAGGAGTATATAAGAAAAATAAAGTCAGTACATATAAGTATGAAATCATTCATATTACTCTATCTGGAGATTAGTATTTAGGAATCCACAACATGAGAATTAGTACGTCGAGAGAAATAATCCAAACAAGAAAACCCTCATGTATATACCATGTCTCAAATTGTGACTCCCTAAATACCAACTCCAAACTCTATGAATGAAAAATAGCAAACAAAAGAAAACATTCCAAACTTCAAACATGTAGAATAAATATCTCATCTCAAAACTACACTCAAGTAGTCAGCTCTAATGTAAGGGGAATCTCATCCAAAAAAAAAGTAAATCATAAACTATATCATGTAAGCCACGATCTCAAAGAAAGTACCCTACTCGCGGAAATTCAATATGAAAGCCAAACTACAACTGATAATCCTTACATGTGTGTATCTTTGTGCAATAGCGATACTCTTGTAATAATCTTACTCAATCGCTCTGCGGCAATAGGTTTTATCTCCCTATTCCGGACACATAAAATAATGAAATTTTTTTAATACTCTTACTCAATCGTCCTGTGAAAATAGGTTTTATCTCTCTATTCCGAATACATAAAATAACGATACTTTTCTAATACTCTTACTCAATCGTCCTATGAAAATAGGTTTTATCTTCCTATTCCGGATACATAAAATGACTCTTTTTCATATGTTAACTAACTCACATGTATCAACTACCCCAACATTGTACATCAAATAAACAATCACTTGAACTGAGTGTACGTGCACACAACTCAGTGTGCGTGTCCATATCCGGTGTTCACCATCATCCCAGATATTAAACAACTCTTAATCATTATAATATAACAATACAAGATCGAGAAACTCTCTCGAAAATAACAAACAAGAGAGAAACTCAATAAACTTTCACGTTATATTTCAATTATTTTAAATCAGCACATTTGTAGTTTTTTGCAGAACATATCGTTAGTAAATTGAGTATATCTTTCTCTAGACAATTTCTTTTTAAGAATAGTTTTTCGTTTTGCAAACTAGATTCACATATATATTATTTGGCACTAGTTTGGTTCAGTTTGGAGTTCATATGATATCTCTAATTTCTAGTTAAACGTTATATATGTGCAGCAGTTTTTCTGCAGAACATATCATCAGTAAATTGAGCATATCTTTCTCTAGGAAAACTATCTTTAGGAATGGTTTTCTGTTTTAAAATCTAGATTCACATATATTTCAATTGATATTCTTTTGGTTCAATTTGGGTTTCATTTGTTATTTTAAATTTCTAGTTAAACAGTATATATGTGCAATAGTTTTTCTGCAGAACCTAACAAGCATGATTATTTGCATAAGAAATCATATTTAAACCTCCAATCATGCGCGAAACTTTAAAACAAAGAATAAGACATCTAAATTCAGATAAACAATGTTTTAAATAATTTTTAGATCTTAAAATACTTCTGTAAAATATGTGCTTAATCTTTTTAACATGAAAAGACCTAGTCTTTATACATATAATATACAAAAGATCTGATTTTTATACACAAATTAATTAATTAGACTCTATAAAACTCATTAAAAACACTTTAAAAATATTTTAAAAACTAGTAGAGCGATTAGCAGAGATAAAACTCGCCTGAGACATGTTGAAAAACGTGCAAAATGCAATGCCAACGTAGATCCCTGAGCCAAAAGCCAAAAACAAACCGAAATCCCGCTCCAAAACCTTTGAATCTTCCTCAAAAATCAAAATAGGGTTTGTGGGGAACTTTGGTGGCTACTAGGGTTTTAAAATACTAAAATAGTAGTGAAAATTTCGTGAATACATGTTATATATAGTAGAAAATGGGTGTGGGCCTGAAAATACCTGAAACCAACTCGAACCAGGAAAGTGATCTGATTAGGAAAATACCCCTTCGGTAATTTGACTGTAACATTGTTATCCGACCTCAGAATGAGATGATCTAAGACTTGTTGGATAGATATTGAAGAGCCCTACAACTTTGTTCTTGTATGTTTTTTCCAAATTCTAACTATATCAATGTGTAAAATATAGAAACTCTCAACTGGTCATTTTTCCCAGATTTTCACTCTTGGCCTTAGTGCATGTTTCGACTCGTTTCTTTCTCTTTTAACTAACTTGTTTATACTCAAAACATGTGTTAGTGTGCTCATACACCATATATTCATATTTATCTCAATAAATATCCACTTATTATTATTAATTACATATTAATTATATTAACACAAATTTTCAGTGTTTTTACAAAATGATGTGACAAAAGAGTTAGGTTAAAATATTTACTTTGTTATTAACTTTATTATTATTTCTTTTTTATCTTTCAATTTATTTTTTATGATTGGATTAATAATTGCCCAATTTTTTGCAGAATCAAATAATCATCGAGTGCAAAGGGATGGTGTAATACTAAATGAATCTCGACAAGAAGGTATATTCTTTGTTAATTACAAGAAGTAATATTTTTATCAATTTCTTTTTACCTATATCTTGTTTATAACATATGATATGATGTATGTAGCTGATAATTCTAATAAGAAGAAAAATCCACCTCGTGGTAATAATAAGTGTTTAAAGTTGAATAATTTGTCACATGGGGAGAAAAAGATCATTACTTTTTATCAGAATAGAGCTATTGAGCCAGAATTTTCACGATATCTTGGAATTATTATTCGTGATAGAAATATTTGCCCAGTAGCTATTGAGAATTGGGCCAAAATACCACAACAAAATAAAGATCATATGTGGGCATCCATTAAGGTACATTGAAAATTAATTTTTTGCATTTGGTTTTTAATTCTTATAAATTAAATTTTGATTCAAATTTGATATAGGATAAATTTGATGCTGAGAACATGGAGCAAAAGAGAGAGTTAGTAATAAGACACTTGCGTGATTTGTGGAATAAGTGGCGTGGTGACATGCACATGAAATATGTGAAAGAAAATTCATTGCAAGTTGCACTTAGAAATAAACCTACAGAAGCGGGCAGCAAATCCTTTAGACAAATTGCGTGGGAATTGGTATACATTCAAAACTAATTTCTTATTTATTTATAACTACTTTGTTTTTTAGTTTGATGTTGTACTCATTTTTATTTAATATTTGAATAAGGGTGGCAAGTCAGGAAATCCACCTGATGTGGCAAAAATGTTTCATGAAACTCGAAAGAAAGCTAATGAAACACTAGAAAATGGGGATCAAGATAAATATGTAAGTAGAATATGTGTTTAAGTTTGATAATGATGCATTATATAGTACTAACATATGAATTTAATTTTTATAGGATGAAATTGTTCAAGTCAAACAAGCAAACCCTTCACTTTCTGACATTGAGATAGTTGAGAAAATCTGGGGGAAGCAATCTCATGGTCACATTACTGTATTTGGTTGCGGGACTACTTTGAAAGATTTGAGAGGACCGCTCCCTAGTCGATCTGATCTGGAAGCACGGGTTATAGAAGAATAGAGAAAGAACCAGATGCTTCAACAACGCTTAGATGAGCAGGAGCAACAACAACAAAGGATGTCTGAGTTGGAGTCACAAGTGAAAGCTATGCAAGAACTTTTTTTTAGGCAATCACATTCATTGACTCCTCAAACTCGAGAACATGTGCAGGTCTAGGTAATTATTTTTTTGTAAAATCTCTTATATACTTTTATGATTGACTACTTGCACTAAAAAATGTAATTTTTTACTTAATAAGATAATATTTGCTTAATTGATATTTCTTAATTATGTGATTTTTTTTTAATTTTTCAGGCTATCCATGCAAGATTAGGAGGGGGTAGCTCGAGTCTTCTTTTGACGATGATTAGAGATGAAAGAATGTGTCTTCTCCAAACTTTTATTTTAATTTGTTTTAGAAAGTTTCATGTATTTTTCTTTGGAACAATTAGGATATTAACTCTTATTATTAGTATTGAATATTTGAGGATGGTGGAATTTTATTTATTGATGTTATTAATGAATGGAATTTTTATTTTACCTGTTATTCATTATTGGGTATTTTTAATATGTTTTTGTTGTGAATCTTAGTGTCTGGTTGAGAATGATATGATAGTTACCTATGAATGAAAAATTTATTATTAATGTATATTAAAAATTTGTAGTCTACAATGATGGTTTTATAAACCGTATTTTGTTCATCAACGAAGGGAAAGCACTGTCGTTGATGGGTTACTAATTACCTATTATGAGGACTTTTACGACGGTATCCAACCGTCATTAATTAGTCTTCAACGATGGGAAAATATCCCCGTAACTAATGGTAACGATGGGAAAATATCCCTGTAACTAATGGTAACGACGGGAAAATATCCCGTCACTGATGGTAACGACGGGAAAATATCCCCGTTACTGATGGTAATGACGGTGATAATTACCGTCGTAAGTATTAATGACGGTAATATGTTCCATCGTTATAGACTCTATAACGACGGGTAGTATATCCCTTCGTGACCCTTTAGCGAAGAGGGCTTCATTGACGGGTGACGAAGGGATTTTTCCCCGTCGTTAGCATATAATAACGAAGGTTTTCAGCTCTTTAACGAAGGGAAATCCCTTCGTTAAAGATGTAATTTCTTGTAGTGGCATAGAGTGAGAAAGATGATTTGATAGAGAAGGAACAAACTCAAGAAAAAAGTACTTTACAGATATAACCGTTGAATGGAAGAGGGTGTATGAGCATGATAAGAGGGTTCCTCCATATAATTGGATAGCTCTTATTGTCAAGCAGGACAGTGAGAAAAAGGCCAGTTATTATTTATTCATGATATTCCTATCGCACATACTAATAAAGTACTTAATTTTGGAGGAAAAATGTTTGATGGCATCAAAGAATCACAATTTGAAGGAAGATGATAACTTTCTGTGAGATACTCCCTACATGCGGATCAATCATAAGTATTTGAGTGAGAACCCACTATGATCAACTTATTAAAACTTAACTCGTGTCACTATACATTGCTTGAAATAATTTATAATTTGATATATCACAAGACATCTCGACTATGCTGCTAACCCTTCTTGCTAGAACAACTTCCATACCATGCAAGGGCTACGATAAGGATAAAAGGTAGATAACATTAATGATATGCATGTAAGTATAAGGTTAAAATTATAATTTGGACCAACATAATGATTTTAGTGCTGCTAATTTATAATTTTGATTTGCTATATGATATTCAGGCAGCGCTAGAAGCATCACAAGCATGTGGTCCTAAGCCCTCCATTCTTAGGGCATAGAAAACACCCCTTTGGTTCCTAAGCATATGACAAGAGAGTAGTAGAGGGAAATCTTTGATGGGGCTTATGGTTCTAGACCAAACAAGGAAGGGAGAGTGCTATTATCAAGAGATAAAGTTAGGCCTTTCGCCGTTGGTAGGACAAAGGCTAGCGTTCGGTCAGTGACCTAGCAATGACCATGTAAGACATTGCACGTGGTGGGTAAAATCGTATAGTATTTGTTGGATAATCTTGAACCCGCATTGGCTTTCCATTTTCATCCCACTAGTACGCCCAAGATAGGCGGTGCACAATGGTCCTAGGATGTTGTGCTGCACATCATTAATTTTGAGCCCTTAAAAGAGATTCTTCCCTACCCTATATACATTGCTATCACTATGTTGGAGCTTGCGGAGCATAGAGATACTAGTGGTAGAGAGGTATATATGTCTAAACATATATGTATTTATTATAAATTTGAAAATTATTCTCATATTGACTAGCATTATTTTTAGGCTAGAGGACGTACTCCTATAGGGAGCAATAGTAGGATACAACGCTATGATGTAGCTGCCACTAATCATGGACACGACAATAACGATAATGAAGAGGAGTGAGTTAGACTTGTTCTTAGACATTTATGAACTTTTTGGATCATGTTAGACATGTACGGATTTGAATGCATTTATTTTTTTCTATATGTATTATATTCTTGATACAGATCATGATTTTATTGCTTTGTGGATGGATATGTGACTGCACAATATGGAGATGTATTGTGGTTAGACTACTGAATATGTATTGTTGGATATTGTGGTTAGATTGGTGGAGGATTATTTTAAATGTGAATATGTATTGTGCTTCGATTAATGGATATGCACAGTTGGATATGTATTTTGGTTGAATATTTATTAATAGGATTTTAGATATGTATTCTCTTATAAGGGCCCCTTAACAAAAATTTTTAGGGGGTTTAATAAACATTGGTGATGGATTGCACTTTTACCAATGCCCATTAGCGACGGATTACCCCGTGACCAATGTCCACTCATCGACAATGTCAATAACAATAATGATGGATACGATCCATCACCATTGATCAGTGGTCATAAAGCAGTCCCATCTATAATGTTTAGAACATTGTTCACAGGTTACCCCCATTGCCAATGGGCATTAGCAATGGATGCCTATCCGCTGCCAAAGCGCAGTGACAACTGACAGATTCCTCCTGCTAATGCCCATCGGGCGAGTATGTCTGTCACCTTTATTGCCCCATTGCTATTGATATTCCGTCACCAATGCACATTGGCAGCAGCGTATGTTGTCACCAACATTTATTAGCGACAAAATTATTGGTGACGTGTGAAATTACCCTAGAGAGGGGGTGAATAGGGTATATGCTAATCTAATTTGATTTAATGCCAAATTAAAACTTATTAATAATTATCCTAGCAATTATGATATACAACTAATTATATGCATGGATATGTAATTAAAACAAGAACGATATAAATATGAGATAACGACAATTTAGAAAGCAATAAGCAATGGGCACAAATAATATGCCAAGGCAAACTCAAACACAAATATGATCACGAAGTTCAGTCATCCTCGACCTATGTCTTCGCTGCTCACTAATGAGGAGAATCTCCACTATCACAACCGGTTTTCAACGTTCACCGAAAACGTTTACAACTCACACAATTGGTTTTCTAGCTTACCAAAAACTTTCATAACTCACACAATTATAATCACACAATACACCCTCTAAGTGTTGGTCTCTCACGTGTCACCTTCCTCAAGTGCTCGGATTTAACACCTCTCCCTAGGCTTTACTATCGATGCTACTCCTCTTGGAATTGACTCCGTCTCTCACCACACACTCCTCTCGGTGTGCTTGTGTATTACAATGTGATCTTACAAATAAGCTCAAGTACAAATAATTTTGTTCTCTAACAAGATGAGAACTCAAGTAAGCTCACACTCAATTCCGCAACCTCACAACTCTATTATACAATATGTGAGAATACTAAAAGCTCAAGTGAGTTGTGTGTGAACAGTGAGTAATAATGAAAACTAAACTCAAAATAAAGTCTAGCTTAATAAAATGAATAATCAACAAAAATGTATATGAAGCTAGAAATTGAGTTTAGAGAAAACTTCTCTATAAAACAAGAGTAAGAGAGATTGAAATTGTAGCCCAAACACGAAATGGATAATCTCTTCCTCTTGTGAAAACTTCTTCACATAAACTCTTGTAAAAACACATTTAAACAAACTAAAACCCTTGTAAATTTTATTTTAAAACTTTCTTAAGTGTATTAGAATGTTTATGGTAAAGGGGTATATATAGGGTGAAAAAAACTAAGCTCAAGAAACCAACAAAAATCAACAAAAACCACAAAACAATAAAAATCTGGAAACTAGTCGTTATTGTGCAACGGCTCTATTGTACGTCGACTTATGATAGGTATGAATCGACTTATATAGTATAAGTCGACTTGTTACGTTATAAGTCGACTTAGCAGATTAAAAACACTATCTGCGTAATATTTTATAAGTCGACTTGGCACTGTAGAAAATCGACTTAAAACATGTACAGAACCTGATATGAACAGTAAACATCAACTGTAAACCTTGCTTAAACATATCAAACAAATTTTCAAAAAATGTAAAATTTGAGGAATTATTTATAAAAATGTAAATGAACATGTTACAAAAGAAATTTTTCAAATATCATTCCATGTTTGTGAAATCTCTATGTTTTGCAAAACTTGTAAATTCATGTGTATATAAAATTCTTGATTTTTTTTTGACTTTTGAGTTAAACAATGTTTTGAAATCTTTTAAGATGATACTATAGACTTAATAAAAGATGTATAAAGAGAAATTTAAGTCTATAAACTAATAACTCAATATTTTATCAAAATTACTCAAAAACAAAAATTGTGTGTGTGTGATATTGAGCTTAAAGCATTTAAACACAATATAAATTTCCTAAACTAATGTACCAAGTTGATTTGGACATGAAGCTTGATCTTGGATCTTGGCATGACTTTGTATTTGCTCCATTTACAATATAGCTGTTGAATCATTCAACCTGGGTTAATTAATCAAAACCAAATACTAGAAAACATGTTATAAATTGTTTATTAAATCATCAAAACAAGTTTAGAGTGTAGGCTCATCGATATGAGTCCTAGCAACGTGCGTATACTCGTGACTAATGCTCAATGGTGATGGATTACATTCCATTAGTAAAGGATTTCCCAATCACCAATGCCCTGTGTTTTACAAGTGTTTCAATTTGGATAGAGTTAGCACAATTATTTAATATATCAAATGAATTCATGTTATAAATTTTGTATCCATATTTCAATAGTTGTTTGCTTAAATTCTCTCCAAATGAGCAAACAAAATGTATTACTTATTTTGCAAGAAATTTAAGGTTTTAAACTAATTTTAATTTTAGTGAGATATTGCATTGTACTTTATATTTGGAAAATTTTTTGTGAGGGTTCCGAAATTGAAAGACCCGTGTGATCTAGCCCCTGATATTATTTCCTTGGGCAAAAGCCCCAAATACATAGATTTTCTTTTTTTGTGTTTTAGCCCCCTCAAAACCCTCGTGCTAAGCTGTAAATCCGTCTTTAGTGGACACTAACAATGAAAAAGCGATCTGTCGCGAGTCGTCGCTAATGGGCTTGCAGTAGGGCTGTCCATCCGGGCCGGCCCGGCCCGGCCCGGGCAAAACCCAAGCCCGGACCCGGGCCCAGGTGGTCCGGGCCTGAGCGGGCCGGACACCGGGCCGGCCCGGTTTGATTTTTTTTTAATTTTTTTTTATTTTTTTTATTTTTTTAAAATTTTAACAAAACCATAAATCATAAATTATTAGGAAAAATACGTTCAGGCCCCAAAAACAGAAAGTTCATGTGACCCGCCCCCTTGTATTTTGCCACATGTGATTCAGATTTCAGCCCCAAAAAGTACCATTTAATATTTCAAGGCCCCTCTACGTCAGCAGTATAAAAAAAAGATTGTATTTTGAAAAAAAAACCTGAAATTACCCCTCCACTTATCTTCCCTAGACGTCTGGTCCACAAACTACATGGAAAGTCATGCCCATTAATGCGATCTGATGGAAAAAATAGAGGAAAATTTCCCGCCCTTTTTTGAACTCTATCATGAGCAATAACTCATGTTAGTTCTACCGAATAGATCTAACATGGTACCTATTAGAACTAACAAATTAGACAATAGAACTAACAAGAGCGTTAATAGAACTAACAATAGAACTAACAGAACTAACACACTGAGCATTAGAACTAACAAAACTGACAATAGAACTAACAAAACAGACATTGTACCTAATAGAACTAACAAAATAGTCAATAGAACTAACAAAATAGACAATAGACCTAACAAAACAGACAATAGAACTAACAAAACAGATATTGTACCTAATAGAACTAACATGCTACACATTAGAATTAGCATGCCACTATACAGAACTAACACACTGATCATTAGAACTAACACGAAAACACATAGAACTAACACACTGAGCGTTAATGGAACTAACTCTCATTACAACTAACAAGAGCGTTAATAGAACTAACAAAATAACTAACACAACTAACACACTGAGCATTAGAAGTAACAGAACAGACAATAGATAATAGAACTAATAAAATAATCAATAGAACTAACAAAACAGACAATAGACCTAACAAAACAGTCTATTAGAACTAACAAAACAGACAAATAGAACTAACAAAACAGACAATAGACCTAATAAAACAATCAATTAGAACTATCAAAACAGACAATAGAACTAACAAAACAGACAATAGACCTAACAAAACAGTCAATTAGAACTAACACACTGAGCATTAGAACTAACAAAACAGACAATAGAACTAACAAAACAGACATTGTACCTAATAGAACTAACAAAATAGTCAATAGAACTAACAAAACAGACAATAGACCTAACAAAACATGAGCTAACTCTAGTTATTTATGTCCTTTTTTAAACTCTATCATTAGCTAACTCATGTTAGTTCTAACTTATTTCATGTTAGTTCTAACTTATTTTATGTTAGTTCTAATGGCAAGTAAGAGCTAACTTTAAGTGGAACTAACATTAACACTTTGGCTACTTGGTCAATTGGTTAAGCTTGGGAATTTGGAGAGGAGGTCAGGAGTTCAAACCACTACACCTACAATATATATTTAAAGAGCAAGTTAGTTCTAGTTCTAATTCATGTAGTTATTTTCACCAACATAAAATCTATAGACAATTGGGGGTACACAAGCTCATACCTGATGTAGTTACTTTCACCATCCTTCTCAAGGGAGTGGCTGTGCAAGGAATGTTGAAGGAAGCAGCAATAATTTTCTTTCAAATACTAAAGAGGGGATTTATGCCAGATGCCATAGCATATTGTAGTTTGGTCGATTGCTTGTGCAAGCATAGCAATCTAATTGTTGGGTTTAAACTTTAAGAATGATGCTTAAAAATGGTGTTCATCCTGATATTGTTGTTTATAATGTTCTCATAAAGAAGGTAGAACGGACAGAACTAATATGGCAGCGAACAGAACTAACGTAGGAGATAACATATCACGAAAGCGGGTAGAACTAACGTAAGAGATGACAAAAATAACATGAAAACTGGTAGAACTAACAGTCCAGTCCTCAAAACTAACAGTGCAGCCTTTAGAAATAACGATGACAGCCCTTAGAACTAACATTCATAGCTTCTAATTTTCCTTGCTCCCCTTTCAAATTCACTCGTTCTTAGATTCTTTAGTCGACTTTTAATCACATTATCTTCAATTTTTAGCTAAATGTCGCATATGCCTGAAGATTCAATGTGAGCTTTCGAATTTCTGCTGTTAATCCTTATACAAACTCTATCAATCACCAAATCACACAAGAAAAAGGCATTAAAGAAACAAACCCAAACCGCTGTTTCAAGAATCCAAGGAGATCCCATTTCAATTAAATGAAAGAGAAAAAACTACAAAAAACCCAATATCGATTCCCTTCATAAATTACAAGAAAAACAAGAGCACTATCTTGATTAAGACATTGATTTGGGTAAAGCATATTCCCGTAACTAGAAAGGGGAGAAACAACGATGCATCGACTAAAGCTCCGGGCTCGTCAGCTCGCGGGTCCCGCGACCATGTTCCGTTTTGTTGTTGAACCCGCGTTCACCGAGCTGTTTCTAAGATGACTCCCCGACCTCCGACTTCATGACCACCGTCCTCGGCCTTCGCCTTCACGACCTTCCCCAGGTCTGATCATTTCAGCGGCATGACAGAAGTGAGAGAGAAGGAGAAGCTGAGAGAGAGAGAGAGAGAGAGAGAGAGAGATGGGATGGGGTTAAAGGGATGGGCGTAGTTACCAAGCTCAATCAAATCAAAGGATAAATTTATAACTTTTGTTGGGCTTTTCTCAGGATCTGGTACTTTGGGGCCTTAACACAAATACAATGTGTATTTGGGGCTTATACACATGGGTCAGAAATCAAGGGGGCGGGTCACATGAACTTTCTGCTTTTGGGGCCCGGACACAATTTTCCCTAAATTATTATAAAAAATGTCATAAATTTAATTAATAACTTGAAATGAAATGACATAAATTACAAGTACAAAAAATAATAAAAATAACTTCTTTATTAATAATCGGTAAATCCTTTACAAGTATAAATTTATTTCGAAATTCGTCGCATCACAATAGATGAGTACATCCCAACTAGGTTGGCACCTACTCACCCATATCACTATCATTTGCAACTTTTTTCGAAATAATTTAATTCAAATTTAAAGCTAAGAAATAAAAATTACAATTTTATGAATATTATCTAATCATTATATCTATCTGCTAGTCCCAACTCTTCAAATTTATCTTCAATCATAGCAATCCGTTCGATGCCTTGTGTTCGCTTCTCGTATCTCCACCAATCCTGTAAGCACATCACCGCTTGTACAGTATACGGATCTAAGCATGTCCTGTGGTCGTCGATCAAACGTCCTGCTGTGCTGAAAGCGGATTCCGAGGCTACAGTCGAAACCTGCACTGATAGTAAGTCACGAACCATGGTGGAAAGTATAGGATATGAAACTGATCCATATACTTTCCACCATTGCAAAATATCTAAAGCATTTCCTTGACATCTAACTAAAGAAGCAGAAAAATATTCATCTATTTCAGAAACATCTAATCCTGATGAAGTTCCAGATCCACCAGTTAGTTCAGCTACCATTGCATACCTATCAAAACTTACACTTTTACCTCGACCTGTGCTCGAAGCTGAAGGTGCCGAAGCTGAAGACTGTTGTGTAGCTACACCATATCTAGCTGCATACTCATCATATAAGGTTTGAAAATAATTTCTAATAGCTAAATAATGAGTAGTAGCAGTAAGGGTGGATCCATCATCTAAGTCTATAATCTGTCCACCATACAATGATTGTAACAAACTTCGAAGGCCAATTTCCTTCAAGCATGGATCAATAAGAACACCAATACCAAAAATATGAGGAATAGGCCTAAAATACTTATTAAATTTACTCTCCATTTGAAAAATTATATTTCCAAAAATATCATCCATACGATATTTTGCAAAAAATTTTTGAATATTTAAAATTTGTAAAGCAGCTAAAGTAATAGTTGGATAATAACAACCAGATAATAACATAGTAGCATCATAAAAAACTTGTAACATCTTATTTAATTTACATATAACTGTCAATTCATCTTTAGTTATTCCATAAGCACTACCAGAGCTAGAACTAGAAGCATAAAAATTTATAAAATCATTTATAATTTCTTTATATTCTATTGCTACAGATAACATTGCATAGGTGGAATTCCACCTATGGTCAACATCTTTTGGAATTAGTCTAGGCTTATAATTTTTTCTTTTACAACATTGTTTCCATCTTTTAATTCTCATTTCAGAAGCATTATGCATATTAGTAACTGTTCTAACTTTTTCTATCATGGGTTTAATTTCAGAAAATGCACTTTGAACAATTAAATTTAAAATATGACAGATACATCTAACATGAAAAAGCTCACCATGACATGGCAATGACAAAGTTATTTTCAGAAAATCAACAGCTACATTATTATTACTTGCATTATCTAGTGAAAGAGTAAATATTCTTTGATCAATTTCTAGTTTCGTAAGTTCTTCAACAATTAAATTTGCAACATTAATACCAGTGTGTGACTCTTCAATTGCAATAAAAGAAACAACTCTTTTAAACATTTTCCAACTTTCATCAATCCAGTGTGCTGTTATACATAAATAACCAGTTTGCACTCTAGATGACCAAATATCAGAAGTTAAAGAAAATTTACAGTTTAAATTTTTAAAATAAGAAATTATTTTTCCATGTTCCTCAACATAATATTTTAAAATATCACGTAGACAGGTTTGACGAGAAAATTTTGTAAATGCAGGATAAAAACCATCTCTAAACAAATCTTCAAATTCATCATCTTCTACTAATTTAAAAGGAAGGTTTTTAAGAACAATAAACCTGATTACGTATTTCCGGGCTCGGACAGCGTCATAATTCCAACTGTCGAGGGTACCTGAAGAGGATGATTGTGAAAGCATAGACTGCCGGATATCACCTTGTAGATTTTGGCCTTTGTTGTGTTTTTCAATATGCCGTTTGAGATGGTTGGTGCCGCTCTTATGATGAGCTTTGAATATCTGGCCGCACAACGCACATTTCGCATTCTGAGAGATGATCCTACCGTGTTCATCCTTGGTGACGTCTATCTTCTCAAAAAAATTCCATACATCAGACCTCGGCCTTTTTGGAGCTCTTGGTGCCGTAGATTCATCGCCACCAGATTCAGGATTAACACCGGTAGGATGAGGAGTTGTTGTAGGAGGACTCATCTCTGGATCGGTTGGAGATGCATGTTGCTCTTCATAATCAGACCCAGAAGCTATTTGTTGGAAGTATTAGAAAATACAAAAGATTATAGGATAGTATATTAGTATGAGATAGTATAAGAGAGTAGTAGAGAGAGAAATAGATGAGTTTTGTTGTGAGGAAATGAATTGAAACCCCCCTCTATTTATAGGACCAACGGTCACGTTTGTGACCGTTTTGGCCGGGCCGGCCCGGCCCGGCCATTCGAAGCCCCAGTGCCCAATTTGGGCATTGTTCCGGGCCCGGGCCGGGCCCGGACAGGGCTCGTCAACGGCGACCCGGGCCCGGGCCCGGGCCCGGTTTTTGCCCGGGTTTCCGGGCCGGGACCGGGCTCCGGGCTTTTTAGACACCCCTAGCTTGCGGACACTAATGACATTTAATAATGAAAAATATGATCTGTCATTAAAACTTAACTGCGACAGTACTTATGGTCCGTTTTTGATCTAAAATAACAGCGTCGGAAGACAGAACACTAACAAGATATGCCACCATTAATTTAAAGTCAAATTGAGTTAAGTTTGACGCCATTGGTAGTTGACTCCGTAATTAGTAGGTGTTAATGACATCCATTATCAATAGATGTTAATAACTAAAGTTTCATCATTTGCGGAAGCCCTTCCAAACATAGATTTAAATCCGTGACAAATTTATCATTATGTACACTTTTAGTAACTACCACATACAAAATTGAACAGATGGAGATACAACCTTTCACTAATCAGGAAATTCGACAAGAACATATTCTGAATTCACGCGTGAGTGAAATTACATTTCAATATAATTTTACAACTAAAACATTATAGTACTGGAGGAGAACACACTAAGTTTAGGACCGACACTGATAAAACTTGTCTAGCACTGAGTGGCGATTGCTTTAGCGAACATGTCACAATTAGGCGGACCATGGAACAAAAATCCTTTCCAAGGAGACATTCCAAATATTCTCAAACCTCAGGATGCTCCACCTGCTATTTAATAGTCTAAAAGAAAAATGACAGAGAAAGGGAAGTCAAAACATCAATGAAAAGAGAGTATCCTACTTCAACCGGACGTGAAATGTAACTCTTGGGAAGTCAAAACACTGTGCACGTCAACAACCTGACGAGCACATAAATCATATATTAGACATTTGATATATTTCTCTTCCTGTAAGTTAAAAAATTGTATACAAAAAGTTAATCAGTTACCATAAAACCTGCAGTTTCACGGAGTGAAGAGGGTTCGTTACGAAAAATCGGTGATTACAACGTTCTGTCTACATTTTTCTTGAAGCTCTCTCACTTTCTGTCTACATTTTCCCAATAGATATTTAGCTACCTCATGTAGAGAAATAAATATGATCGTTCTTCGGATACGGAAGGTAAGTAGGCAAATATGAGAAAGATCATAGGGAATGTGGTAAAACTAGAAAATTGAGGCCAGTAACAAGTAAATCAATATTAAAGAAGCCAGAGAGCATGGTGAACCCAAATGAGTCGTTTAGGTTATTTCTACAAAATAATTGAGGGTGGTACGCCGGAAATAGATTCCTAGATGGACTAACTAATACTAAAGCGGCAAGAGAGCATGGTGAAACTATATGTCCTTGAGGTCATCTTTACAAATTAATTGAGGGTGGTTCGCCGGAAATAGACCTTTGAAATAGACTTCTGTACATATCTTATAGATTCTTGCAAACGGAAGGTAAAACCTTTGATCATTAGGTCCTTAATAGTAGAAATTATAACCTGAAGTATGATAAGTGCAGCTCCTTGAACACACTAAAATCCTATTATAGGCAAGCTTATTTAGAAAACAAATTTCATATTACCCTCTCACCTACATATTTTACAGGTTCAGCTACATTGATCACCCCTTAACACATTATTACCAGTTATCATTCTTGAGATTGACCCCAATCTAACAACAATTTAATCTCAAATGCCAAATTCAAGGGGTATGAATGCTAAAAATAATAATAATAAGTTGAGGGGTGAAAAATGCAATAAAATTATGAAGCAAATTTCCTGCACTTCCAGATCTTATGATATCTTCACATTATTAAGGAGCTAGTGAATCAAAGATAAATGTGAAAAGAAAAGGAATATGTGACAACAGAAGTTATAAGGGAGAAGGGATATATGGGATGCAAGACTAGAGGGGCGTGAATAGGATTCCTACAAATTTTAGACTAAAATTAGAATCTGCAACGGAAATAATATGCAAAAAACTAAAAGCAAACAACCATAAGAACACACAAGATTTTTATAGTGGTTTGGATCCAAATTTTAATGTCCACGCTTCCTTCCCGCGAAGAGCCTTCTTCACTATGACCGGAGTTCTCCCAAATCACAACCCGATTTAGTAGATTTTATAGATTTGACCCTAGAATCAACCCAAACCAGTCAACTAACCTAACTCCTCACAATGATCAGAAGAAAACTAGCCCTACCTAGACACCCTCAATTCACCTGTTTTGAGTATGCCAATCCCCAATTAACCCAGCTTGAGTACGCCGTCAAACTTACAAGTTTGAAATACAAAACCAATCCAAAAATAATTAAAGCATAGTCAGAAAAATCTTACAGCGCTTTTAATAGACTACCCTTTAAATCATCCGTGAAGAAGAAATGTTGAATTTGAATGCAAAGGGCATTTCTTCTCGCTGAAACAATCCTCTAATGATGAGCGTGATGAGAAGAATTTTTGAACGAGGCTTCGGGGGTTGGATTATCAAAATAAAATCTCTCACAAACCTTAGTTGCCTTCTCTATTCTTGTTGTTATTGTTTTTCTTGTTCTCAATTCCCCTTTGAATAGGTCTTGAAAACATATGTTGGAGATCCTCTAATCAGAGTTCTAATAGAAGTCCAAAACTATCAAAGAACGGCTAAGATTGAATTTAAAAATCTGCCAAAATTGCCAAATCTTGTCCAAACCATCGATGGTAAGATACGATCATTGATCATCCATTGATGATCATTAATGGTTGATTGTAGTCTATCAATTCTGTAGATTCTATATGATTCTTGATTGTAGTCTATGTTGCGCGCAGCGGAAATTTCGGCAGCACTTCGGCAGCACAACAAGAGAGTCAGGTCGCAATAAGAATTCTTGTTTCTCAAAGGGAACAAGAATCTGAAGCCTATATCCTATCAAAGTAGGATATTAGCTCTTCCTCTCGTCAGCTCTAGGACTGCGCGTCGAGGGACCCTAAAAGCTATTACAAATCACACAAAAGCAGTACAACCAATTTTAACGTGGTTCAGCAAATTGCCTACGTCCACGGGGCAAGGAGGGGGGAGATCTACTAATAGAGGGAGAGAATACAACTAGGGTTTACAATCACTCTCAATCTAAACCCTCAAACAAACTCTCAAATCCCTCACAAATATCTCTCACAAAAGGATGCACAAAGATAAAAAACCGCTCAAAATCACCTCTTTTCTTCTATGCTTTCGCACGCTGTCAGAAGAAAAACACAAACCCAGCCGACCTTTTAATTCAAGCCCTCTGCCTATGCATCGAACCCTAGGAACAAGTTCAGTTCCTATTTATAGCCTGAAAGTGAGCAGCGGAAGCGGGTGGGCCTGTTCACATGTCCACGAAAAAACAAAAAACAAACCGCACTATATGTGGGCCATGGTGTATTCAATCATCCATTGGTGGGTGTGGCTCTCAAACTAAACGTCCACGTTCACAATTCTCCACCTCGGTGAAGTTTTCCCAAAACTGAGCCGACACCAAAGCAACCAAATGTCCCACTTGTTGTGTCCAGTACGAACTCAACACACAACAAGTCGAGAACCAGAACGAGAGTCCAAACAATCTCATTGAAAAGACAAGTTTTTAAAGTTTGAAAACGTTTAAAAACGGCCAAAAACTGTCAGATATTCAAATTCTGAAAACTGAAAAACTGTCTCTTGTAGTCGACTACTGTAGTCATTAGTCGACTACACTGAGTTCAGACAGACTCTGTGTTTTCGGAAAATGTTCTCAGTAGTCGACTATAATGATAATTAGTCGACTACACTGAGTTCAGACAGAAACTTGAAAATTTATATTTTTCTTCAGTAGTCGACTACTGTAGTCATTAGTCGACTACACTGTAAAAAGACAGAAACTTATGTTTCTGTCAAACATCTCAGTAGTCGACTATAATCTCTATTAGTCGACTATACTGTAAAAAGACAGAAACTTGTATTTGAGTTATATACATGAGTAATCGACTACTATCCTAATTAGTCGACTATTAAGATCAAAAATTCAGAAATAATGAGTTTTTATAATTAAGTTTTAACTATTATTCTAATGGTTAACATAGGGGATTTCTATAGTTAACCAACACACTAAGCCTGTGTTAGTGTATTCTAAAAATGTGTGTGTGTGCGTGTGTGTGATCAAGGCTTGTACAAATATTCTAAGCAAAGAAAAATTCAAATACATTATCTTTTGTTCTTCATTTTCTTCACTTCAAAATGCCTTGATATTCACTTGCACTTGTACATATTCTGATATTGAAATCTGCATATGAAAGTTAGTGCACACAAAATATAAATTGTTATCATCAAAACATTATCATGGAGAAATGATATTCAACAATACTTACCGCCTGTGACAAATCTGGCCTCGTACATACCATCGCGTACATCAAGCTCCCAACCGCGCTCGCATATGGAGTCTTCGACATCAACTCACGATCTTCAACTGACTTCGGTGAGAGACCAGCTGAAAGCTTCAAATGGGCTCCCAATGGTACACTAACTGGCTTCGTATCCATGCTAACATGGAATCGCTGTAGAACTTTCTTCAAATAAGCCACCTGTGTCAAACAAATTCTGCCATTTTTCTTGTCTCTGCCGATCTCCATCCCTAAAATGCGCTTCGCCTCGCCCAATTCCTTCATCTCAAACTCATTTGAAAGCTGAACTTTCAACTCATCTATAGCCGACCTGGAAATAGAGGCAACCAACATGTCATCGACATAGAGCAACAAATAAATATACGCACCTCCTTTCAACTTGCGAAAATATACGCAAGGATCAAACTGGCTCCGAGTGTACGAATGACCAAGCATAAAACCATCGAATCGCCTATACCACTGTCGAGGAGACTGCTTCAAACCGTATAGCGATTTCTTCAGTTTGCAAACTAATTTTTCTTTCCCTGCAGCTCGGAATCCCAATGGCTGAGTCATATATATTTCTTCATCAAGATCACCATGAAGAAATGCCGTTTTCACATCCAACTGATCTAATTCCAAACCATACTGTGCCACCAAAGCTAGCAAAATCCGAATCGAAGAATGCTTCACCACCGGAGAGAAAACCTCATTATAGTCAATACCTTCCTCCTGTGCATAGCCCTTCGCAACCAACCTAGCCTTGAATCTCAACGGAGTGCCTTCAATGCCCTCCTTCTTCGTGTATACCCACTTGCAACCAATTGCTTTCCGCCCCTTTGGAAGCTCAACAAGCTCCCATGTATCGTTCTTATGAAGAGATTCCATCTCCTCCTGCATAGCCACCTGCCACGAATCAGCCTCCGAACTCTGCTCGGCCTCTCTGAATGTAGTAGGCACTAACTCATCGATACTCTCCACCGGAAGTGCATACGCAACTGTGTCGGCATACCGTGCTGGCATCTGTATGTTTCTCCTCTGTCTCCTAGCCGCAATAGAATCCTGAACCTGAGCCGTCGGTTCCTGATCCTGCACATTTGTACTCGTATCCTCCGTGTCATCGTCGTGCTCGCCTGGCGTCACCTCAGTCGGCACCTGCATGGATACTGTACCATCTGGACAATGTGGAGCTGCATCGATCTCCACCACCTGCGATATCTCCTCCGTCGGGTCGCTCTCCACCTGATGAGAGCTGGGAAGCTTCAAGATAGAAGCCTCATCAAATGTGACGTCCCTACTCAGAACAATCTTTTTATCAACTGGATCCCAAAGCTTGTATCCCTTGACACCACGCTTGAATCCTACAAATATGGCCTTCCTAGCTCGAGGTTCCAATTTATCAGTTCTAACATGATAATATGCAGGGCACCCGAATACCTTGAGCTGGTCATAGTCATGTGCTGGCTTTCCCGACCACATCTCCATAGGGGTTTTCCCCTCAATCGCAGATGAAGGCAGCCTATTAATGAGGTGGCTCGCATATGTAAGTGCCTCAGCCCAAAAGATCTTCTCCAAACCACTCTGCGACAATAAGCATCGGATCTTCTCCAGTAAAGACCGATTCAACCTCTCTGCCACCCCATTTTGCTGCGGTGTATGACTAACTGTGAAGTGTCTCTCTATGCCCTCGTCTCGACATAGCTGCTGAAAGGGGTCAGAAGTATACTCACCACCGTTGTCGGATCGCAACGTCTTGATCTTTCTCCCAGTCTGCAGTTCCAATCTCTTCTTCCACTCCACAAACAAATCTAGGACTTCACTCTTCTTCGTCATGGTGTACACCCAACAACGCCTAGAATAGTCATCTACAAAAGTGACGAACCAATGTCTACCACCAAGTGATGCAGTCTTGGTGGGACCCCAAACGTCTGTGTGCACGTAATCCAGGATGCCCCTCGTCTGATGAATGGCAGTCCCGAACTTCACCTTCGTCTTCTTGCCAAGAACACAGTGCTCACAGAACTCAATCTTCCCACTCTTGGCTCCCTTCAATAGCCCCTGCTTGCACAATGTCTGCAGTGACTTTTCACCTGTGTGCCCCAATCTATAGTGCCAAAGTCTGCTCATGTCCGCTTCTGAAATAGCCGAAGCAACCTGGCCAATCTCGGTGCTTCCCTTCAGATAATACAAATTCCGATTGCGGACTCCCCTCATCACCACCAATGATCCCTTAGTAACCTTCGCTACAGCGTTTTCGAAAGTCACCTTGAATCCCTTCGCCTCCAAAGCTCCAACTGAGATAAGATTTTTCTTCAGTTGAGGAACAAATCTCACCTCCTTCAACTCACGGACTACTCCATCGTGCATCCTAATCCGCACGGTACCTATCCCACAAACGCCACAGGATTGATCATTTCCCATGACAACAACGCCCCCGTCGACTTTCTCAAAAGATGCAAACCAGTCTCGCCTAGGGGTCACATGAAAGGTAGCGCCGGAATCAAGCATCCAATCTGATGCATCCACATGGTTCACCTCCGGAGTAATCAGTAGAGAAAAGCACGAATCATCGGAATCATCGCCTTTCGCAATGTTCACCTCATTGGCCTTCGGGCCCTTTTTCTTGCTATTCTCCTTCTCTTTGAGCTTCGGGCAGTCTCTCTTCCAATGTCCCTGCTCCTTGCAGAATGCACATTGGTTCTTTGTTAGTTGGTGACGGCCTCTAGACTTTGACCTCCCTCTGTTACCACCTTTCGGATATGGGCTTCTACCTCTTGTCGACAAGGCCTCTCCTGAAGTACTAGCGCGGGAAGTCTCCTTATCCTTCCTCCTCAAATCGTAGTTCGTCAAAGCGTTAGTCACTTCACTATAGCTGATAGAAGATCTCCCGTTCAACAAAGTGAGCACGAAGGTATCATACTCCTCATCCGGTAAGGAGCCCAACAAAATAATCGCCTTGTACTCATCCGATATCTTCTCATCAACATTCGCCAAGTCCGACAACAACTTCGTATAGTTGTTCACATGAGCCGCAAGCGAGGTGCCTCTGGACATCTGGAATCTGAATAACCTACGCAGCAAGTGCAATCGGTTCTCAACACTCTTCGTAAGGTACTTATTGTTGAGAATTTCCCACATCTTCATCGCAGACGTCACCCCAATCACATCATACTTCAGCTCCTGTTCCAAACAGGACCTGATCACCCCACAAGCGTTCCTATTCATTTTCTCCCATACCGCCTCTTCATATTTAGGTGGCCTCTCGTGGACCATGATGGTCTCTTCCAAATTCTGAGCATTTAACGCATCCTGTACGTCGCTCATCCACAAACCAAAGTTGATTTTTCCGTCATATTTCACCACACTAATTTTGGTGTTTTGAAAACCAACTTGTATTGTACCCGCCATCGATTTGCTGCTTTCACCTTCTTCTCCCATTGCGAACTAACTCCAAATTGTAGAGAAAGAACAAATTTGATAGAATTAGGAACCACCCAACTGAACCCTAGATCGGATTCCAAATAGATCTCCTATCCACACGAGGAAAGCGAAATCTCCAACGGCAACTCCTAATGCTATCTCCACCGAAGCCGAGAACTCCAAGAACTAAGCTTCACACAAGAATCTTCCTCCACCAAAAAACCCTAGATCTGAAATCTGGGCTCTGATACCACTTGTTGCGCGCAGCGGAAATTTCGGCAGCACTTCGGCAGCATAACAAGAGAGTCAGGTCGCAATAAGAATTCTTGTTTCTCAAAGGGAACAAGAATCTGAAGCCTATATCCTATCAAAGTAGGATATTAGCTCTTCCTCTCGTCAGCTCTAGGACTGCGCGTCGAGGGACCCTAAAAGCTATTACAAATCACACAAAAGCAGTACAACCAATTTTAACGTGGTTCAGCAAATTGCCTACGTCCACGGGGCAAGGAGGGGGGAGATCTACTAATAGAGGGAGAGAATACAACTAGGGTTTACAATCACTCTCAATCTAAACCCTCAAACAAACTCTCAAATCCCTCACAAATATCTCTCACAAAAGGATGCACAAAGATAAAAAACCGCTCAAAATCACCTCTTTTCTTCTATGCTTTCGCACGCTGTCAGAAGAAAAACACAAACCCAGCCGACCTTTTAATTCAAGCCCTCTGCCTATGCATCGAACCCTAGGAACAAGTTCAGTTCCTATTTATAGCCTGAAAGTGATTTGCGGAAAGCGGGTGGGCCTGTTCACATGTCCACGAAAAAACAAAAAACAAACCGCACTATATGTGGGCCATGGTGTATTCAATCATCCATTGGTGGGTGTGGCTCTCAAACTAAACGTCCACGTTCACAGTCTATCAATGGTTCGAAATCTAGTTTTGTTTCTCTGATTCCTTCCTCTAGTCCATTGATGACTTGGTTTGACTATCGATAGTGTATCATCAAAGGCTAAAATCAACGTTCATGTTGATTGAATCGTTACTTGTTTGTTTCAATTTATACCTAAAATATATCATCTAATAAGCATATTACTAGAAAATGAGAGTTTGTAATTAATCAAATAAGAGATATTGCGTGAACAACGTTCTACCCAAAAAAAATATTCTAACAATCTCCCCCATTTGATAATAACAAAACTCGAAATTTGTAATACAAAATATAAAATATGGTGATACATATATTCAGATAAAAATAAACTCATAACTCATGCATGAAATGCATGCCAAACTCCCCCTACAAAAATGCGTACATGAAAAAGTACAAGTATTACAAAAACTCCCAATGTCAAAAAAATGTAAACAATTTCTCCCCTTGAACGAAAGTAAATTTTCTCCCCTTGTAACAAAGCAAAGTTTTAAATTTCCAAGTACCCCCTTTTTGTTGTTATCGAAAGAAAACACACCTAGAATACTCAATATACCTGAAAATTCAAATAAAATTTATCCAAAGGTGAAAGAAGAGAAATACATACGGTTCACAAAAGAATTTTATAGAAAATAGCACAAGAACTACATATATAATATCAAAGCAAGTGAACCACGATAATAAGCCATTTTAAATTCACACACAAACTTTGATGATATCAATAAAACATCTGTAAAAATAATAATAAAAGTAATTATATTAGTTCATAAAACAAATTCAGATATATCTTATCTAGTTTGAACTTCTTCTTTTGTTACATAATTTAAAATATCTCAACTTTTAGGAAAGGTCAAAAATCTCGATCAATCACCTCAACCATATTGGAATTTTTAAGAGCATGAAAGATAGTGTTTGGAGGACAATGTACACCACCTCTAAATATTAAAAATATTTAATGTAAAATGGATACCCTTGACTATTGCACAGTCTTATCTATGAGCATGGGTCTTTGGATACACTCAAATTTTATCGTGGATTTATAGAGTGTGGGTCTTTGACTATCTTTTTCATGAATACACTCTTTATGCATGAAGCTTTATAGCTCATATGTACTTTATACATGAATAAAAAATTTGGTGCTATATTCAAGTATAGATTATGCTCAAAACTATATGATATATCTTAAAATATTTTATGAACAAAATATAAAAACCTTTATTCTTACTTTTACAAGACTAAACATGATAAGATTATACTACGGTGTAAAAATTAATATGAAACATATCTCAAATTATCATGTTTATCAATCAAATATGTATAACTATGTGTGCACATATAATATATATAGGTGTGAAAAAATATGTGAACCAATATGATTAACTTATGACTATATAACAATAGATAACCATATCTGAATATTTTATCTAAATGCATATACATAGGCATGTTCAAGTTTTTTTATTTTTAAAAATTGAAAACAAAGAAAAATATATGTTTATTTTGTTTTTGGTTTTTCACAAGAAAACAAAAAAAGAGATTTTTATGCCATATATAAAAAATAACCAAAAATCAAGGACTCCCCCTTTATTCTTACTTTTAACAAAAAAAGAGATTTTTCACAAGAAAAAGATATATTTTATTTTATTTTGCCAGAGTCCACTGAGAACCACCACCTCCTGAAGAGCCTAGAACATTCTTTGTTATAGGTTGGGACCGTGATGGTTGACAAGCTGATGACTCACCCTTTCCTCTCGCTCTTGACGTGATGGTTGACCAGCTAAGGACTCTCCATTTTTTTTCGCTCCAAAGTTCTTCCTGACCTTCTCATCACATAAAGCTACTCTCCCCTTCTCCATCTGATCAGAACAAAGAGCTGGAATCTTCTGATCTTTATAGATACAAGTGATCAGGAAAGGGTAAACTAGCTGATTGTTTTGCTTCTTCCTCTTCTCAATCATCTCTTTAGTACTAGAAGCAATAGATGACATCCAAACAAAGATAAGCTGTAATGATCATGAATTTTCGATATCGGTTTAAATAATTTTTTTTGGTATTTTAAATATTAAATTTTATTTATCTAAAGAGTATTTATATTTTACGATTTTCTAGAATTTTCTATGATTTAAAAATCCGATTTTATATTTATTTTAATAGTTTTGTTAATTATAAATTTAATTGATGCGGTGAAAACTTTTTAAATTAATATTTGATTTTTTTGTTATTATTATTATTATTGTTGTTATTAATTATTTTATATTAATTTTTTTCCTTAATTTCTTCTTGATTTTCCTCCCTAATTATTCCTTTAAGTTCTTCTTAATTACCTCCTTAACTTTCTCCCTATAATCTCCTTCCGAATAAGAAAAATTCCTGCTCTTCTCTCTCTCTCTTTCTCTCTTCTCTCTCTTCTCCTTTTTTAATCCTCTCTCTTTTCTCATCTCTCTCCCACACAACTCAACAGCCTGACCTCCTCCTTCTCTCACCCTCGTTTCTCTCCCCTAATGTCACACACCAGCTCCTCCTTTCATCTTCCCTAACCAGCCCTACACACCGCCTCAGCCCCTTCTCTTTCTTCTCATCACCCTTCATACACCGCCTCCTCGTCGCCACTCCTTCAGCCACCATCACGCTCCACTCGCCACTATCGTCCTCCTCTTTTATTCCACCACACCTCACCACCAATCAGCCAACCCCCTCTTCCCTTCTCTCCAGCGCCCCACGCAACTTCGTGCCTCAGTCAACCACACCCGACAACCAGCCGAATCTAGCGTCACCTCGACCGCGATCAGCTGTCGATGCACCTGGAGAACTGCCCGCAAGGCCCACGTCACCACCGACCTCAAAAGCTCCCCTCTCCACTCTCTCCTTCACCTCACCACCCTCCTTTTTGGTCGCCTCACAAGCCAGACCTCCGATACGCCTCACAGCCCTTCGGATCTCTTCCAGATCCGGCTAGCCACTATCGCCTCGACCGCGCTACCCTCCTTTCTAGCACATCAGCAACTAGCAACGTCGTCGAATATAGCCCAAACTCTGTCGTTTCTCCTTCTCTCTGCCTCTTCATTGCTGCCCAGACCCGCTGCTTGCATCATGGAACCATCGTGCTACATCCGTAGCAGCGTCATAGCCTCGTCGCTGGCCCTTAGCCTCATAGGCAAGATCCCGCTTCTCAAATCTGAATTTTAGATCTGTTATGAATTATATGCATACATTAGACTTTGTTATGATTATGTGGTAGCATGTATATTATGATATTCTACGTGGGTTTGTTTAATGAACGATATTAAAGAATAATAATAAATAATAAGAATGTGATAAATATTTTAAAGATCATTTTAGAATATTTATAAATAATTTAAAGGAATTTATTTTGGAAAAGAAATTATTTTAGATTAATTATAATGAGAAATAATTTAAAATAAATTATTTTGAAAAAATATTATTTTCTGAATTACATAGTTGTTGTTCATGATTTATGATTCTTAATTTTGATTATGTGATATGCCATGATATTATTGTATATGATCAGCTGCATTTATTATTTCTTATGGTAATTAAGAACCGTTAGGAGTTTGACTTAGTGGCTTTACGCATCATGAACAAGACTTAGTGACATGTGTGTGCGTTGACCATACTTAAGGGGTGAACCAGTGATCTATTATAGGCCTAGAAACATAAGATATGTTGGGGTAGGAAAGTATTGGTTCGCATAATCAGATGTGATTATTGATTATCTTCCAGGCTCGCAATAGTGAACCATTTCGCACTTGGGTTAGTCTGTTAGGCCAGTGAATCGTTTCACACGTGGTCACTGAAATCGTTTAGTCACCCGAGTTTTGCTTGAGTTCGAACCAGGCTAAAATTGGATTGCGTGTAGTCCTCTTACCAAATTATTTTGTGGTATTGGATGCGCGGAGAGGATCATGAATAGTAAGTTATCCCGTAATGTGAACATTGACCTATTTGAGATGTGGACCAGTGAGCTATTATAGGATGACTAGTTGCATGACCTCATTACATGGATGATTTTGGTTTCTTCTGATCGTTATACCCTAGTAGTGGATTTTATTTAGACCATTCGAATATCAGCTGCATACTTCTATTTTATTTACTGTTATTGCATTTGGTTGTTCGACCATTTCTATTCTCTCTTGTGGGATCTTGCCGTGTTCCATGCATGCTAACGTACTTTTGTTCTCTCGGGTTGTACGTCAGACTTAGAGGACGGAAAGGTCTAGTTTGGAGACACGCCAGAGTCCGAGTATCCTCAGCAGGAGTATTTTACAAACAGAGCTGAAGAAGAAGCCGAAGCTTAGTTACCCCTTTTAGTCAGTTGATGGACTTAGTTTATTTTTGTAGTACTTTCTTTTTATTTCTACTGGACGATGTTTTTTCATATTTCTTTAGTACTTAGTTGGACTGTTTTTTAATAAGGGAATGTTTGACCCAAATTTTGTATGTTGAATGATATATTATTTGTGATATGAGTCATTTCTGTTCTGAAGTATTTATTATATTCTTGTTAATTGTGATCGAGGACATGTGACTTCGCACTTTATTGTTTGACGCTTAGCATATTAGATTGAGTAGAAATGGTCTAGTATTTATTTCTCTTTAGTCTAATACGTCGCAGGCTAGTTTGTGTCACGATTCCTAAGTATTTTGGAAAGCGGGGCGTGACACGTTTTTATAGTGGCCCATGCAGGTCATGGTCCCGAGTTCCTACCAGTGAGAATATAATGGATGATTTAGACACATATCATTATTTCATCTATAAGACTATACTTAAGCCCTTATCCTATTATCTTAATAAACTATGTTTTAGTTCCTACATTACTCAATTTTGATTTTGATATTCTACATATGCATTCTTATTCTTTATTTTCAACTCACAATATTTTCAGTACATAGTTATCTTATCAGTCAGTTTTGTCTTATTTAGGTTGTTTTAGTATGTTCACATTGGTTTCGTTATTTCTAAGAGCAATGTATTTCTATTTTGGTATTTATGATATTATTCCTGTTGTTAGGTTTGGAATTTGAGTCACTAATTATATGTTTTTGTTACATTATCTCGTATTATTAATTATTATTCTTTTATAATTAATATAAAGATAATTCTAAATAGCGTTTGAGGGTATGCATGGTATTTACTCATGGGTTGTTTATAGTGCATTTGCATATTTGTTGTTTGTGTGCTTCATTTTTGACATGTATATTTCCACAAATGACAAAATAATACATGGGCATTATTCATTGTATAAACATGTTTTTTTAGTAATTATTTTATGGTGTTTTTAAAATTTTTATGTCCTTTTATTGTGTCATTGTTTGTTGTTCATTCTCTATTCATTATTTTTGTTTACTTGTATTGTGTTTTACTTTTTTATTCTTTTATACTTACTATTCTCTTTTAATTATAGTATATTCACATAGATTATTATATTTACGATGTATACTTTTTATAGATTTATATTCATACATCATTTCTAGTATGAAATGTGTCTAATCGTGTTTAGTTTTATGTATTATCAGTGTTTATGTTCACATGTTCATCAATCAGTCATGTTATGTTTATCTACAATATATCAATGCTTTTATTATATGAATTTATGTCCTTCTTATGTTTTCATTTTTTTATAAATCTATTTTCTCTTTCATAGTTCATGTTTTATGTATTATACATCTTTATTTATGTGTATTTATGTTGATCATATTTATGTAATTTTGACTACTATGATATATATTGCTACATATGAATTAATATTATAAAGTAATAATTATTATTTTTATATCTTGTTTATATTTATTATTTTACCTTTGTTCGCGTGGAAAACTGTTTTCTTTTTCATTAATGTGATTGTCATCTTGGGTTACAAAGATCCGGTCTTTTATAGATCCGGTTACAACTAAATCAAAGAAAAAAATAAAAATTACAACTTTCCTCTTGTGAACAAATCGCAAGCTCCTGTTTTGCGGTTGCTTGCTTGTGTGGGTTCTTTGCCAACGCCGGGGTTAATCCGTGGACCATCGCGCGATCTAGATCCGGTCGGGTCTACACGATTATGCGGGTATTATTCCACGAAGGGAATAATAGCCGGGAGGGATTAATCCACCAAGGGAATAATCGCTCAGATCTCGAGATCTAAGACCAAGCTTAGATCTGGAGTGTAGTCTCGTGTAGATCTCAGATCTGTTCTTTCTTCCTCTCGAGATCCTGCCTTTTCTGACGTGGATGGTCGCCGAGGATCAGATCCGAATGACGGTCAGCGTCCCTGTGGAGTGGACTTAGGGAGCACCGCCGATGGAGGGGGAGGTAACATTCAATTGCTCTTGCTTCAAGGTTGTTTACCTTTTGGGGATTTGTGACCATGTTTTGTGCTTCAGGTTTCTTCGAGGAGGGCGAACTCCCACCGGGTTCGGCGTCCCCTGGCGTTGACAACATGGATTGCTTTGTGCAACAAATGTGCGACGCTTTTCACGATGGGTCTTTGGGCATCGACCTTAACATCGATCTTGAGCAGATAAATAATGTTGAGCCCACAATCCCTTATTCAGGTATATCCGCATCCAATGTCATTTTCCTTATGTAAGGTGAAGGAAGATTTCTCGTTTGAGCTTTCCTCATCCTTCAACATTTGGGTTACCCTGCAGATGTTGCGATGGAGGGGCCAAGCTTCTCGAAGCCGGATGCCGGCTTATTAGCTGACATGCTGGCTGAGCAGACTTCCAGAGGGACCGAGAGACCATTCTTCGGGAACGATTCATCTACCGGTATATATCTGATTTTCTCCCTCTTGCCCGATATTTCATATGACTAATGAATGATTGATTATCGCAGCGTCTACCATTGGAGTTAGCCCGGTATCTATCCCTGGCATATCCAGTTTGCCTCAGAGCGACGGGCTTGCAGGTATGTATACGATTCAGGGATATTGTACTTTCCTATGTTTATCTGTCTTTTGACTAATGAGTGCAATCATAGGACCAGCCGCTAGGACTGATTCTCATATGACTCCTGGCATCCCTCAAATGCCCGCGGATAATGGATCTACAGGTATGCAGATCCCAATTCTTCTTATTCGTCTAAATTTTCATTTTGACTAATAAGAGAGTGTCATCATAGGACCAGCAGCTTGGGCCGATACTCTTATGACTCTTGGCATTCCGGCTGCATCTGAGGACATGGGGATTGCAGGTATTCATACGACCTTCTTATCCCGATTCTCCTTATTTGTCCAAATTTCCATTTGGTTAACATAGGAATGTCACTGTAGGACCAGGCGTTCAGCCTGATACTGCTACAGTCCCCGGGGTTGAAAGTCCTCATAGCAGTGGTGCCTCCCCGTCTCTGCCGAGTGGTGCGAGCAATATGTCTGCAGGGGCTGACGTACCCTCTTCTGCTGCTGTCTCGGAGCCTGTCGGCTCTCAACCTGATGGGACATCCGTTGGCGTCGGTATGTTCGGAACCTGCCTTTTGACTTTCCTTTCCATATTCGATAGTTCACTGAGCTTCCAAGTTGTTGCTTGTAGGATCTCGATCTTCTTTGCACGAGCGTGTCCGTAGCCTTTTGGCCGATACTGATCCTGACGGAGAGGCTTTCCGTACGGACCTCAGCTTCTTCACCGCCTGGTATAATGGCTTGATCGAGAAGCTTCTCCACCGAGGAGGCGGCTTCGATCAGTTCCGGCGTTCCTTCTCTCGCCACATGACGATGATGAGGGAAGAAGGATACCCGGAACTGGCTGATTCCTTCACTGCTGATTTCGCTGCCCTGGAGTCAGAGATACGAGAGTTGAAGGAACTGGAGGTTACCGGGGCTTCTTCTTTCGTATCCTCTGAGTTAGAGCATAGGATGGAGCAGTGGCGTGAACTGAGATCTTCCGTCGGGCGTGAGCTTCAGTCACGCGAGAGCTCCCTTGCGCATCTAATGGCTAACATGGCGAGGATGGATAGGGAGAAAGCTGAGTTACTCCGTTCCTTGGACTCGAATCGCGAGGAAGCGACTAGGTTGAAGGAGGCCTTGAAGCGTGCCGAGGAATCCGCCGTTCTTATTGCAGATGACTTGATCGGACTAGAGCGTTCTCGTGACCAGGTACTCGAGGAGTTCGGATCCACTCAGGAGGGATTGATGAAGTTGAAGAGTGAAGCTGCGGAGATCTTGAGCTGTTCTGAGGAATCTGCCCGAGCAGATCTGCAGGCGGGACTTGAGCAGAGTTATGCAGATAGACTTTTTAGCTTAAAGTCTCATATTCTTAGCCGTCAGTTGCCTTCGGGCTAATGAGCTCTTTGTTGTATGCTTTTGACTTGACCTGTTTAATAGAAACTCCGCATTTGCTTCTTTCTTGTGATTTGTCTGTATTTCTTCTGAATGACAGATTTTATGGGATTTTTGGCAAACCCCCAGCCATCAACGGGTTTGATATGCCTTTACCGATCACCGTTTGAATTGGGCTAGCATGTGGATTGTCTAGATCCGTCCCACATGTAACGTTGTGCTAAGGAAATTGCTTTTCTTAGACTTGATGCTATGACTTTGAATACATAGACTTCGTCTTTCTTACGAGAATAGACTGTTTGCGGAAAAAGTTGCTGTATTCATTGCTGCATTCATTACAACTTCAATCGTTACAATGAAATAAAAAGATAGCCTTTTTATAAGACCGGTACACAATGAAAACAAAATAGATACAACTCTTTTCAAACAAACGCAAGATCTGTTCATCATCTCTTGCTTGCGTGGGTCTTTTGCCTGTGACGGGGATGTTGATATCCGTGGACCACCGGGGCACTCAGATCTGGTCCGAGAAAATCGGGCAGAGTTTCGTCTATCCGCGGGGGATTTTAGAAACTCTGAACCTCGTCGATCCGCGTGGGATCTCAGAAGTGTAAAGCTTATGTCTCGGCTAAGACGAGGCACTAGCTCTCCTTTGTATCACCGCTAAGGGCAACACTAAGGGAAAATAAAGAAAGGGGAATGAAGAAGGAGGCTCCTTTGCTGTAGAAGGCTCGCTCACTCCTCGATCCGGCAGGGCTTCGCCGCTCTCTTAGAAAACCCCGACTCCTTCCTCCGGCAGGGCTTCGCCGCTCCTCTCTGGAATTTCAGATCTTAAAGGCTAGAGCTCAAGATCTGAAATTCCTCTCCCAAAACCAAGGCCAAGAGAATGGAGGCCCTAGGGGCCTATTTATAGGAAAACAAAGGGGGGGTAGGGGCTGGTTGAGGACACCCCCTAGGGGGGTGTCTCGGCTCCAAAACCGAGACACCCCTTGGGGTGTCTCGGCCATGGCCGAGACACCCCCCATGGGGTGTCTCGGCCATGGCCGAGACACCCCCCATGGGGTGTCTCGGCCATGGCCGAGACACCCCCCATGGGGTGTCTCGGCCATGGCCGAGACACCCCCC
>NC_033797.1:82380559-82386877 GCF_001876935.1 Asparagus officinalis | reverse complement strand
CCCCCCCCCTTTTGTCTTTTTCTTCATTTTGTTTCCCCCCTCTTTGTTTTCTTTCTTGTTTGAATTTGTTTCCCCTTTTGTTTTCCCCCCTCTTTTCAAAAGAGAATTCATCTTCTTCCTCCAAACCTCCTCCATTGTTTTTCTTTCAAGAGCTCCATACCCCAAAGAAATTCGGTTTTTTGTATGCTCCTTCTTGGCCGAAAATTTTCACTTTTCACTAGGGTTTCTCCCTCCACCTTCAAGCTCGGATCTTGACTCTTGGATTGGGGATTTCAAGCCTCTTGATTTGGGTAAGCTCCTCTTCACCATCCTCTTATTTTGTGGTAAAGGTTGCATTTTTATTCTTGTGGTAGACTAGGGGGCATGTATGCACTATTATTTCGGGGGGTTTTGTGCAAAAAGAGGTAATGGCCGAAACTTTGGGGGGTTTATTTGCAAAATTCGTGGGGGTTTATTTGCAAAATGGGACTGAAATTTTGAGGCTTGGATTTCATTCCCCTTTGGTAACAATTTGGATGGGTGTTTCATGCAAAAAGACCATACCTTATTGAGGGTTTTATGTGCAAATGTGGGGCCGAAAAGTTTTGGGGGCTTATTTGCAAAAGTGGCCGAAGAATTGGGGTGGTGTTCATGTAATAGAGGACTGAAGTTTAGGACCTAAATTACATGTTCATTTGGCCACAAGCTTGAGGGGTATTTTAGGCAAGAGGACCAAAAGTTGTTGGAGGGGTTTATTTGCAAAACAGCCCATAAATGTCTTAGAGGGACTTATTTGCAAAAGGCAGTGAACTTATGGCTGAAATCCAATGAGTTTTGACCACGAACTCATGATCAAAATTTTGATAAGGCATGTGGAGCCCAAACCAAGATTTTGTAGAGGGGCTTTTATGCAAAATTGGCTGAATTCTGCAAAAGGGCTCATTTGCAAATTTTAACCAAAATTGTGGGGTACCGGGGTGTTATATGATCGAATGTGACGATCATGACCCGGGTCACGCGTGTCCTTGACCTAGATTTTGGCCTTGAACACAAAGGGTATTTTGGGTATTTCACCAAAATTCACCGTGAAAGATGACAATCATCGTGCACGAAATTTGTAGGTTTAATTAGACTTCAATTATGAAATCCTATTTGTGTATAGGATTTTAATTAAAGTTCTTAATTTCCCTTTTAAATTTCGTATATTCATGTTTTAGATTGTACCTGACTTGCTGCTTTTCGTTGCAGATTTGCAATGTCTCCGCGTCGATCTCGTCCCCGGAGGAGCCGTTCTCGTTCACAGCATAGTGAGGAGGAGGTCCCCACGACATCCTCTCCCGCGGCTTCATTTTTCGGGGGTGAGAATTTATGCAGAGATTTTGTCTTACATCCCTGATTGACCTCTTTGCGGGTCATGAAGGAAGAACCGATACCTCTCTCGCGGAGGGTAAGGTTTCAGACTTGTTTTGCTTAGCCAATTCAAGTCTTCGGATATATTGGGGCGATTTTGTGTTGTCCTACACCTTATAGGTCGGTGTACGTTACCACGTTATTCACGTGATGACGCATGCCGTCCTTCTGGTGTAGGTCACTCAAAATCGTCTCTCCAATTATTCCGTGGATGAGTCTATCATTCTTCTTACGAGATGGATTTTCTGATTCCGCCCTTGTGCTTTATTGCAGTGGAATTTCCCGCGGGTAGCCTTCCTCCTCACGCCAACACCGGATGTAGTCGGGAGGTTTTCTCTTCCGCTACTCTTAGGCAGGCTGTTGGCCCACTTCCTCGGTTCGACGGGGATCGTCCAAATGACTCTTGCCGTTCGATACAGGAAGGAGGGCGCCATTGCTTGCGCCAACTTATCACAGATGCCTCCTTCACCCCTGATTCTACTTCCACTCAGGTTCTAAAGAAGCCGGGTTTTCTATTTGGAGATCATGTCAGGGATCCTGCCACGCTGACTCTTTGTGAGGAGCATTGGTTAACTCTTGACGGTGGAGCCTGTTTGTACATCCCTTCGATTCCACGCCACTATTCTTTCAGTCATTTGAAGGGGCAAGCCGTGGACCGGCAGATGTCTTGGCATCTTACTGAAGATGCTGATCGGGTTCAATGCGGATATGCTACTCACCATAAGACTCCTGGCTCTGAGGGGTATCATGACGTGCGTGGTCTACGACCCGGGATCATGGGTCTTGATACTGCACCCCCAGGCGAGGTGTCAGCTGCTGCTCCGACTGTGAGCAACCGTCTGGCTCTTCTTGGGAGACAGTTACCCCCATCGGAGTACAGATGTTATGGCTGGGCTTCCTCCCTAGCCAAAGGGTGGTGGGCGCGCATGACTGGTTTCGTCTTGGCGCGCTGGGAGAGGGATCTGAAGAGCAGTGGGTTGTATGCACCCATACGAGCTACTATGTACGGCATCCCAGTCAGCTGTCGCCATTTCTTGGCTTTGCTGGAGACTTATGTGCCCGATAGCAACACCTTCCTGACCAGCGGAGGTGAGCTAGGGTTGGCCTTGCACGAGATGCATTATGTTTCGGGTCTTCCGATGGGGGACTGTCCGTATCAGGAGTACTTCCCTACGAACCAGCAGCTGGAGTGTATGAAGAAAGATACTCCGGACATGTATGACACACTCTGGGATCTTACTTGCCACTACTACACTTCCTTGATCCAAACTTCTCCCCAAGCGAGAAGGAAGAGGCAGATCAGCTTGAAGCAGTTTGCCAGCTACTTGTTCCAGAACTTGGAAGGTGATTCCAGTGCGCCCATTCATGAATTAGACGTGATGACTCCTTCGGCCGTTAATGAGTTGTTGGAAAAGGCTGAGGTTCGTTCCTACACTATCGGCAGTGCTGAGGGGGCTTTTCCCGCGGGGACAAAGTTTCGCTCTTTTCTCCGCCGCGCACAGAGGTCTATAGGGTCCCGGGCGCTATTAGCAGGCTACCTTGCCCTTTGGTTGAAGAAGTGTGTCGTCCCGCACCAACCTTCTGACGCTCTACCCATCGAGGTGCTCTTCCCTGCAGTTCAGCTGGCTTATGGGAGAGAGCTTTCCCTGCTCCCAGCAATGGTTGCTAGTATCCATTGCGGGCTCAGGGGTCTGGTTAGCAGTTTTACACATATGGGTTCTGAACCATCAGCTGAGCTGGTTTGCCCAAAGGTTGAGCTCCCTTACGCATATTTGATGGCGTGGCTCGTTCTTCACCGTCCCGACTTGATGTCGGCCCCCAGCGTTGTTGACATCCCTGTCCCCTTCATGCAATTGTTGGAGCAGAGCAGATGGTTTGGGAGCAAATTTAGTGATGTTCAGCGAGAGCTCCGGGTCCGCAAGAGTTGGGAGTTCTTTAAGTGTTTCCCTCACTTTTCAGGTCGCTATGGCGACGTGCTGGTTGATGAGGAGAAACCTAGAAGTGACCGGACCGTTCTTGACGCTGGTTGCTTCCGGTGGTTAGTGAACATCCGTGTAGGCTATCTCGTCCTTCGGGTGAAGAACCAGTGCCACATAGAGCCTTATCTCCCTTGCCGCTTTGCTCGACAATTCGGCTATGACCAACTGTATGTCGGGAATCCGAGCCGCAGCCTGCGGGTTGAGGGAGGATTGATTGATGGCGTTCGAGCGTGGCTATGGACGATGGTGGGCTGTACTGGAGCCCGTTTTGCTCTTCCTTCGTACCGGCGTAAGCCATTGATCACTTTCCTCAGCTGCAAGTGGTTCCTTTCTGCATATGAGTCCATCAGCGCGAGGAGCCTCTCAGAGTTGCAGTCCGAGTATGCGGTCCGGGCTGCTATGATGGCTGGTCGCAGAGCTGAGCTTGCTCAGAAGCGGAGAAAAGGGCATGCCAAATCTCTTGTCTCAGACGAAGAAGAACTTCTCCCTGCGGGTGATGATGACGAGAACTCCGAGGACGAGTATGCGGACGTGGATACCGGCAGAGGGGACTTCGATACTGGTTTGTCCTATCTCTTTTAATTTTCATTTTCCATAAATGACAGCTCTTTTTCATTGAAATGGCTATTGTCATTTTAGGTAGGACAGCCGGTGATCATGAGCCCTCAGCTCCTACACACGTTGAAACGTGTGATAGGCCTGCGCATGTTCGACCCTATGGTCCTCGGAGGGTTGGTGCCCCGAAGAGGAAGAAGACTGCCCATAAGTCCCATGACGGTCAGCGTCCCTGTGGAGTGGACTTAGGGAGCACCGCCGATGGAGGGGGAGGTAACATTCAATTGCTCTTGCTTCAAGGTTGTTTACCTTTTGGGGATTTGTGACCATGTTTTGTGCTTCAGGTTTCTTCGAGGAGGGCGAACTCCCACCGGGTTCGGCGTCCCCTGGCGTTGACAACATGGATTGCTTTGTGCAACAAATGTGCGACGCTTTTCACGATGGGTCTTTGGGCATCGACCTTAACATCGATCTTGAGCAGATAAATAATGTTGAGCCCACAATCCCTTATTCAGGTATATCCGCATCCAATGTCATTTTCCTTATGTAAGGTGAAGGAAGATTTCTCGTTTGAGCTTTCCTCATCCTTCAACATTTGGGTTACCCTGCAGATGTTGCGATGGAGGGGCCAAGCTTCTCGAAGCCGGATGCCGGCTTATTAGCTGACATGCTGGCTGAGCAGACTTCCAGAGGGACCGAGAGACCATTCTTCGGGAACGATTCATCTACCGGTATATATCTGATTTTCTCCCTCTTGCCCGATATTTCATATGACTAATGAATGATTGATTATCGCAGCGTCTACCATTGGAGTTAGCCCGGTATCTATCCCTGGCATATCCAGTTTGCCTCAGAGCGACGGGCTTGCAGGTATGTATACGATTCAGGGATATTGTACTTTCCTATGTTTATCTGTCTTTTGACTAATGAGTGCAATCATAGGACCAGCCGCTAGGACTGATTCTCATATGACTCCTGGCATCCCTCAAATGCCCGCGGATAATGGATCTACAGGTATGCAGATCCCAATTCTTCTTATTCGTCTAAATTTTCATTTTGACTAATAAGAGAGTGTCATCATAGGACCAGCAGCTTGGGCCGATACTCTTATGACTCTTGGCATTCCGGCTGCATCTGAGGACATGGGGATTGCAGGTATTCATACGACCTTCTTATCCCGATTCTCCTTACTTGTCCAAATTTCCATTTGGTTAACATAGGAATGTCACTGTAGGACCAGGCGTTCAGCCTGATACTGCTACAGTCCCTGGGGCTGAAAATCTTCATGGCAGTGGTGCCTCCCCGCCTTTGCCGAGTGGTGTGAGCACTCCGCCTGCAGGGGCTGACGTACCCTCTTCTGCTGCTGTCTCGGAGCCTGTCGGCTCTCAACCTGATGGGACATCCGTTGGCGTCGGTATGTTCGGAACCTGCCTTTTGACTTTCCTTTCCATATTCGATAGTTCACTGAGCTTCCAAGTTGTTGCTTGTAGGATCTCGATCTTCTTTGCACGAGCGTGTCCGTAGCCTTTTGGCCGATACTGATCCTGACGGAGAGGCTTTCCGTACGGACCTCAGCTTCTTCACCGCCTGGTATAATGGCTTTATCGAGAAGCTTCTCCACCGAGGAGGCGGCTTCGATCAGTTCCGGCGTTCCTTCTCTCGCCACATGACGATGATGAGGGAAGAAGGATACCCGGAACTGGCTGATTCCTTCACTGCTGATTTCGCTGCCCTGGAGTCAGAGATACGAGAGTTGAAGGAACTGGAGGTTACCGGGGCTTCTTCTTTCGTATCCTCTGAGTTAGAGCATAGGATGGAGCAGTGGCGTGAACTGAGATCTTCCGTCGGGCGTGAGCTTCAGTCACGCGAGAGCTCCCTTGCGCATCTAATGGCTAACATGGCAAGGATGGATAGGGAGAAAGCTGAGTTACTCCGTTCCTTGGACTCGAATCGCGAGGAAGCGACTAGGTTGAAGGAGGCCTTGAAGCGTGCCGAGGAATCCGCCGTTCTTATCGCAGATGACTTGATCGGACTAGAGCGTTCTCGTGACCGGGTACTCGAGGAGTTCGGATCCACTCAGGAGGGATTGATGAAGTTGAAGAGTGAAGCTGCGGAGATCTTGAGCTGTTCTGAGGAATCTGCCCGAGCAGATCTGCAGGCGGGACTTGAGCAGAGTTATGCAGATAGACTTTTTAGCTTAAAGTCTCATATTCTTAGCCGTCAGTTGCCTTCGGGCTAATGAGCTCTTTGTTGTATGCTTTTTACTTGACCTGTTTAATAGAAACTCCGCATTTGCTTCTTTCTTGTGATTTGTCTGTATTTCTTATGAATGACAGATTTTATGGGATTTTTGGCAAACCCCCAGCCATCAACGGGTTTGATATGCCTTTACCGA
>NC_033797.1:82376024-82379559 GCF_001876935.1 Asparagus officinalis | reverse complement strand
ATACTCAATAAGCCATTAGTACCGATAATGGTGGTTGTAAGAACATCATCAAAACATAAGGGTTAACAGGGGACAGCATTCTTGTCCTCAAAGATGTGTTCTATGCACCAGGAATTCGGCGCAATCTGATCTCTGTTCCCAACTTGATGAAGAAAGGACTGGAAGTTAGGTTCTACAATAACAGGGTTTCTATAGGCAAGAATAATAAAGTGTATGCTATGGGAAAATATGTGCCCGAGCATGAATTATGTATTCTTCCAGTAGTTTGTAATAATTCTGATAATGAAATTTCGAATTTGAACTACTTGTCCTGTTATATTTCTGAATCTGAATTGTGGCATTCTAGACTAGGACATGCTAGTATTTCAAAAATGAAAGAAATTATCAGAATGAACTTGCTTCCTGCACTATCTAATGTTCAATTGCCACCATGTGAACATTGTTTAACTGGTAAAATGACTAGAAAACCTTTTATTGGCGGACATAGAGCCAATGAACTTTTAGGGTTGATACACTCGGATATTTGTGGTCCCCTAAGTGTCAAAACTCATAGTAATAAAGAATATTTTATTACTTTTATAGATGATTATTCCAAGTTTGCACACGTCTATCTTATATCCAGAAAATTAGAAGCTTTTGACTGCTTTAAGAGATATAAGACAGAAGTTGAAAATCAACTTGGATTGAAAATCAAAATTTTGAGAACTGATAGAGGTGGAGAATATAATTCTAAAGAATTTGAAAGTTATTGTATTCATCATGGAATTAAAAGACATACAACAATGCCGTATACGCCACAACAAAATGGTGTTGCTGAAAGAAAGAACAGAACATTATTAAATGTAGTTAGATGCATGTTGTCTCATTCTGGTCTCTCTAAAAACTTTTGGGGAGAAGCATTGTTATCTGCAAACTACATTTTAAATAGAATTCCCACCAAATCAGTTATATCTACACCTTATGAATTATGGAATGGGAGGAAACCTAATTTGAGTCATCTCAGGAAGTGGGGATCTATAGCCCATGTTCTCATTCCATGTCAACTTAGAGATAAGTTGGATTTTAAAACAATAAAGTGTAGATTCATAGGGTATTCAGAAAAGTCAAAAGGTTATAAGTTCTACAATAAAGAAAAAGGTGTCATTGAAAGCAGAGATGCTACATTTCTAGAGAATCTAGAGGAAGAGGAACAAGTTCAAGAGGAAACAGAACGTCTAACTGTAATAGATGATGATTATTATAGTGTTGTTCCCACTAATGACCCTGATATTGTGAATGAACCTAACCTTGAAAATGATGAAATACCTATGGAAAATAATGTACTTAATCAACCGGTTATAGGCAACAAAAGGCCAAGAACACAACCTTCATGGATGTATGATTACTATTTGTATTCATGTGAGTCATCCTGTTTTTCGGTAGATACAAATATAGAAGAACAAGATCCCTTAACTTTTTCTGATGCGATGAAATCGCATGAATCAGCTTCATGGCTAGAATCTATGAGAGAAGAACTTGATTCCATAGAAAAGAATAAGGTATGGGAGTTATGTGATCTACCAGAAAATAGGAAAGCCATAGGATGCAAATGGGTGCTCAAAAAGAAATATCGTGTTGATGGATCTATTGATAAATTCAAAGCACGGTTAGTTGCCAAAGGTTATAACCAGAAGGCAGGAATAGATTTTCAGGAGACGTATTCTCCTGTAGCTAAATTTGCATCCATTAGAATTATTTTGGCTATTGTTGCATATCTTGATTTGGAGTTATTCCAAATGGATGTTAAAACTGCATTCCTTAACGGAGAGTTGAAGGAAGCAATATATATGCAACAACCTGAAGGTTTTCAGGTGAAAGAACAGGAACATAAAGTTTACAAATTAATGAAATCTCTATATGGTTTAAAACAGTCTTCTAGACAATGGTATCTCAAATTTCATGATGCAGTTACTAAACTTGGTTTTATTCAAAATAAATTAGATAATTGTGTATATGTCTTGAAAAGTGGGAGCAAGTTTACTATATTATCCTTATATGTGGATGATATATTGCTCGCTGGAAATGACATAGAAATGTTGAATAAAACCAAAGCAGATCTCAGCGAAAAGTTTGAGATGAAAGATATGGGAGATGCATCATATATTCTTGGAATTCAAATAATTCGAGAAAGAAAGTCTAGAATGCTAAGTTTAAACCAAGAAAAATATTTAAGATCAATTCTTAAAAGGTTTGGAATGGAGAATTCCAATCCGGCACCAACTCCGTTGGTTATGGGAAAGAGATTATGTAAAGAGCAAAGCCCGGGAGAAGGGCAGAAGCCATTAGATGTTCCTTATGCTCAAGCAATTGGAAGCTTGATGTATGCAATGTTGTGCACCAGACCTGATATAGCTTATGCTGTGAGTCTAGTCAGTAGATATCAAAGTAATCCAGGACCAGCACATTGGGAAGCTGTTAAAAGGATTATGAAGTATATCAGAGGTACATTGACTCATAGATTAGTTTATCAAGCTGATTCGCTTGAACTCCTCGGTTATTCCGATGCTGATTTCGGAGGTGATAAAGATGATGGAAAGTCCACTTCGGGACACTTATTTATCTTTGGAGGAGGAGCTGTTTCTTGGAGTAGCAAGAAACAAGGGTGTGTTGCTAGATATACTCAAGAAGCTGAATATATAACTTACAGTATGGCAACTACACATGCTGTCTGGATAAGACGGTTTTTGATTGATCTTGATCTCAATTTGTTAGAAGGACCTATTGATATTTATTGTGATAATCAAGCAGCAATTCTCAATTTGTTAGAGGGATCTATTGATATTTATTGTGATAATCAAGCGGCAATTAGCTTAATCAATAGTGGCGCGAATAGCTCCAAAGGAAAACATATTGAGATCCAGTATCACTATATTCGAGATATTGTAGAAAAAGGAGAAGTCAAAGTGACTTATATCCCTACTACAGATATGATTGCTGATCCTTTGACAAAAGGAATACCAACGGAATCTTTTATCAAACATGTAAGTTTGATGGGACTTAGGAATAAATAAGTCCAAGTAAAATTTCATGAATAATGAAATAAGAGTTACTCTCTACGGATAGTGGGAGTAATAGTAAGCAGAAACATCTGATCTCACGGATAGTGAGAGGCATATCACTTGGTTGATTTGGTCAAGTGGGAGATGTTAGCTTGACTCGGTCATGGTGACCAAATCAACGATTCTCAGTAGAGAGAATTGTGGAATGTGAAAACGTGGAAGGGTTGTTGAGAGAAAATCTCTCATTGGGGCGGATCTGGGGGGGTGGAGTTAGTGGGTTCAGCCCCTATAAATTGAGGAGAAATCTCCTTGAGAAATCACAACAAAAGAAAGTGAAAAACCTCTTACCCATTAGCGGAACCCCCCTCAAAATTCGTTCTTTCCTCTTCACTGTTTTCTTTCAGATTCAGCAGATAGAGAGCTGCGACGACGAGAGCTGCGACGTCGACGACTGAAGGAGATCGGAGGCCATCGGTTGAGCTCAAGATTGAAAAATT
>NC_033797.1:82318363-82369017 GCF_001876935.1 Asparagus officinalis | reverse complement strand
GTCACTGGGGGTAGTGGAGGTGTAACGGCTGGGGGTGTATCAACTGGTGTAGTTGGTCTCACAGCCGGCTCAACATGATCAGTCTCGACAAAAGCTCCTGTCAAATACAAAATAGAATTCTCAGATGCATCATATTATAGTTGCATTAGTCAAAAATTGACTGGTCCTATAATTAACTTGAGAAGAGCTACGTACCTTCGGAAAAACCATCCTCGGGATTCTTAGGGAGCGTAGACTCAGGAAATACATCTCCAGGCAACTGGTCATCAATTTGAGGAGAACTATACATAAAGTGGAGCATAGGAGTGTCCACAAGCAAGCCTTCCTCGTCAAAATCATCAGTCGAGAAATCTGACACAAGAGAATATAAGTACGAAAGGAGAATAAAGAGACTACGACCAATAGAAATGAGTTACCTCTTATGGGTGCGTCAGCCTCTCTATTCCCAAGATCCACGTTTGCCTCCTGCAAATTATCTAAAAGAGCAAGAAGCATAGAGACAATTAGGGAATGCACAAATTCCAAATCATTCAACTCATTTGTGTATTGTTAATGATAGATGTACCTGGATTCATCGAACCGGGTCCTACATTGATGGTCTCCCTAATGTCGGCAGCTTTTGTAGACCTTTCTACTTGGTGCGGTGAGTCGGGCTCACCAGAAGATGTAAAATCGTGAAAAACAGGATCAGGACTCATCTCGCTCTCCCCACGCTCTCCTATATAGAGATGGAAAAGCGTGAGTCAAAGTTCTGAATGATCAAGAGGCTGGTCTATAGGGTAGATGTTACCTCCATCACTAGCAGGATCGTCACCGGCCAAATCCATATCAGATGCTCGCGAAACTACACGCGGCTTGCGGGCTAACCTCGTTCAGAACATTCCTCGTAATCTTCAAGATCTCCGCCTGAAGCTTCATCAGCAGAATGAAAGATCTTCTTTCCCTCTTCGTCAATCTGACGAGTAAGAGTAAGAAACTGACCTCGTTCAGAACATTCCTCGTAATCTTCAAGATCTCCGCCTGAAGCTTCATCAGCAGAATGAAAGATCTTCTTTCCCTCTTCGTCAATCTGACGAGTCTTGCGCCGTGCTCTTTGTGATCGAGCATTTTCCCAAATCATACGAGAATCAGCCTGAGAAGCCCAGCTTAAGAAGGTGAGGTTCAACTGTCGCTCAGTACTCGGGAGACTGAACTTAGCACCAGTACAGCCCGTCACGGACCACAACCAGTGAGGTTCAACTGCCGCTCAGAACTCGGGAGACTGAACTTAGCACCAGTACAGCCCGTCACGGTCCACAACCATGCGCGAAGACCGTCCACCAAACCGCCGTGGGTCCGAAGCTGCTGACGTGGATTCCCGACATAAAGCTGATCATAGCCAAACTGGCGAGCGAATCAGCAGGGTAGGTATGGCTCTATGAAACACTGATTCCTCACCCGGAAAGTCAGATAACCCGGCCTGATGTTCACCAGCCAGTTAAAGCAGCCGACGTCTAAATGAGTTCGATACCCCCTCGGCTTTTCCTCATCAATCAGACACTCGCCGTATCGGCCAGAGAACTACTGAAAATAAGTGGAAAACGCCCAACACTTGTGGACCTGTAGCTGCTGTCTGATGTCAGGGAATCCTCGCCCCTCCCACTTACCATTCTCAAACAACTGTAGTAGGGAAGCGGAGGGGTCTATGGCATACGGTACTGGCATCATATCAGAACGATGAAGGACGAACCAAGCCATCAAATAAGTGTACGGAAGCTCCACCTTAATAGTAGGAATCTGAGCCGGTGATTCACTTTCCTTCTGTGTAAAAGCACTAGAAATCTGTCGAAGCCCTCGATGAATGTTAGCCACCATCACCGGAAGAAGCGAAAGTTCCTTTTTGTAGGCAAGCTTAACCGCTGGGTAGAGCACCTCCAATGGCAAGATATCACTAGACTGATATGGGACCACGCATTTCTTTAACCAGATAGCGAGGTAACCGGCGAGAAGGGTCATTGGTCGAATCGGCGCGGTCGCATGCCACAAGAATGATTTAAACTTGGTCCCTGTAGGAAAACCACTCTCAGGACTGCTAATGGTATAGGAATGAGCATCAACCTTCTTCAGTAGACTATTAACCCCTGAAGGAGTGAGTGGTGCCAGCTCACAAATAGCCTTGCCAGAATTGCTCTCTAGATTCCTGAACAAATAAGACGCAAACTGTTTCTGGCTCACATGGGATTTAGCCCTCTTCGCTAAGGGTTCAGACTGCGCCAAAGCGATATGATAGTGACATGTGAGGTCCCATAAAGTCTCGTAGCGGTCGGGCATGCGATCCTTCAGCTGACTTAATTCTTGGTTGGAGGGAAAATATTCCTGATATAGCATTTGTCCCATGGGCAAACCAGAAATCCTGTGCATCTCATGGAGGGCCAAGCCCAACTCCCCTTGCCGTGTCAGAAAAGTGTTCGAATCCGGGTTGTAGAGCTCGCACAAAGCGAAGAAATGCTTCGTGCTAACAGGTAAACCATACATGGTGGCACGAACGGCTGCATACAGACCACAAGCGTGCAACTCCTCGCTCCATCGGCTCAAGACGTACTTCGTCATGCGAGTCCACCAAAGCTTGTCCAAAGAATGGACCCAACCATAAAACCTGTGGCGTGTCGCAGGCATCTCCCGTCCTAAAGCAGCGAGGCGATTCTTCAAAGTAGAAGCAGCGGCAAGAAGCTCGTTACGTGGCGGTGCATCTAACCCCAACACTCCAGGATGTAATCCAGTGATGTGACTCCTGCTCGAACCAGGAGCTGCCTGATGAGTGATGTATCCGCAGTGAACGCTCTCATGCTCCTCCGTCAAGCGCCACGACATCTCCCGTGTCACAGCCTGACGCCGGAGCTCAGTCAACGAACGATGCCGAGGAATCTTCGGCAAATATATGAAACCACTGCCAGTCTTATGAAGCTACTGCTCAGCATCAATAAACACGGCATCCGGATCTCTGGCAGAATCGCCAAATAAAAAGTCGGTCTTCTTGAGAGGCTGGATCGAACTGGCATCCTTCACGAGGGGCGCATCTGTAATCAACTGGCGAAGAGCTCGATGTCCACCTTTCTTCACCACTTGGGCAACCTCTGTCGACGTGCCCGAAGCAAACCGAGGAGTGACTGGGATAGGGGAGAAATCGTCGGAAGTCGAATAGTACTCGCCACGACGCCCGTACACTGCGTGAGATGAAAACGCTCCAGAAGGATATTCCACTGGAAGCAAACATTTAAACATTTGTTAGTCTCAATTATAAAAGGAAGTTGAACTCATCCTACGAATGGGTAAGATAGAGTCACTGCCTTATAAAGGGTGAGACGATTTGGCCACATTATGCACTTATAAGATAGGGTATATCGACTATATATCCCTGCCTTATAAGGCACAATGCAGCGTCAAAACGCCCCCTTTATTGATTTTGAGATATGGTTTTGACCAAGCAAAACATATCTTTAAAGCGTCGATCCTCGCCAAGGAGAATCAAGGCTCTTCCCGATTGCCTCGCCAAGGAGAACAAAATGGGGTGAAAAGGACCAATTTGTCAAATTTCCAAAAAAAATGGACTAATTTGTAAATTTCCAAAAATAGCTCACCAGCATAAGAGGGAGGCGCGCCATCAGCCGACACGGTAGAGGATTGACCTCTCGTAATACGAGATATAGAGACCTGCAAAATAAATTAAGGAATCAGATCTAGAAAAAGTTCCTCTTTTTTGCAATTCTCCCCTCCTGAAAGATGAGCTCGAGGCGCCAAATCTTAATCCTAACCCTCGCATGCGACCCCACAAATTCATAAATTGAATTAAGCATAAAATATGCTAAAATGGTTGAGGATTTACCTGAGGAAAAGCTCGTGGATCCAATAAAAATCAGATCTTGAAAGAGGCTCGGACCACGCGCTCGAGGGGCCTGAGAGAAATTCTAAATATGGAAGTTTTGAGGGATTTCTCAGTCAAAGATCTAATGCAACTATGAAGTTTTGAGGGAGAACGGATGCTCGAGGGAAGAGAAAAGTGGGGAGAACGGATGCTCGAGGGAAGAGAAAAGTGAAAAAAAGGTTAAGGGGGGGCCCTAATGAGGAGAAAAAAACCTCTTTTATAATGTTGAACCAAGCCTAGTTGAACCGGACCAGACCAAGTTGAACCGGACCAGACCTGGTTTGAACCAGAATTCAAATTGAAGCTGAATCGAGCATCGAAACAACTTCAAATCGACCGAGGGTTCAGTCCTTGGTTTATTCTTGCCTCTCCCACATATTCAGAAGGATCAGGAAATTTTTTGAGCCTAATTACTGCCTTTTTTAGCTCATTATCAAGCCAGTTCAGCTCATTTGGGCACAGAAATTACTCCAATAACGTATATGAGTGTAAGCTATTCCCTATTTTTGGTTGAGAAGTTCCTGGAGAATATTTTTGTAAATATTCTTAAGGATAACTCAACAACACTACGCCGGACAACGCGTCGCAAATAAAAACTCAACGCCAACAATCGATGGTCAGCTAAAGATTAGAAAATCAGGAACCGACTTCAAGTTTAAAATTCCGACAACGGTCAGAAAATAAATGCAGCACCGAAACTCTTTCAGACATTCGACAAAGCTCGGCACAAACCGACGAACCAACGAGGCGACGAGGTTGACGAATCGCACGTAAGCAACGGAATACATTCATTCACGTGTGGAATCAAGCCAAGTGTTCGAAGAGTCAACGAGTCATCCGACCAAGGGCAGACTCGGACGAATCACGATCGAATCAAGATCAGTTTCAGACTCGAACTCAGAAGTGGATTTACTGCCTAATCAGGAATCGGATCTACTGCCAAATTAGATCAACAAATCAGAGTCCGAATCAACCACGAGACCGGACAAAACGACGAAACCCAATGCCTAAGGGGGGCTCGGCCAAAGCCGAGACAGAACCGAAAAACGGATACAACGCAAAACGACGAAACCCAACACCTATGGGTGGCTCGGCCCAGTGCCGGCCCCCCATAGGTGGCCGACCCAGATCTGTGCGCGGGCACAGTTCAGAGAGCCTATAAATAGGGCCCCCTTGGTTCATTTGCAAAGGTGGGAACTTTGAGAGCCGAAACTCTGCCAAATTGAAGATCGATCGTGGAGTTTTGAAGACTTGAGGACTTGAATATTCAGATCTGGTTCTCGGCGAGCGTCCACGTCACAAAAGGCAGGAGTTCGAGAAAGGTAAAGATCAGATCTGAGATCTACACGAGATCACACTCCGGATCAAAGCTTGGCCTTTGGACCCGAGAACTAAGGGCAATTATTTCCTTGGTGAATTAATCCCCCCCCGGCTATTATTTCCTTCGCGAAATAATACCCGTCGAATCGTGTAGATCCGACCGGATCTAGATCACGCGGTGGTCCACGGATTAACCCCGGCGTCGGCAAAGAACCCACACAAGCGAGCGACCGCAAAACAGGAGCTCGCGATTTGTTCTAAAGGAGAAAGTTGTAATCTTTTTTTTATTTTCTTTGATTTCGTTGTAACCGGATCTAAAAAAAGACCGAATCTTTTGTAACCAAAAAGCAATTACTTGAGATAACAATGAATTCAATGAAGGCAATTTTCACCGTGAACAATGGAGAAAGAGGCGACTCTAAAAAGTTTGTAGCTCGAGTGCAGACATTCATGGTACTGTCGAAAGAGAGATGCGGGCCCTTTGGGCATTTCATCAAGAAGACTCTGCTACTGCTGCTTCTTTCGAGGCCAAGATCCGGAGGGAGGCGGAGGACCAAGTTCAAGCGGATCGGGCGAGGAAGATAGCCATCATCAAAGCTAAACTTGCCTCTCTCAGCGAGTTAGACTAGGTTCGATGTGGTAGATTGATGTTTCAGACTCTTTTTGTTTTGTTATGACTTTGTTTGATTGTATTGTCATAACTTTGTTCAAATGTATTGTCTCAAAGTCAGTTATGAATGGAATAAAGCTTTGGTTGTCCATCTATTGCTTTTTTTACATCTCATGTGCATACTTCCCTCTTGTTGGTCAAACTTTAGGATTTTTAGCAAACCCTCAGCTGTTAACTGGTTTGGTTTGCATTTACTGATTACCGTTTGAATCGGACAAGTCGTATTATTCCCCTCAGTACCATGAGTTGTCGAGAAGTCTCTCTTAGGCTTAATGCTAAGTTTTATTCTCTAACCTTAGTCGTTCGAGGCGTCGGCTCAAGTTAATCATAACCGCTTAGGCCATAATTAGGTTGGGCCGTGTCGTTTAAATGTAACGATTCATTCTCAAAATGACCGTCACTTGCGGATCGGCTAAAGAGCATCGACGAGTTGCACCGCTTGACGGGTCTGATCATGCATGTGAGTCCATCTTGTTTGGGTGAGCTTAGAGCTTTGTGCTTCGGGCAAGCTAGGCCAAAAGGCGAACGGAGAAGTGCAGATGAGGTCCATCCCTACAGGCAAATTTCAAAACAGTGGAGGGCGAGCTTAGAGCTTGATGCCTCAGGCGAACTAGACAAAACAGGTGAATAGGGTAGTACAGGCAATATTTATTCTCACATACAAATTCCAAAAAAGGTGGAAGGCGAGCAATGTATTGGCAGGCGGATTAGTGCCTGCTGTTCGCTCGAAAAATCGTTGCTTTCTTCATTGATTCCATTGCTATCTTGAATAACAGTTTTTTCAGTTACAGAAGATCCGGTCTTTTTTAGATCCGGTTACAATGAAAATCAAAATTAAAAAAAAATTTATAACTTTTTCTCTTTCGTCGAACAAATCACGAGCTCCTGTTATTCGGTCACTCGCTTGGGTGGGTTGTTTGCCTGCGCCGGGGTTGTTTGCCGTGGACCACCACGCGATCTAGATCCGAACAGATCTACGCAGTATAACGGGTATTATTTCACTAAGGAAATAATAGCCGGAGGGATTATTTCACCAAGGAAACAATCGCTCGAATCTCGGGATCAAAGACCAAGGTTTGATCCGGAGTGTAACAACGTAGATCTGAGATCTCAATCCCCTCGAACTCCTGCCTTTTTGTGATACGGGTGCTCGCCGAGAATCAGATCCGAACGTCCAAGTCTTCAAGCCTTCAAAAACTCCAAGATGAGGTCTCAATCCGGCAGAGTTTCGGCTCTCCAAAAGTTCTTCCCAAAAAGTCCCCCAAAATGATGAATAACCCCGCCTATTTATAGGCAACCAGATCTGTGCATTTGGCACAGATCTGGGCGGCCACCTCAGGGTGGCTCGGCTTTGGCCGAGCCACCCAGAGGTGGCTCGGCTCAGGCCGAGCCCCCCCTTGGTGTTGGGTTCCGTCGTGTAGATCTCAGATCTGATTTCCTCTCTTGAACTCCTGCCTTTTGTGACGCGGGTGCTCGCCGAGAACCAGATCTGAATGTCCAAGTCTTCAAGCCTTCAAAACTCAAGAATGAGATCTCAATTCGGCAGAGTTTCGGCTCCCAAAAAAGTCCTCCAAAACAATGAACCAACCCCCCTATTTATAGGCAACCAGATCTGTGCCTTGGGCACAGATCTGGGCCGGCCACCTCAGGGTGGCTCGGCTCTAGGCCGAGCCACCCTGAGCAACCAGATCTGGGCGGCCACCTCAGGGGGGCTCGGCCTTGGCCGAGCCACTCCGGGCTTTGCGTCCGTCTTTCGGTTGTTTCAGACTTTGTATCCGCTTCGTCCGTGATTCGGTTATGCGGTTGATTGGTCTGAAATCGATTCGTTGACTTGATTCCTGATTTGGAAGTCTGGATCCCGATTAGGCAGTAAATCGGCTTTGGTGTCTGAGTTCGAATCCGTTATATGGTTGGATGACTCGTTGACTCCCTGAACCGTTGGTTTGATTCCGCACGCGAGTGGATTCATTCCGTCGTTCACGTGCGGTTCGTCAGCTTCGTAGCCTTGTTAATCCGCTTCGTTGCGTGTCACTTGGCTTCGGTGTTGTGGACTGACGTTCGTGCTTAGATACGTCGCCCGATGGTTCATTAGTTTGTGTTGAGCCGTGTTAAGGGACCTATAAGCAATTTTATATGCCTACAGATACCCCCTCCAAAGTTTTCCAGTCTCGTTCTTTTATAGAAGAGTCTGGAATACTTTGGATATGACTGTCCCAACCTTCAATCGGTGTAACGGGCTCTTGGAATGGCTTCTATTCTCGATTCCTTCAATCCTCCAGGCTATTCGGTGCTTTGTCGAATGCTTGAGAGGGTTCCGGTGCTGCATTTATTGTCTGACCGTTGTCGGAATTTTGAATTTGAAGTCGATTCTTGATTTCCTGGCTTTTTAGCTCGAATTAGTTTCTTCAACATGGAATTGACCATCGGTTGACGGCTTTGAATCTTCATTGTGACGCGTTGTCCGGCGTTTAACACAGTTTATACTCGTAAGTATTTTGGAGTCTACACAGTTTAAGCTCTTAAGGAGTTGGAGCGGGGAGGTCTAGTTTATACTCATACACTCCTGGGAGTTATGTTGAGTTATCCTTAAGAATATTTTTAGAAAAATATTCTCCAGAAACTTCTCAACAAAGAGGAGGGAATAGTTTATACTCGTATACCTTATTGGAGTATTCTTTAGGTTCGAATAATCTGAACCGGCCCAAAAACTGTGCCAAAAAGGGCAGTATTTGGGTTCAAAAAATCTCTCCGACCCTTCCAAATATATGGTAGAGGGGTTAAATAGGTGAAGGATTGAACCGTAGGTTGATCAAAAGTCGTTTCAATGCTTAGTTCAGCTCCAATTTGAATTCTGGTTCAAATTTGGTTCAAACTGGTTCAATTTGGCTCAGACTGGCTCATTCTGGTTCAATCTGGCTCCATTTGGCTCATTCTGGTCTGGTCTGGTCCAGCCAGGGTTCAATCTGGCTCAATTTGGCTCATTCTGGTTCATTCTGGTCCAATCTGACTTGGTCTGGTTTAGCCCGGTCTGGTCTGGTTCAGTCAGATCTGGTTCAAGGCTATAAAAGGGGTTCTTTTTTTTTCTTTTTCTTTTTCTTTCTCTCTTTCTAGGGCCGGCCACCCCCTCCCTCTTTTCTCTTGATTTCTCTTCCCTCGAGCATCCATTCTCTTTCAAACCTTGATATTTGTCTTAGATCTGGCTTTCCTTTGAATCTTGGACTGAGAAATCTCCAAAAAATTCCAAATAAAAAGTTTCTCTCAGGCCCCTCGAGCGTGTGGTTCAAGTTTCCTTAAAGGTCTCGCCTTTATTGGATTTTGGGCTTTTCTTCAGGTAAATCCTCCGCAATCTTGATCTATTTCATGTTTGATCTAGTGTATGGAGTCGCGGGATCGCATATAAGGGTTGAGGGTGTGATATGATGCCTCAAGCTCGCATTTTTAGGGGTAGAATTGCGATAAAAAATGGGATTTTTCCTTTTCTAGATCTGATCCCTCAATTTACCTTGCAGGTTTCTATGTCCCGTATGGCGAGGGGTCAACCCTCTATCGCGCCGACTAATGACGCGCCTCCCTCTTATGCCGGTGAGCTACTTTTTCTAGAAATTTACAAATTAGTCCATTTTTTCTTGGAAATTTGCAAATTGGTCCTTTTTCTTTTTTACTCCCCGTTGTTCTCCTTGGTGAGGCAACCGGGAAAAGCCTTGATTCTCCTTGGTGAGGATCGACGCTTCAAAGATATGTTTTGCTTGGTCAAAACACTATCTCATAATAAATAAAGGGGGCGTTTTGTCGCTGCGTTGTGCCTTATTTGACTGAGCTCAGGCGTCAGGCTGTGAAGCGGGAGATGTCGTGGCGTTTGACAGAGGAGCATGAGAGAGTTCACTGTGGCTACGTTACTCATCAGGCAGTTCCTGGTTCGAGCAGGAATCACATTGTTGGACTGCGTCCTGGAGTACTGGGGCTAGATGCACCGCCCCGTAACGCCTTTTCATCGCATGCGGTGAATGGACGTCGTGACGAATATTATTCGACGTCTGATGATTTTTCGCCGATTCCACTTGCTTCCCAGTTTGTTCCGGGCACGTCGACAGAGGTTGCCCAAGTGGTGAAGGAAGGTGGACATCAAACCCTTCGTCAGCTGATTACAGATGCGCCCCTCGTGAAGGATGCTAGTTCTGTTCAGTCTCTCAGGAAGACTGATTTCTTGTTTGGCGATTCTGTCAGAGATCCCGATGCAGCATTTACTGACGCCGAGCAGTGGCTTCATAAGGCTGGCACTAGTTTCTTGTATTTGCCGAGGATTCCTCAACATCGTTCTTTGACTGAGCTCAGGCGTCAGGCTGTGAAACGGGAGATGTCGTGGCGTTTGACAGAGGAGCATGAGAGCGTTCACTGCGGCTACATTACTCATCAGGCAGTTCCTGGTTCGAGCAGGAATCACATTGTTGGACTGCGTCCTGGAGTACTGGGGCTAGATGCACCACCCCGTAACGAGTTCCTTGCCTCTGCTTCCACTTTGAGGAATCGCCTCGCTAACTTAGGACGGGAGATGCCTGCGCCGCGCCACAGATTCTATGGTTGGGTCCATTCTTTGGACAAGTTTTGGTGGGCTCGTATGACGAAGTACGTCTTGAGCCGATGGAGCGAGGAGTTACACGCTTGCGGCCTTTATGCAGCCATTCGGGCCACCATGCATGGACTCTCCTTGCCGGTTATCTCGCCATATGGTTGAAGAAATGTGTGGTTCCGTATCAGTCTGGTGACGCTCTGCCACTGGAAGTGCTCTATCCTGCAGTTCAGCTTGCCTACAAGAAGGAACTTTCGCTTCTTCCGGTGATGGTTGCTAACATTCATCGAGGGCTTCGGCAGATTTCTGGTGCTTTTACACGGAGAGATGATGATAAACCGACTCAGATTCCTACCATTAAGTTGGAGCTTCCGTATATTTATTTGATGGCTTGGTTCGTCCTTCATCGTTCTGACATGATGTCGGTACCGCATGCCATGGACCACTCTGTTCCCTTACTACAGCTGCTTGAGAATGGCGAGTGGGAAGGCCGAGAATGGCGAGTGAGAATCGCTGATATCAGGAGGCAGTTACAGGTCCACAAGTGCTGGGCATTCTCCACTTGCTTTCCGCAGTTCTCCATTCGGTATGGCAAGTGTTTGATTGATGAGGAGAAACCGAGGGAGTATCGCACTTATTTAGATATCGGCTGCTTTAATTGGCTAGTGAACATCAGACCGGGCTACTTGACTTTCCGGGTGGGGAATGCGCCAGCAGCTTCGGGCTCATGGAGGTTTGGTGGACGGTCTTCGTGCATGGTTGTGGACTGTGACAGGTTGTACTGGTGCTAGGTTCAGTCTCCCGGGTACTGAGCGACAGTTGAACCTCACTTTCTTGAGCTGCAGGTGGTTATTAACAGCTAATAAGACTGTCCCTGTGAAGCCTATTGAAGAGTTGGTGGTCGAAAAAGCCTCTCAGATTGATTCTCATATGATCCGGGACGGTGCTCGGTCACAGAGGGCGCGGGGTAAGACCCGCCGACTTGATGCAGAAGGTCATAGGGTCTTTAGTTCTGCTGAAGAGGCTTCAGGCGGAGATCCTGAAGACTACGAGGCAGATTTCGAGCGAGGTTAGTCACCCATCTTTTCTTTCTGCATTTCCGAATTGTTAGTCCTGACCACTATCTAATATTTCAGGGACAGCGACAAACAGTGAAGAGGAATTCCGTCCTTTCGCCCGGGCAAGACCTTCGACTACCGTCCGTGCTGATAGGCGGAAGAGATTAGCCCATAAGCCGCCTGCAGGTTTCTTTTAAGGTCCAAATTGAATATTTTCTCAAAATCCAGGTTCAAACAAATTTTTGTTGATATTTTTCTCATAGTCGACCGCCACGGTCGACCATCAAAGTTTCTGCCTCAGAGCCGAGGCTCTGTGATTTTCGCGACCGACCGCCACGGTCGACCGCGAGGAAATTTTTCTGTTTCCTATTTAATTTCTTATCAGGTTTCGGTTTTTGTTTGATAACGTTTCTAAACCCGATTCTTCTATCACCCTTGATTTCATTTTTGAGCTGATCTAGGCCATTGATTCTTCCTCTCATAAGCCTAACCCTCTCTATTCCCCTCATTCGAAAAAATTTCCCCTAATTCTGTCGATTTCTCCCACGATCGCCCGTCGCTCTTTGTCGATCGACTGCGGATCACTTGTTCATCATTCCCAGTTAGGAAATTTGTTGGGTAATCTCTCCTCTCTCACTCTTGTGTTCTATTTCAATTCTAGGGTTTTAATTATCAATTCTAGGGTTTCTATTTAAATCTTATCTGTCAAATCCTATCGTTGATCCTATCTTGTTATAATGCCTCCCAGAAAGAAATCTAAGCAAGATATTGGTTCTTCATCATCTATTTCCTCTAACTATGAGGATTTTCTACTGTTCAAATCCCTAGTTAAGAAATATAGGGAACTTTGCAAGTTGAAAATTCTATCTAATAGGTACGTCAAGTATGAAGAAGTAGCTATTTACAATATTCATGAAATTCTATCGGCTGTTGGGTTGCATAACTTACTAGATGTGGAACGTAAGGTTCCCTATTACTCATTTCTTGTTTATCTATTTTATGCAAACCTATCTGTTTCATCTTCAGTTGATAGTCTTCAAACCATCAATACATCTGTTAAGAATGTTCCAATATCATTTTCTGCTGACGAGCTTGCGGGAATCCTTAAGATTCCGTCAAGTGACGTTGAGCTCATGTCTATTGAACACACCGATCAGGATGTGAATGATATTATGTTTAAGCCCGGTTGCTCCTATCCTATGAACAACAAAACACTTAATCCCACTGCCAAAATCATCGCACGTATTGTTACTCAGAACCTTATTCCCAAGACCGGTAGCTTTGATGACTTTGCTCCTGACAAAGTCAATGTTGTGTATGCTATTTTTGCCAAAATAAAAGTGAATTGGGAAAATGTTTTCCTTAAAAACATGGCATGCAAGCATTTCAAGTCCAATGAAAGCAATCCAAGTCCACAAGATTTGATTTTCAAATGTAGCATAGCTGAACATTTGATTTTTTTCGGTCCATGAAGTGATGAAAATAAACACTGCAGCACAATCACTTCCTTGGCCCACAAAAATCCGGTCTTCACAATAATGACTTTCGGCCCATGAAGAAAATCAAAGCTTTAGCAAATTCGGTCCATAGATTGCAGCTGCAGCAAAATCTTTTGGCCCATTGGAGTTTCAAAATGAGAATTTAATTCACAAGCCCAGCAAGCCGGCCCATTCTTCATTTGTTTTCAACTCTACCTCAAGCCTAAGTCCTGGTCATTTGATTTTCAAAGAAATAAAAATCCGGTCCATGGCCCATTCTTCATTTTCAACCAATAATTCAAAACTTCCCAAGGTCCGGTCCATATGAAAGCTCCAAAGGTTCGGTCCTGTAGCATGTTTGGTTATGTGGTATTTGCATCCAAGTCCATCTCATTCCACTATTTGCATCCAAGTTCATTCATTTTTTCTTTTGATGGGCTTTGGGCCTTCAATTGATTATTTTCTTCACTTGCTTGATGGGCTTCATGCTACAAAATAGAGAAGAGAGATTTTAAGAGGTTTTTACATTTAATAATATTTATTTATATTTCCATTCATTTATGTACAGACTAATCTAACAACAATTATTAATGATATATTTATTCATATAAAATAGATAATGAGGGTATAAAATTGTAATAAAATGTGATTATCAAATACCCCCACACCTAAACTTTTGCTAGTCCTCTAGCAAAGAAAATAAAAAGAAAATCCTAACTCACTTTCGCAGGAATCGCGGTTGTATTTAGCGCATACAACAAGCCTTTAAACCCCTAGGTTACCCTAGTGGACGAGTTGTAGTCTCGTGAGGGTTTGCAGTGAATATACCCACAAAATTCGGTCAACTTGCCAAGTTAAATAAGTCAGTAAATAACAGATTTTCCTTGATATATTTAAACATTCTAATTGAAGCTAGTTAATAATCAAGAAAACATTTTTATATATAACTCCAATGTAAATCCCCTAGAAAATCTTTTTCATTATAGTAATACAAAACCAAGTCAAATCTTAGAAATTTAATTAAAAAGTTTTGAAAAGAACATGCCAACTCTTTGTTTTAAATAACTTTCAAGTCTCTTGATCAAAAATTGTTTTTCAAGACCATATATACAAAACAACAATATATAAAAACAATTGTTAGTGTTATATATATGTATATTTTTTTCCACTCTCTAATTCTTGGTGATTGTTTTCTATTTTAACGGGCTTTCTAAGTGACCATTTAACGAGTTTTGGGCCAATGAATCCCAACCCAATTGGGCTTAGGTCATTAAGTATAGAGATACTCCTTGGGCTTAATTGCTCAGTCAACTTAGGCTTTATAAGATAGAATCACCTTGAATTTAAGAGTTTTTATTTATTTATTTTTTTTGGGTGGTGCCCATTTTTCGCACTCTTCTTTTATAAGGTTAGTTTTTTTTATATATGTGTGTAAGTATATATAGTCTGAAAAAAGTGTGTAAATCAAGATAACTTGAAAAAAAATATTTTCAACTCTAAGTTAAGCATGCAAAAATTTCATTATTTTAATTAAAAGTCTAAGGTACGACTTAAGTAAAGTATACTAGTTGAAAAATCATTTCTTAAGAATTTTATTTGGAGTTATCATAAAAGGTGAACTTGAATATGTCACTAACTAAGAATTAGAAAATTTAAAATCTATCAATTTGATCAATTATTACTTAACTCTATTAATTTGGCAAGTGACAATATTTTTATAATTTTTTTTAACAAAAAGAAAGAAAAATATAACTAAAAAGGTAAAATAAAGAGGAAAATATGTATTTCTCACCCCCACACCTAAATTTTGCATTGTCCTCAATACAAATTCGCTGAAGCACAAAGTAAAGCAGATAAAATAGAAGAACTTACAGTTGTTCGGTTGACAATGATGATAAGGATCTGCAATTACTGTTAGTATGAGGATGAAGAAATCAAATAAGAGGAAAAATTGTAAGTAATTTTTTTTTACCTATGTTACTTATTCAAATTTTTGTTATGTTTTTTTATAAGAAACAAAAGAACTTTTTTTAAGAAACAAAAGAAAAATTAGTTTTTTTATTTTTTTTATTTTTATAGATAATGAGGTTCATGAAGAACCAACACCTCTTCCTCTCCGAGCGTAGAAAATTCTAAAAATGGTTTCAGACGTTGACCATTTATTTTAAAAATATTACCATTTTTAGGATTTTCTATCTCGACAGCTCCATGTGAGAAAACTTGTTTGACAAAAAATGGACCTGTCCATCTAGATCTTAATTTTCCCGGAAAAAAATGCAATTTTGAATTGTACAATAAAACTTTCTGTCCTGGAGAGAAATTTTTTCGCAAAATTGATTTGTCATGAAAAATTTTTGTTTTCTCTTTGTAAATTTTTGAGTTTATGTATGCATCATTCCGAATTTCTTCCAACTCATTTATTTGGAGCAATCTGTTCTTACCTGCCGAGTCTGAATCAAAATTTTTAAAATCTATCAATTTGATCAATTATTACTTAACTCTATTAATTTGGCAAGTGACAATATTTTTATAATTTTTTTTTTAACAAAAAGAAAGAAAAATATAACTAAAAAGGTAAAATAAAGAGGAAAATATGTATTTCTCACCCCCACACCTAAATTTTGCATTGTCCTCAATGCAAATTCGCTGAAGCACAAAGTAAAGCAGATAAAATTGGAGAACTTACAGTTGTTCGGTTGACAATGATGATAAGGATCTGCAATTACTGTTAGTATGAGGATGAAGAAATCAAATAAAAGGAAAATTGTAAGTAATTATTATTATTTTTTTCTATGTTACTTATTCAAATTTTTGTTATGTTTTTTTTAAGAAACAATTTTTTTTTAAGAAACAAAAGGAAAATTAGTTTTTTTTTTTTTATAGATAATGAGGTTCATGAAGAACCAACACCTCTTCCTCTCCGAGCGTAGAAAATTCTAAAAATGGTTTCAGACGTTGACCATTTATTTTAAAAATATTACCATTTTTAGGATTTTCTATCTCGACAGCTCCATGTGGAAAAACTTGTTTAACAAAAAATGGACCAGTCCATCTTGATCTTAATTTTCCCGGAAAAAGATGCAATTTTGAATTGTACAATAAAACTTTCTGTCCTGGAGAGAAATTTTTTCGCAAAATTGATTTGTCATGAAAAATTTTTGTTTTCTCTTTGTAAATTTTTGAGTTTATGTATGCATCATTCCGAATTTCTTCCAACTCATTTATTTGGAGCAATCTGTTCTTACCTGCTGAGTCTGAGTCAAAATTTAACTGTTTTATTGCCCACATTGCTCAATGTTCCAATTCTACTGGTAGGTGACAAGCTTTCCCGAATACCAGTCTGTATGGTGACATCCCTAAATTGGCCTTAAAAGCTGTTCTATATGCCCACAGAGCATCACACAATTTTACAGACCAATCTTTTCTGTTATGATTAACTGTTTTTTCTAAGATTTGTTTGATCTGCCTGTTTGTGACCTCTACTTGTCCACTGGTTTGGGGGTGATAAGGAGTTGACAATTTGTGTGTGATTGAATATTTCCTCATCAAAGCCTCGAAAGAACGGTTACAGAAATGTGTACCGTTATCACTGATGATCGCTCGAGGTACTCCAAACCGGGCAAAAATGTTCTCTTTCAAAAACTTGACAACGACCTTGTTGTCATTAGTTTTGCAAGCTACCGCCTCAACCCATTTTGACATGTATTCAACGGCTACTAGAATGTAGACATTTCCAAAGGAATTTGGAAATGGTCCCATGAAATCGATACCCCACAGATCAAAAAGTTTAACAGATAAGATGGGTTGTAAAGGCATCATATTTCTCCTAGTGACCTTCCCTAAAAGCTGACAGCGGTTACAGGTTTTGCAAAACTCGAATGAATCCTTAAAGAGAGTGGGCCAATACAGCCCAGATTGGAGAACTTTTTCAGCTGTTTTTCTCGGGCCAAAGTGGCCCCCACAGGCTTGCTCGTGACAAAAGGATAGAACACTCCTAGTTTCTTCTGTGGGAACACACCTCCTAAAGATCTGATCAGGACAGTATTTGAACAGATATGGATCATCCCAGTAAAAGTATTTTACTTGGGAGAGAAAACGGGATCTATCCTGTTTGGACCAATGAGAAGGGATCTGGTTCATGACTATGTAGTTCACAATGTCGGCGAACCAGGGAACAGACTGGATTTCTAGGAGTTGTTCATCAGGGAAATGCTCATTGATAGGAACGGTTGATGTTGGTGCATTTGGGAGTCGAGAGAGGTGATCTGCTACGGGGTTCTCTGTTCCCCTTCTGTCAAGAATTTGAATGTCAAACTCTTGAAGAAGAAGAATCCATCTAATGAGCCGTGCTTTAGCATCCTTTTTGGTCAAAAGATACTTTAGTGCGGCATGATCAGTGAAAACTTTGGTCAAGGAACCGATGAGGTAGGACCTGAATTTTTCTAAGGCAAAGACTACAGCTAAAAACTCTTTCTCTGTGACAGAGTAGTTTTGCTGGGCATCATTCAGAGTCCTACTGGCGTAGTAGATCACATGCGGTTTTCCATCAAACCGTTGTCCTAAAACAGCACCGATTGCAGAATCAGATGCATCACACATCAGTTCGAATGGTAAGGTCCAGTCCGGTGCATGAATGATAGGAGCTGTGGTTAGCTCCTTTTTCAGATATTCAAAAGCTTTGAGGCAGTCGGGAGAGAAGACAAATGATGTATCCTTGGCTAAGAGATTGGTCAAGGGTCTAGCAATTTTGCTGAAATCCTTGATGAAACGTCGGTAAAAACCAGCATGACCAAGAAACGATCTGACATCTTTGACTGTTTTGGGAGGAGGGAGATAGATTGGAAATGAGATCTACCTTAGCTCTGTCCACTTCGATTCCCCTATTGGACACTACATGTCCTAAGACAATGCCTTGTTTGACCATGAAATGACATTTCTCCCAATTGAGAGTCGGATTTTTCTCTCTACACCGTTCTAGGACCAATTTAAGATGATACAAACATTGGGAAAATGTGTCACCAAAAATGGAAAAGTCATCCATGAAAATCTCGAGAAATCGCTCTACCATGTCGGAAAAAATACTGATCATGCAACGTTGGAATGTGGCCGGTGCATTGCACAGGCCAAAAGGCATGCGTCGGTATGCGAATGTTCCATACGGGCAAGTGAAGGTGGTTTTCTCCTGATCTTCTGGAGCGATAGGGATTTGATTGTAACCTGAATATCCATCCAGGAAACAGTAGAACTCGTGTCCTGCTAAACGCTCTAACATTTGGTCAATGAAAGGAAGAGGGAAGTGATCTTTCCGAGTGGCTAAGTTGAGTTTTCTGTAGTCAATACAGACTCGCCATCCAGTTTGGATTCGAGTGGGAATCAGCTCATTAGCCTCATTTTGGATCACGGTGATCCCAGATTTCTTTGGAACAACTTGGACTGGACTCACCCATGAACTATCAGAAATGGGATAAATGATCCCATGATCGAGACATTTCAGAATGTCTTTCCTAACGGCTTCTTTCATCACTGGGTTTAACCTACGTTGAGCATCTCTAGTAGGAAAAATTTTATTATTTTTAATTAAAAATCTAAGGTAAGGCTTAAGTAAAGTATACTAGTTGAAAAATCATCTCTTAAGAATTTTATTTGGAGTTATCATAAAAGGTGAACTTGAATATGTCACTAACTAAGAATTAGAAAATTTAAGAACTATCAATTTGATCAATTATTACTAAACTCTATTAATTTGGCAAGTGACAATATTTTTATAATTTTTTTTAACAAAAAGAAAGAAAAATGCAACTAAAAAGGTAAAATAAAGAGGAAAATATGTATTTCTCACCCCCACACCTAAATTTTACGTTCTCCTCAATGCAAATTCGCTGAAGCACAAAGTAAAGCAGATAAAATTGAAGAACTTACAGTTGTTCGGTTGACAATGATGATAAGGATCTGCAATTACTGTTAGTATGAGGATGAAGAAATCAAATAAGAGAAAAATTGTAAGTAAATTTTTTTTTTAATTTTTATTATTATTATTAAAAAAAAATTTTAAAACAAAAGAAATTTTTTTTTAAGAAACAAAATAAAAATTAGTTGTTTTTTTTTTTTTACAGATAATGAGGTTCATGAAGAACCAACACCTCTTCCTCTCCGAGCGTAGAAAATTCTAAAAATGGTTTTAGACGTTGACCATTTATTTTAAAAATATTACCATTTTTAGGATTTTCTATCTTAACAGCTCCATGTGGAAAAACTTGTTTAACAAAAAATGGACCTGTCCATCTTGATCTCAATTTTCCCGAAAAAAGATGCAATTTTGAATTGTACAATAAAACTTTCTTTCCTGGAGAGAAATTTTTTCGCAAAATTGATTTGTCATGAAAATTTTTTATTTTCTCTTTGTAAATTTTTGAGTTTATGTATGCATCATTCCGAATTTCTTCCAACTCATTTATTTGGAGCAATCTGTTCTTACCTGCTGAGTCTGAGTCAAAATTCAACTAGTCTGAGTCAAAATTTAACTGTTTTATTGCCCACATTGCTCGATGTTCCAACTCTACTGGTAGGTGACAAGCTTTCCCAAACACTAATCTGTATGGTGACATCCCCAAATTGGCTTTAAAAGCTGTTCTATACGCCCACAGAGCATCACACAATTTTACAGACCAATCTTTTCTGTTATGATTAACTGTTTTTTCTAAGATTTGTTTGATCTGTCTGTTTGTGATCTCTACTTGTCCACTGGTTTGGGGGTGATAAGGAGTTGACAATTTGTGTGTGATTGAATATTTCCTCATCAGAGCCTCGAAAGAACGGTTACAGAAATGTGTACCGTTATCACTAATGATCGCTCGAGGTACTCCAAACCGGGCAAAAATGTTTGCTTTCAAAAACTTAACAACGACCTTGTTGTCATTAGTTTTGCAAGCTACCGCCTCAACCCATTTTGACATGTATTCAACGGCTACTAGAATGTAGACATTTCCAAAGGAATTTGGAAATGGTCCCATGAAATCGATACCCCACAGATCAAAAAGTTCAACGGATAAAATGGGTTGTAAAGGCATCATATTTCTCCTAGTGACCTTCCCTAAAAGCTGACAGCGGTTACAGGTTTTGCAAAACTCGAATGAATCCTTGAAGAGAGTGGGCCAATACAGCCCAGATTGAAGAACTTTTTTAGCTGTTTTTCTCGGACCAAAGTGGCCCCCACAGGCTTGGAGCGATAAGTCCTCAAAGTTGCCCTGAACGCAACACTTCTACCTTATCGACTCTCGTCAATAGAGCGATAAGTCCTCAAAGTTGCCCTGAACGCAACACTTCTACCTTATCGACTCTCGTCAATAGAGCGATAAGTCCTCAAAGTTGCCCTGAACGCAACACTTCTACCTTATCGACTCTCGTCAATAGAGCGATAAGTCCTCAAAGTTGCCCTGAACGCAACACTTCTACCTTATCGACTCTCGTCAATAGAGCGATAAGTCCTCAAAGTTGCCCTGAACGCAACGCTTCTACCTTATCGACTCTCGTCGATAGAGCGATAAGTCCTCAAAGTTGCCCTGAACGCAACACTTCTACCTTATCGACTCTCGTCAATAGAGCGATAAGTCCTCAAAGTTGCTCCAATCGCAACACTTCTACCTTATCGACTCTCGTCAATAGAGCGATAAGTCCTCAAAGTTGCCCTGAACGCAACACTTCTACCTTATCGACTCTCGTCAATAGAGCGATAAGTCCTCAAAGTTGCCCTGAACGCAACACTTCTACCTTATCGACTCTCGTCAATAGAGCGATAAGTCCTCAAAGTTGCCCTGAACGCAACACTTCTACCTTATCGACTCTCGTCAATAGAGCGATAAGTCCTCAAAGTTGCCCTGAACGCAACACTTCTACCTTATCGACTCTCGTCAATAGAGCGATAAGTCCTCAAAGTTGCCCTGAACGCAACACTTCTACCTTATCGACTCTCGTCAATAGAGCGATAAGTCCTCAAAGTTGCCCTGAACGCAACACTTCTACCTTATCGACTCTCGTCAATAGAGCGATAAGTCCTCAAAGTTGCCCTGAACGCAACACTTCTACCTTATCGACTCTCGTCAATAGAGCGATAAGTCCCCAAAGTTGCCCTGAACTTAACACTTCTAACTTATCGACTCTCGTCAATAGAGCGATCAGTCCTCAAAGTTGCCCTGAACGCAACACTTCTAACTTATCGACTCTCGTCAATAGGGCGATAAGTCCCCAAAGTTGCCCTGAACGCAACACTTCTACCTTATCGACTCTCGTCAATAGAGCGATAAAACCACAAAGTGCGAATAAATAGTTGTTGTCGCAATATTAAATTGGTATTTCATTGTTCCATGTCAAAACATGATATGAAAAAGAAACAATAAAAAGCCAAACGGCAACATGCCCTGGACGCAACACTTCTACCTTATCGACTCTCGTCAATAGAGCGATAAGTCCTCAAAGTTGCCCTGAACGCAACACTTCTACCTTATCGACTCTCGTCAATAGAGTGATAAAACCACAAAGTGCGAATAAATAGTTGTTGTCGCAATATCAAATTGGTATTTCATTGTTCCATGTCAAAACATGATATGAAAAAGAAACAATAAAAAGCCAAACGGCAACACTACTTTTATTTAAAGGAAAACAAAGTGACCTAAGATAAGTGTTGTTCCTGTCAAAAGAACGATACAGAAACAGGCTCATCAATTCATCAGATTAAATGAAGTTAGCTGAGACTTAATGTCAGAAAGTTTTTCTTCATGGTCGGCCCGAACCAGCATCTCGGCCCGTTTCCGAAGCTCGTCCTCACTAGACAGCATGGCAGTTACCTTCTTCTTAGCTTCTTCCAGAGCGCCAGCTTTGGCACGGTAATTCACCAGGGAAGCAGCACTTTTGACATTGAGCTCAGTGACAATAGATTCTTCTCGTTTGAATTGAGCCTTCATCCTAGTCAACTCCACTTCAGCGGCAGCGATCTTCTCTCGCAAATTCTCCAGAGAAGTATTCGAAAGTGTCAGCTCAACTTGTTTTTGAGCATGTAGCTGTTGCAGTTGTTCAACCTCAACCTCTTCCTCAGCTATATGACGTTGAGCGGCTTCCGGCTTCATATTTATTGAGTTCTTCGGCTCGAATATCCTCAAAAGTAGATGCAATCTGCGCTTGGATATCAGTGCGACCCAAAGCCTCCAAGAATCTGAGTTATCCCTCTAGACGTGAGATAGCTTCGGAGCAGCGCTGAACAATATCGACATCACCCACGCCTCTAGACGTGAGATAGCTTCAGAGCAGCGCTGAACGACGTCGACGTCACCTACAAGCTTGAGGTTGTTCAAACTATTCGTGAGCATGGGTTTGAAGGTATCAAAAGTATCTCGTCCGGCTAGCACAACCTCAATTATTTTCTTGGTAAGTCCTCCCAAGTAGTCGAGGGAAATCTTGACAAAATCTGGTACGTCTGCGGGGCTCGAAACAGCAATAGGCGACGGTGCAGAAACTTCTGAACACGCGAAGCCAAGCAAAAGACCAGCAGACGATCTCAGTGTGGTAGCTTGGGAAGAGGTGCCAATATCCAGCTGAGATGGACTCGACTGCAGATCCATCATACCCCCCATGTTAGATTACCTTTGCACGTCTACCACTTCTGTAGAGGCTAGAGAAATCGTCAGTAAAGTCGTCGGTGGAAGGGCCGTTGTGGAGGTCTCCAAACGAGGTGGCTCTGACACCTGAGCTGATGGCGGTATAAGCTGTTGCGTCAAAGGAGGGGTGACAGTACTCGCCTCATGTATCATGGGATCTGTATAAGAAATCTATTTAAATACAGAGAAGAGATTTACCAACGAGAGGTAGGGGAATGTAAGCTGATGCTTTGTCGGAAAAGGATGATGGTTGGATATCCCAGTCTTCGGGATCATCGCTGTCATCACCCAAGTTGTCATCATTTTCATCACCCTCACCTTGGTCACCATCATCATCATTCGTATCATCATCGCCGTCGCCGTGACCCATTGGTTCTTCTTCACATACGGGAGGGAATGTTGGCACATCTTCGGCAACAGTAGGCTTTGCTATAATTCCAGTAGTGGGGCTAGGCTGTGAGTCGCCTACAATTGGTAATAACACAGAATTGGAAGGAGACTTGTCCGTGGCTGAGCCTGGCTGGGCAGACTCTACAGGTTCTGGGACAGGAGGTATATCTTCTACAACATGAGAAGTAGTGGAGGCAGTATCATGAAGCGTGCCTTCGGGGACAAACTCCGCACCCCCTGCAACAGATTCATCTCCACGCTCTTCTTCATGCAATGAATGAACAGAAGAATCATGGCCTCCTAAAGCAGGACTAACTGTGGGGAGAGTAGGCTGAGGCGAGAGTTCCAGAGCAGTCGATTCTTGTTCTTCTTCTTCAGAACGCCATGTTTTCTGAGCGTCCGACATAAGTTTGGAAGCAGGGGGTTCGAGCGTCAACTTCCGACGAGCCCTTTTGTCATACTGAGCTTCTTTGACCGCCCCCAGCGCCCTTTTTCCTGTGGCACTCTGACTCCGAGTCAGAACTCTTGAAGGTTCCACCTTGCGGGTATCCGATATCCTGATCTCTTCCTGAGCTCGCTCTGGTGACTGTTGTTGTTCGCCCTCTGTAATTGACTTTTCATATGACAAATATTCGTTGGCACCTCGGGCACGAAACCTTTTAGCCTCTCTTTTCGAAGCATACCATTTGCGGATGGCCTTCAAACAAGAAGTATTCATATTGTAAGCAGAAATCTGAGAAGCGGCCTGGTACCAGGTACAGAAGCTCAGAGAGGTACGGGCATTGGGCATCTTATGTGGCAGTCGGAATTTTGCTCCGGTACAACCAGCCACTGAGTAGAACCAAGCTCTCGCTCCTTCGTACACATTACCTGTGTATGCAAGAGTAGGGTTGGGGTTCCCAACATAGAGCTGATCATAGCCAAATTGCCGAGAAAAGCGATAAGGCTGATATGGTTCAATAAAGCATTTTCTCCCTTGTCGAAAAATAAGATAGCCCGGACGAATGTTTATGAGCCACCAAAAGGCACCCCTGCTAAGCATGGTGAAAGAATTCGGTCCCGGAGTGTCTTGATGAAGTTCTCCATACGCGCCGCCCTCGAAAGCGGGAAACTTACAAGCAATCTCGTAATTATAATCCCGTCTCAATATTTCACGGAATCTAACTTGATACCAACCGGCCCATTCAGAGGTTTCTAATTGCTGAACAAGAGGAGTTGAGGTGCCACTTGATTCAGGAGTCGTCATTATCGGACAGTCATATTCCCAAAAGATAGTTTCATCTGACCGGTTCTACAGTTTATCAAAGCATTTGAGGTGGCTAAGAACGGTCTTCCTAGAATGACGGGGATTTGACTTTTGAGATTGGAAACGGGCTGCGTTTCCAAGACAATAAAATCAACAGGGAAAATGAACTCTCCAACTTTGATCAGAACATCCTCTACCTCTCCTTTGGGAATTTTTACAGATCTATCAGCTAACTGTAGAGTGCATCTTGTCGGTTTAAGTTCTCCTACACCTAGCTGTTGATAGACTGAATAAGGAAGGAGGTTGACGCTGGCTCCCAAGTCTAGAAGTGCCTTATCAATGTGAGTGTTACCTATGACGCATGGAATTGTGGGACAACCAGGGTCCTTGTATTTCAATGGCATTGGTTTCGAAAAGATTTCACTGAGGTTGGCAGCTAAGAAGACTTTCTTGGGGACATTGGTGGTTCTTTTCTTAGTGCATAAGTCCTTCAAGAACTTTGCATAAGAGGGAATTTGTTCGATTGCATCTAGGAGAGGGATGTTGATCTTGACCTGTTTAAACGTTTCTAGGATTTTCTCAACCTGCGGGGAGTTTTTCCTAGGTTTGAGTCTATCTGGAAAGGGGGCAACGGGCCTATACCTATCTAGATCAGGCTCAATCTCAAGTTCAGCATTTTGGTCATCGGAAGGAATTGCTTCATCGGAAGGAGTGTTTTGAATGGGAGAAGGGGTTTGATCCGGTGGCATTCTAACCTGATTGTCTATTTGTTTTCCTGATCTCAGAGTGTGAATTGCATTCAGTTGAGCTGGGTTGTTGGAACTGGATCCAGTGTCTTTAGGGTTTGCAACAGGTTGACTTGGAAATTTTCCTTTTTCTCTCTCACTCACGGCAGCGGCTAATTGCCCAAGTTGGGTTTCTAACCGGGCTATGGCTTGTGTGTTCGAGTTGAGCACTTGGCCGGTGGTTTGCATGAATGAATTTAGAGTGGTGGATGATTGGGTCAACATGTTGGTAGTTTGTGTAGAAGCTTTGATCATAGCTTCTAAACCCTTTTCTAAGACACTCAAACGTTTGTCATGATCGGAATTTGATTGATTTGTAGGCTGGTGAGGATGAGGATGTTGGTTTGGAAAAGGTGGGTTAGAAAAATTGTTCGGTGCGTTGAATGGGACAGTGTTTCCCCTAGGGAATTGTTGGTTTGACGCGGGAATAAAGTTTTGGTTTCCATGAGAATTTCCTTGGTTCCAAGCAAAATTGGGATGATTTCTCCAACCTGGATTGTAGGTTGGAGAAAATGGATCATTTCTAGGGCGCTGGAATGCAGCGTTCATCTGTTCTAAAGCATGGTTGTTTCCTAGAAGAGGACATTCCTCTGAAACGTGGGTAGGAGACTGACAGTTATGACATCCCGGGGCAGAAATATGATTGATTTGAGCCGGAGCTCGTTCCTTAACTTCTAAGGCTTCTAACCTCCGCATAATCGTCGCCATCTTCGCTTCAGATGCAATGTTTGACTCCAGGGAAAGACCACTAGACTTAGATTGGGAAACAGATGAAACCCTGTCATCACAGTTTTCCCACTGCATTGTTTTCTCGGATAGACTCTCTAGGAATTCCCAAGCTTCATCGGCGTTTTTTCTCATAAAATCTCCCTGACACATCGATTCTAAAGATGTTTTTGAAGAATAGTCCAATCCTTCATATATGACTTGGCACAATCGCCATTTTTCTAGACCGTGATGAGGACATTGGATTAAAAGATCTTTAAATCGGTCAAAGTATTTCCAGAATGGCTCTCCCGGGACAATTTTGAAATTCTGAATGCTGTTCCTAAGCTTTACCGTTTTGTGAATAGGGAAAAATTTCTTGAGAAAAACGGTGACAAATTCCTCCCAAGTTGAGATGGAATTTATCGGTAAGCTGTACAGCCATTTTTTAGCTTTGTCCTTTAGAGCAAATGGAATAAATCTAAGCTTAATCGCATCTTCGGTTAATTCTCTCATTTTTATCATAATACATACTTCCTCAAATTCCGAGATAAATATATATGCATCTTCTGTTTCATTACCTAGGAATTTGGGAAGCATGTTAATGAAATGCGGTCTAAGCTCGAAATTTGCTCCATTTACTTCGGGGAGTCTTATGCAAGATGGAATTGCATTTCTGGTGGGGTAACACATATCCTGAAGAACTGGTTGATTTGCCATTTCTTGGATTGGTTCAACACGGATTAAGCGATGAAAATTATCCCGAACCCAAAATTGCATGCACCAAAACAAATAATTTTTTTTTTAAAGGAAAGAAAGAAAATTAGTTTTTTTTTAAGGAAGGAAGGAAAGAAAATTAGTTTTTTTTATATGAGAAGATAAAGAAAAAGAAAAATCCTAACTAAAACAAATCAAGGCAATCACTTTTCAATCAACTCTAACTCTAGGGTTTAGCCTAACTCCACTAGACCAGCTCCTAACCAAAAATTCCTACAGTGAAAAGATCAAAGTTTTACCCAGGTAGTTAGCCAGGTAAGGATAGTACTAGAGGGTGATCAAAGATCAATTAAGTACCTCTTTCCTTGCGGAGCGCTTTACGCAACCCCTAAACCTTGCCTTAGACACCAACTATTCTGAGAAAACTTAAACCGTTCACTTAAGGATTTCTTGTTCCTTATTGAGCTCGAATCCTTAGGGGCCAACGTCTAATGAGTTTTAGAAGGCTTGGGTTTGTGAAGTGAGGAATTAGTGATTTGTGGGCTAAGGAAAGGGTGATGAAATCCCTTACCTTATCTTGATTGGGGTTTTGCCCTTAAGAATGATTTAAGTGTGTGCCAAATCAAGTGCTACAATCACTTTGGTGAATTCCTACACTATATGAAATGCAACCCTAGAAATTAAAAGCGACTAAAAAGGATGGTAAAAAGAAAATCTTTATATTTTTTAATTATGGTCAACAATAATCAAAAGTGAGAAGGGGAAAATTGTTTGAGTTTATTATCTTGTTAGTTAATATCTAAGTGAAAGATGGATTTTATTATGGTCAACAAAAATAAAATCTTTTTTTTTAAATCCTAATTGTCTCTAATTGTGAAGCTAGCTAAAGAGGGTGGAATTGAAAACTAGAAAGAAGACTTACCCGAAAGCAATGCTCCAAATTCTTGATCTTCAATCCAAGATTTTCAAGCTCCAAGCGGTTCCTTCACAAGAAAAATACACAAGTTAAAGAATCAAGTTAATAAAATCCTATTTTAGCACCTTCCCCGGCAACGGCGCCAAAAACTTGATGCGGCATAATTATGTACCAAAATTGCAAGTGCACAATTTATCAAGTTATAGTATAAAAAGATATCGATCCCACGAAGAAGGTGATTTTAAGAGATTATTAAACTTGGTTCTTATATTTTGTGCGTGACAATTAGGAATAAAGAATAAGTGTGATTGTATGAGTGGTTGTTTTGATTTATATGCAAGAGGTAATAAATTGAATTTTAGAGGAGAGAAGGAAGAATTAAAGAATAAATGAAATCATAAGGCAAGAAATATGAATTAATAAAATCAAGAAATAAAACCAAAAATGAAAAGAAAATTTAAGAAAGTTAAGATGAAGGATTCAAAAGAGGTAAGAAATCTAGAATATAATCCACTAACCAATTTCAATTACAAAATATAAACTATTCTCTTTTTATCATATTTCAACTTAGATTTATTAAGCATAGATTATCAAACCATTTAAGGAAAGTGTAACCTATCAAATTATCATCTAAGCTAAAATTACTATTCATGATAAGAACAACAACATGATAATAATCCTAGAATTCATAAGCATAACCTATCAAACCATTTAAGATAAGCATAGATTATCAAATTCTTCTTCTACCGATTAGTTCTCTAGTTGATTATCCTAAACATGAACATTTTAAGTACAAGAGAATAATTCATACAATATAAAAGAAATTAGACTAGTTTCATACAATTCTAAGATTCTTACAAGAATTAAATTCACATCTTAAGAAATAAAAACAAGAAAAAGAAGACTAATTACAAATAAAAAGAAAAGAAAAATCTAAACTATGAACAAGAAATAAATCTAATTACAAAGAAAATAAAAATCTAAACTACAAAATAAATTGCAGAAATTAAATGCAAGAAAAATAAATCTACTCTACAAATTAAAGTGCAAAAAGAAAATAAAAAAAAACAAGAAAGTAAATCTATACTACAAGCATGAATTTAAATCTAACTAATAAGCAATAATAAAGAAATTACAAAAAAGAAATAAAAGAGAAAAGAAATGCAAACCTTCAAATTGCTCTTCATCTCCATCCTCATCATTCAACAAAGAGGAGAAAGAACAAATTTAAAGAGGAAAAAATTATTTTTATTAATTGCAACTAAAGTTACAATTTTTGGAAGGCCTTCTCAATTAAAAGTAGCCCTCCTCTCCAAAAGGAGTTTACAAAATTTTCACACCCTTAACCCCTCACTCTCTACCCCTATTTATAGTAATCTTCAATGAATATGAGCCATTGGATTTGTCTTGAGCCCCAAGCAACAATCTTCACCTTTGATTTATTTTGATTTTCAAAAAAAAATCAAAATCCAATTCTTGAGCCCATTTAAAATTCGGTCCATCATTTCCAGCATATTTGATTTTCAAACAATTAAGTCTGCAGCCCATCAAGTCCAATGAAAGCAATCCAAGTCCACAAGATTTGATTTTCAAATGTAGCATAGCTGAACATTTGATTTTTTTTGGTCCATGAAGTGATGAAAATAAACACTGCAGCACAATCACTTCCTTGGCCCATTGGAGTTTCAAAATGAGAATTTAATTCACAAGCCCAGCAAGCCGGCCCATTCTTCATTTGTTTTCAACTCTACCTCAAGCCTAAGTCCTGGTCATTTGATTTTCAAAGAAATAAAAATCCGGTCCATGGCCCATTCAATTCTTTTTCAACCAAAAACAATTCAAAGCTTCCCAAGGTCCGGTCCATATGAGAGCTCCAAAGGTTCGGTCCTGTAGCATGTTTGGTTATGTGGTATTTGCATCCAAGTCCATCTCATTCCACTATTTGCATCCAAGTTCATTCATTTTTTCTTTTGATGGGCTTTGGGCCTTCAATTGATTATTTTCTTCACTTGCTTGATGGGCTTCATGCTACAAAATAGAGAAGAGAGATTTTAAGAGGTTTTTACATTTAATAATATTTATTTATATTTCCATTCATTTATGTGCAAACTAATCTAACAACAATTATTAATGGTATATTTATTCATATAAAATAGATAATGAGGGTATAAAATTGTAATAAAAATGTGATTATCACACTGTATCACCTAGAATGTATTGCTAGTCATCTAGCAAAAAATAAAAAATAAAAAGAAAATCCTAACTCACTTTCGCAGGAATCGCGGTTGTATTTAGCGCATACAACAAGCCTTTAAACCCCTAGGTTACCCTAGTGGACGAGTTGTAGTCTCGTGAGGGTTTGCAGTGAATATACCCACAAAATTCGGTCAACTTGCCAAGTTAAATAAGTCAGTAAATAACAGATTTTCCTTGATATATTTAAACATTCTAATTGAAGCTAGTTAATAATCAAGAAAACGTTTTTATATATAACTCCAATGTAAATCCCCTAGAAAATCTTTTTCATTATAGCAATACAAAACCAAGTCAAATCTTAGAAATTTAATTAAAAAGTTTTGAAAAGAACATGCCAACTCTTTGTTTTAAATAACTTTCAAGTCTCTTGATCAAAAATTGTTTTTCAAGACCATATATACAAAACAACAATATATAAAAACAATTGTTAGTGTTATATATATGTATATTTTTTTCACTCTCTAATTCTTGGTGATTGTTTTCTATTTTAACGGGCTTTCTAAGTGACCATTTAACGAGTTTTGGGCCAATGAATCCCAACCCAATTGGGCTTAGGTCATTAAGTATAGAGATACTCCTTGGGCTTAATTGCTCAGTCAACTTAGGCTTTATAAGATAGAATCACCTTGAATTTAAGAGTTTTTATTTATTTATTTTTTTTGGGTGGTGCCCATTTTTCGCACTCTTCTTTTATAAGGTTAGTTTTTTTTTTTAATATACATATGTGTAAGTATATATAGTCTTAAAAAAATTGTGTAAATCAAGATAACTTGAAAAAAAATATTTTCAACTCTAAGTTAAGCATGCAAAAATTTCATTATTTTAAATAAAAATCCAAGTTAAGGCTTAAATAAAGTATACTACTTTGAAAATCATTTCTTAAAAAATTTATTTAGAGTTATCATAAAAAGTAAACTTAAGTAAATAACATCCCACGAAGAAGGTGATTTTAAGAGATTATTAAACTTGGTTCTTATATTTTGTGCGTGACAATTAGGAATAAAGAATAAGTGTGATTTTGTTGAGTGATTGTTATGAATATATGCAAAAGATAATAAATTGAATTTTAGAGGAGAGAAGGAAGAATTAAAGAATAAATGAAATCACAAGGCAAGAAAGATGAATGAATAAAATCAAGAAATAAAACCAAGAATGAAAAGAAAATTTAAGAAAGTCAAGATGGAGGATTCAAAAGAGGTAAGAAATCTAGAATATAATCCACTAACCAATTTCAATTACAAAATATAAACTATTCTCTTTTTATCATATTTCAACTTAGATTTATTAAGCATAGATTATCAAACCATTTAAGGAAAGTGTAACCTATCAAATTATCATCTAAGTTAAAATTACTATTCATGATAAGAACAACAACATGATAATAATCCTAGAATTCATAAGCATAACCTATCAAACCATTTAAGATAAGCATAGATTATCAAATTCTTCTTCTACCGATTAGTTCTCTAGTTGATTATCCTAAACATGAACATTTTAAGTGCAAGAGAATAATTCATACAATATAAAGGAAATTAGACTAGTTTCATACAATTCCAAGATTCTTACAATAATTAAATTCACATCTTAAGAAATGAAAACAAGAAAAAGAACTAATTACAAAAATAAAAAGAAAAGAAAAATCTAAACTATGAACAAGAAATAAATCTAACTACAAAGAAAATAAAAATCTAAACTACAAAATAAATTGCAGAAATTAAATGCAAGAAAAATAAATCTACTCTACAAATTAAAGTGCAAAAAGAAAATAAAAAAGACAAGAAAGTAAATCTACACTACAAGCATGAATTTAAATCTAACTAATAAGCAATAATAAAGAAATTACTAAAAAGAAATAAAAGAGAAAAGAAATGCAAACCTTCAACTTGCTCTTCATCTCCATCCTCATCATTCAACAAAGAGGAGAAAGAACAAATTTAAAGAGGAAAAAATTATTTTTATTAATTGCAACTAAAGTTACAATTTTTGGAAGGCCTTCTCAATTAAGAGTAGCCCTCCTCTCCAAAAGGAGTTTACAAAATTTTCACACCTTTAACCCCTCACTCTCTACCCCTATTTATAGTAATCTTCAATGAATATGAGCCATTGGATTTGTCTTGAGCCCCAAGCAACAATCTCCAGCTTTGATTTATTTTGATTTTCAAAAGAATTTTGGAAGGCCTTCTTAATTAAGAGTAGCCCTCCTCTCCAAAAGGAGTTTACAAAAGTTTTACCCCCTTAACCCCTCACTCTCTACCCCTATTTATAGTAATCTTCAATGAATATGAGCCATTGGATTTGTCTTGAGCCCCAAGCAACAATCTCCACCTTTGATTTATTTTGATTTTCAAAAGAAAATCAAAATCCAATTCTTGAGCCCATTTAAAATCCGGTCCATCATTTCCAGCATATTTGATTTTCAAACAATTAAGTCTGCAGCCCATCAAGTCCAATGAAAGCAATCCAAGTCCACAAGATTTGATTTTCAAATGTAGCATAGCTGAACATTGATTTTTTTTGGTCCATGAAGTGATGAAAATAAACACTGCAGCACAATCACTTCCTTGGCCCACAAAAATCCGGTCTTCACAATAATGACTTTCGGCCCATGAAGAAAATCAAAGCTTTAGCAAATTCGGTCCATAGATTGCAGCTGCAGCAAAATCTTTTGGCCCATTGGAGTTTCAAAATGAGAATTTAATTCACAAGCCCAGCAAGCCGGCCCATTCTTCATTTGTTTTCAACTCTACCTCAAGCCTAAGTCCTGGTCATTTGATTTTCAAAGAAATAAAAATCCGGTCCATGGCCCATTCAATTCTTTTTCAACCAAAAATAATTCAAAACTTCCCAAGGTCCGGTCCATATGAAAGCTCCAAAGGTTCGGTCCTGTAGCATGTTTGGTTATGTGGTATTTGCATCCAAGTCCATCTCATTCCACTATTTGCATCCAAGTTCATTCATTTTTTCTTTTGATGGGCTTTGGGCCTTCAATTGATTATTTTCTTCACTTGCTTGATGGGCTTCATGCTACAAAATAGAGAAGAGAGATTTTAAGAGGTTTTTACATTTAATAATATTTATTTATATTTCCATTCATTTATGTACAGACTAATCTAACAACAATTATTAATGGTATATTTATTCATATAAAATAGATAATAAGGGTATAAAATTGTAATAAAAATGTGATTATCACACTGTATCACCTAGAATGTATGAGATTATTTGTCCCTGCTAGACCTCCTGAATAGCCCGCACTTGTCCCTTAATCCTCAGGACTGCTGGCAGTGCCTCAATCCTTAACTCATGGTCCTGTCCTGGGCCTTGAGCATGATATTACTGATACTAGTTCTTATTCTTACCCTGCTGGCCTACTGATGGTGCGTTCTGATACTCGGATGCTTGGTGTCCAAATTTGTTGAAATTATAACAAGTCCCCTGAAGCCTGCGTTGTTGTGCCTTCTAATCCTGCTGAGGTCCCTTCTTGTTGGACCTTGCTGATGTGGACCCTTGCCCTGCTACTGTGGTTCTTCTGAGCCTGCAAAAGGTCTCTTACCTATACCTTTACCTTTATCCCAAGGCTGTCCTGATTTAAAATTGCCTTCTTTGCCCTTAAGGAACATACCCGTCTCTATCTCTTGAGCCATGACAGCATCTGCCACTTCTCGCACTGAACGGAACATCTGAGATACTAGATATCGACGCAAACCTGGGCAAACCCTATCATAAACATTTGAGCCTGCCACTCCTCTGTGTGCCACATACCCGTGAATCTAAGTAGTGTCATGAATTTACTCTCAAACTCTGCCACGGATATATCCTCCTGCTCCAATTGGGCTAACTCTAACTCCTTCTTAGTTTTAGCTACAGCTGAGATATACTGCTCGTCAAAGAAATAAATAAAGGTCTCCCATGAAACTATCATCCTCTACTCTGGTGTGAATCGGAGATGGTATCATCCTCCTGCATCGCACTTGAGGCTGTAAGCTGCTAGCCTCTGCTTCTGCACAGTATTCAAATTAAGCATGTCCAGGATGTTGCTCACATCTTCTTTCCACTTATGTGCCTCAATGGAATCTGACGAGCCATGGGATTTGGATGCCTTCATCTTCTGATACCTCTCTACTAGGCGTAGCTAAGTCTCCTGCTCAACAGCTCTATTATCCACTAGTGGGGGTTGGGGTGTACCAATCAGTGTCTTCTCTAGCATCTCCTCCTTAATGGGTGTCTCCTACTAAGCTTGGTTTACCAACTGCTCCTCAATTGCTGTCAATCACTACCAAAGGTGCTATGAGATCCACTAAGTACTACGGAGCCTACTATGACTCGGGATCTCCATCAGCTTGCTCAGCTCCCTGAGCATAGGTAACCCTACAACCACGTTCCCTTCCTGACATCTATAAGTTCAGAAGTAGAGCTTATTAAACACAGTAAATAGGATCTCAAGCATAAATGACATAACGTATACCAATAGGAAAATAGTATCACTTATCACTCACATCATGCTTTGTACTTCAAAGCAAATAGTTCATAAAAAATATTTTGGTAATTTTCACGTATATACATATAATACATCCACACTCATACTAGGAATTCCTAGAGGACTCTATACATGATTCCTAGGAAACTCTTTCCTAGCTCCACAATATGACATATGGATGATACTAAGGATATCGAAACTAGAGCTCTGATACTAATTGTGATGCCTTAGGGTTCACACAATGCTACAGTCCAAGGTGAAACCCGGATTGTCAAACCTGCCAAGCACCAACACCATGCTACGACATGTTTTACTATCACAGTTACTATCTCTCAAGTAAAATCAACAAATAGGTGATGGTATAAAACAAGCAAATAATGGAAATAGTACAATAACAGAATATGCACAGAAGAAGTATATGAGAAATAATCAACAAATGAGCCAAACTAAAATAGAATAAGATTATCTCTAAACTGTAATAATGTATCATGTCTCAGAATAAAGAGTCAAATAAATCTCACTAAGGCATTCAGCCTGTACAAAATAAAAATACAAGTCTAGAGTTTGAAAATTTTAAGCTACTGCTGGAGCAATCTTAAGAAACTACCAAGTATAATATATACTATATAATATAATATATATAATATATATATACTATAATATATCATATATATATATAAATATATATATATATATATATATATATATATATATATATATATACTATATAATAATATATATATTAAATTATATCTTGCAGTGGTAATCCTAAGACAAAAGTCCCATGCAACCCTGTGACTTTCGTGTGCTATACTCGCCGCCTGAAAAGAAGGAAAACAATAAGCGTTAAAGCGCTAGCGAGATCATCTCCACCGCTCTCAAGGGGAAGGGGTAGGAGTGTTTAAGAAAATACTGTTAGTACGGTATAGATATACAAGCATTCATAAAGTTCTAAGTGGAGATTAATATTTAGAAACCCACAATACGAAAATTAGTACGTCGAGCGAAATAATCCAAATAAGAAAATCCTCATGTATATACCATGTCTAAAATTGTGGATGTTTAAATACCAATTCTAATCCTATGAATGATATCAAAACATAAAAGAAGATACTCCAAACCTCAACTGTAAGGAACTAAGGTCACATCTCAATCTACCCTCAGGTACTTGGCATAAACATAACAAAATGTCAACCTGCTCAAATGTCATCATGAACAATATCATGTGCATCATGTATCAATTGTGTACCCTACTCAGGGGTAAACTACATGGGTACAAATTGTGACTACATATAAGTCTCATCTCATAACGATACTCTTATAAGGTACTCACATTCGCATGCGGATTAATCACCTTTACTCAATCGTTCTGCGGTAATATATTTTATCTCCCTATTCCAGATAGGCTTCCAGATGATCGTAAAATAGTGAATAGGCATATCAGCCCAAACTGGAAAAACACACTGATCATCTTCGAGTATTTGATACAATCAAGGTATCATTACAAGAAAAACAACCAAATACTCCTAGTGTGGTACAACCAAGGTCTTATTACGGGATAAACAACCACACTGAGCATCCATAACTAAAGTGCAATAATTTATCATATGTTATTTCGTTTTCATCAACTCCATGTGTGTCAAATACCTCGACAATGCGGGTCAATTCAATATAAAATAAGTGTACGTGCACATATCTCGGTGTGCGTATCAAAATATGGTGTTCACCAACACTTCAGGTGTTAAACAACTCATAAAGATCGTTATACAACACAACAAGGTCGAGAAAATTCCCCAAAATTAGAAATCATGAGGGAAACATGCACTGCCATATAACAGCCTGACGGTCGATCGTAATATAGCAGCAGTCGATCGTGCCTGACACGCGGTCGACCGCTGCTTAGGCGCGGTCGACCACCGCTTAGGCGCGGTCAACTGGACGCAATTTCAAAAACTTCCCAAACTTCTGTCTGGCACGCGGTCGACCGTAGATTAGGTGGCGGTCGACCGACACACGAACAGATCCTGTTTTGTGCAGGTTTGTGAAATCTGTGTTTTTGTAATTTGTTTGTGATTTAAACTAGTTTAATTTGACCCGAAACTTGTATAGAACATTGTATACTGCAGATTTATATCTCTGGGAAAAAATCAAACATATAGAACATGATTAATTTCATAAAAGATCACGATTAAACTCTTAAACATGCACAAAATATCAAAGTGAAGATAAAATCACAAATTCTCAGTTAAACCACATTATTTATTCTCTTCAGATCTTAGAATACTTATGTAATTTTGTTCTTAATATGAAAAGACCTAGTCTTTACACATATAATACAAAAGATTGCTTTTTATTCACAAACTAGTCAATTTGGCTCTATAAAACATATTTAAATCTCTTTAAAAACTTTTTAAAACAAGGAAGAGGGATTAGCAGAGATGAAACTCGCCTGAGGCTTGTTTTAAAATGTGTAAGATAAAGTTCCCAAGCAGATCTTCAAGTTGCAAACCAAAAATCCTGCCTTAAAGCCTTTAATCTTTCTCAAAAATAAATTTAGGGTTTGTAGAAAAGTTTGGTGGCTGCTAGGGTTACAAAAATATGAAAGAATACTGAAAATCTCGTGAACAATGTGTATATATAGCAGCGAAAATAAATATGGGCCTCAAATACTCGAAACCAACTCATATAAGGAAAAATAGAAAACAGGTTCTGCGGTCGATCATGGCTTTCTACAGGGCTGCGGTTGATAGGAATAGGAATTTATAGTTCCTCAAGTTTTGCCTTTGTGCAAGGTTTGGACTCGTTCTATTCTCATGTATGAACTTATTTATACTCAAAATACTTATTAATGTACTCATACACTATTTAATAATATTTATCTCAATAATATCCACTTATAATAATTAATCACATATTAATTCAATTTATCAATTGTTAACTCAACTTTTCTGGGGTTTTACATACATAAACTACTCCTTCCAATCCTCAAATCAGAGGCAGTTAAAACAAGCTTAAAACCACCCAAATTTTGGAGGAGGTAAAGCCCCTCCTTCTTCATAATCACTCACAATACAACTATACATAAACAATATTAAGTCTCATCATGACACCATCAACAACACAAGAATAAGCAACCAGAAATAAATAAATATTTCCCAATTGTCCAAATATCATGTTCACTAGATAGGTAAGTTCAGTATTCAAAGAAACTATAATTAAGAACATTCAAGAAAAATCTATTGTATCAAATTGACAATTAATCTAATATCGCTTATATTAGGGCTACTGCATGGCTCTGGCTACTTCCTTCCTCTACTTGTGCATTAAACTTGATCTATTGTAGTCGAACTCATTTCGTTACCTAAAGGAGTCCACGAAGGAGGTCATACGTAAGGTCTATGTGAGAAAATTTGGGGAACTACATGAATCAAGGGTTACTTAATCAAACAATATCAAAAACTTATCTACTAGATAAAAAATGAATTAAAGAATACCGATCAAAAAGCTTAGTAAGATATCTCAAGCCGTGTTGTGGACGCAGCATATGTGGGTGTGGGTGCACGCGCGTGTGTACATGTATATAACATAAATAACTTTTATATATATTAGCTATATTCTTATTTGAATGTGAAATGGTTAAGCTATTCGCTTAAGGTGGTTACATATAATTAGTATAAAATCATTAAAATATAGGTACTTAATAGGAGTCCTCTAGCCAACCACCTAACTTTAAGACATGATTAAAATCATAACTTATCCCACATCCTGCAATTATTTAATTTTCACATGTAACCTCATGCTTTATAATCCTCGTCATTTGGTAACCTCACGCAATCTAGTTATTACTAAGAAGAATGATCCAGGTTAGGGATCAGTTTCGTAGTCTACTCATATATTAGGACTAACTACATCGGGGTACACTTGTATGTGATATAGGTCTCTACACTCATCTATACATACAAAGATTAGGTGTAACATCCTATTAGGTCATCTCTAGCACAAACTACTCAAAATGATTTCACTAAACCATTTATTCACTCTATAGCGAGATATGTACTATGTTTATCATGTGTTGAGTTAAACTAAGTAATCAAAACACTCTAACTACGTGTTGTAGGCATCAAAATTTGCCTATAGGTCCTCGCACACGGCTCAAGACGGAGAGGAGATGTTGAAAGTCACTATTCGAGTTACAGAAGCACATTTAATGATGACGAACACATGAAGTGAGTCCAAGGACCATGTGAAGCAAAGGAATTTCGGAATAATCGAAACACGAATGAATCGAGAGCTGCACGTCATTTACGAAAGACGAAGCACCCCTCGTATCCTATTTACTCCATACATGATTTATTCATGAAAGCCTGTAGATCTCCTCGTCAGCTTTCTGACGCATTCTGGATCGCATGATTACGAGTTCAGATGATGAAAATACAGCGAAAACGGATGAAGCCCGCGAGACCAAGCCCTGAGCCAAACTGAGACACCAATTGGTGTCTCGGCCAAACCAAGACACCCATGAGTGTCTTGGCTAAGCCGAGACACTCTCAAGTGTCTCGGCTTGGTCTTGGCCACGCCGAGACACCCGCGAGTGTCTGCAGCCTGAAAAAGCTGATTTTTGACTGTTTTGGCAGTTTTTTCGACCGTTAACCACCTAGATTTGCCCCAACTAATAAAATATCATCCATGAATATGGTTAAGTGGTTACAACTAAGGATAAGAGGGAATCGGTCATTTTTATCCAAAAACAGGGGTCTTGAAGCCTATAAATACAGCCCCAGGGCCTTTATTTTTTGAGATCTGGAATTCTCGAGCGTTGGCGAAGCCCTGCCAAATTGAGGACTGAAGAGCCACGAATTTTAGAGAGGAGAAGGAGACTTCAGCAAATTCTTCGGTATAAAGAAGGAGAGTTCGTTAGATCTACAGCCCGGTTCTTTTCCTTGAGATGACCCTGTTGCGGTGATCTCGAGAAGTTGCCGAGATAATTGCTTTGGTTTCTTAATTCCTTCGTGAATCAACGAATCTTCGGATCTGATCTGATTGTTTGGTGGTCCACAGATATCAGCGTTCCCATCACAGGCAAAGATCCCACGAAAGTAGAAGACCGATAACCGATCTCTGTGTTTGTTTTGACGAAAATTGTATTTTCATTGTGTAAGAGTCTTATAAAAAGACTATCTTTTTGTATTTTCATTGTAATGACTGAAGTTGTAATGATTACCTCAATGAAGAAATTAACTTTCTCCTCAAACAAGCTGGCGACCACAGTGGGAGCCAACAGCCTCGCTACCGAGGCTGTCGTGCCACAGCCAACGATCAAGATCCTCGTGGCTGAAGAGGTCGAATACAAGTTCGACCAACAGAAATTCGAGGAATACATCTCCTCCTCCTCCTCCAGATCTGCCTCTCCTCATAAACACAGGAAAGTCTCCTCCTCCTAGAAGATCTGCTGGTCTTCAGATCTAAAGACTGAAGAAGGCGATCTCCCAGCTACCGTTGCTGCAGATGTACCTCGCAATGATCCGTCGGCATCAAATGAGAACAGATCTACAGATCTGAACTCCTCCGTGATCAAGGAGTCGACTACTAAAGGCACGCCAACTCTATCAAAGAGAGTACGTTAAAGGCAACGCCAACGCCTCGCGCGCCAATTCGCTAAGGCTTTGGATCAAGTGGATGGATTCCGTTACCAAGCAGATCTGGAGTTCAGAAAGCGCCAAGTGGCTAAGTCATCTCCACAGCAAGCTTCGTGAACCTCCTCCCAACCACCTACTAACTGATAGGTTCATGTCAAACGGAACCGTTCTACTCTTGAGGAGTGCATTCAGAAGGGTCGTGCACTTCTTACGCATGCCCAGATCCTTGTACGAAAAGCACAAGAGATGCAAAAGGAGTAGGCGTTTAAGAGATCGCTGAGATCTAAACAAATTTGGATGCTAAAGGCCAAATCAACCCCTAAGGCAAAAGCAAGCAACGTTGCTCCCCAGCCTTCGTTAACTTCGGATCCCGCTCTTTCTGCCACCACACCTTCGGTGAAACCCTACGGTGATGTGGACCTCTTCAAATTTAGAATTCCGTTGAAGGTTCGCCTGGGTCCTTTACACGAAGATTAAGGCAAAGCACCTATTAAGGAACTCTTAGGACCGTTGAAGGAACCTCGAGCAACCATCCAGACTGGAGGTCGTACGCGACATCCTAACAAGTTGATTCTCGTAATTACCCGCGTAGAGATGCCTGCACAAAACTAGGAGCCCGTTAAAATTTTATCCTCACATGGGTGTGATTCCAAATGTCTCACTCCTGTTAAAGCTAATAAAGTGCTACCTATTCAGAAGAAGATGCATCGAACAGATGACAACGTTCCATCTGAGGAATCAAACCAACAGCCGATAGGTTGCTCTGACCGTACTATCGATTAGTTGTACTATCGGGCTAGGGGTACGAATAAATCTTGAAAAATAAGTACCCGGGAGATGGATTGTCACTGTTCGTGTACCAGACTTATCAGGACAGTATTATCAGCATGTAGCTATCCTAAGAACACTCCGCAGAGGGTCTCGGTGTTCCTAAGGCTTTCCTCTGAAGCGTCGAAACCCAAATCAAGGTGTTTTCACAAAACAAGATCGGTCGTTCGAGATGAAAAATTCCCAGAAGTTACCATTAACATGGTCAACAAGGAAAAGTCTTCGATGGTTTCAAGCGGGTCTAGCCCTAATTTTTCTCCAGGAAGAAGAGTCAATTCAGGAATAGCTCAATTAATATCTTTGCTCCAGCTAGAAGCTGTAGGACCTAAACAATCTGTGATCACCATCAACATGACTGATAAAGGAAAGTCGATTCGACTTTCTAATTCTGATCCCCTCATATCGCATCGTCTGACCCGTTTGCGATCGGGAACCACTAGACGTAGGGATTATCAAAGGATGAATAGAGGATTATCCTCAGATGACGAAGCATCAAATGCTTGCTCTGCAATTGCTTCAAATGCTACAGTATCCAGCCCAGGGCAATCCCATGAAGCACTCACCATCACTCCTGACCAAATAACTCAGATGATCTAAAATGCTCTCGCTAAGCAGAAAGAAGAGTTTAAGGTTGAAATAGAACTGAACATACAACGGATGAGGGAGTTACATGACCTGCAACTTCAAACTTTATCAAGACAGATTGGCTAATCCAGTCATCGTAACGTTGTAGTAGAACAAGTCAATACAATAGATAGTGATCCAGAACCGGATGAGACTATCAACATTGATATCCCTCCCGACAACAATAACGCTGAGGGTGGTCCAACCAAAGATAACAACGCTGGGGGTGGTCCCGTTGTTTCTCTCAGAAATCGTACGAAGCATGATACAGATGAGGATGAAAAGATGAAGAATCTCGAGAGAAAAATCAACGTTCTAATGTCTGTTCGAGAGGTAAAGAAGACCGGCATTCTGTGTCCTTACCCGAGAGAGTGGGAGTCGATCCCGTATTCGGCCAAATTCAACCTGATCAACTTCATGCCATTCGACGGGAAGGGCTCACCCACTCAATATTTGATCTACTTTAAGTCCCACTTAGTCATGATATCCGGCGATGAAGTATTGATGGTTCGGTCATTCGCTGGCACCCTTCACGGGCCTGCCTTTGATTGGTACCGCCGTCTCAAGCGTGGAAACATTAACAACTAGGACGATATAGAGAGCTCATTCCTCGGTAACTTCTTTGATGACAGTGCCGGGGTATTCATCAGGACACTCTTCGATGAGAAGTAAAAAGACGGAGAAATAGTCGTCGACTTTGTTAAACGCTTCCAGAACAAGGTGATAAATTGCCGAGATCCGATCACGGAGGAATTCATCCTACAAACTTGCCACAACAACCTCTCTTTGGACGTGTTGGGAGTTATGGGATTAAACCCATTCAAGACTTAGAAAGATTTGAAGATGCACGGTGAACAAGCCGAACGCTTCCTCAGAAGGAAGAAGATCGAAAGAAGCCAATAGTCAATGCCTGCGGTTGCTAGTGATAATAATCAACCTCAAAAGCAGCAAAGGGCTCCAGATCCGAGAATCCAAAAAGACTACTCTTTCAAGGATGAAGAAGTACCGGGTATTTTTGAGTACCTCCTGAATAACGGTGAGATTGAGCTACCACCTATTAAAGATCAGGAGGGAGCCAAGAGGATTACGGACCCAAACTACTGTGCGTATCACAGGAGGGTTCTCCATCCTACTGAGATTTGTTTCGATGTAAAGAACAAGATTCAAGCTCTAATCGACTCTGGTGCCATAAATCTAGAATAAGCTGAATGACGGTGCACCACTCCGAAGAGTATATGAGTATAATCTGCTTCTCAATCCTCCAACTGATATAACAGGTTAAACTGCTCCCTGACACTCCAATAGGTATATGAGTCTAAACTATTTTCTTTCTTTCACGGGAAGTTCCTTGAGAGTGCTATGCCTGGTATTCTTAAGGATAACCCGGTCATGCAACTGAGTACAATGTTAGGACCAGTTTCGCGAAGAAAACTGGGGGTGGATAATTTATGTAACGGAAAGTTCCAGAGAGAATTCAATATAGTGTATTCTTAGGGATAACCCGGTCACTACAAGAAGGTGATGAATAAGAAACTCCCACTCAAACTCTCGCTACGTCTGTGCACTCAACATTCTCATTGTTAGAGTCTGGACATAGTATTCAGAATATTAATCTCCTGGTCATTAACGATTATCAAACCCCTTCGTGTTAAGTATTTGTCACTTAACACCAGGAACCCCTTCTGAGCGACTTGTACAAGTCAACACTCCCAATGTGATTTGTACTCCTACTCCTACTATCTACTTGGTCAAACCTTTAAACAGTTAGGACCACAACCAAAATTCCCTCTCGATTCCTTCCATTAACGAGAGGCCCACAAATTGAATGATCAAACCTTTAAACAGTTAGGGTCGTCTCAAATTCCCATCTTGTTCAAACCTTTAAACAGTTAGGACCATAACCAAAATCCCCTCTCGATTCCTTCCATGAACAAGAGGTCCACAAATTGAACGATCAAACCTTTAAACACCCTCTCGATTCCTTCCATGAACAAGAGGTCCACAAATTGAACGATCAAACCTTTAAACAGTTAGGGTCATCTCAAATTCCCATCTTGGTCAAAACGATCAAACCTTTAAACAGTTAGGGTCATCTCAAATTCCCATCTTGGTCAAACCTTTAAACAGTTAGGCCACAACAAAAATTCCCTCTCGATTCCATCCATGAACGAGAGATCCACTTTTAATTTGAGCAATCAAATCTATAAAGGTTAGGGTTGCCTCCAACCTCACTTGGTAGAACCTGCAGATAGTTAGGACAAAGACCGAAATGCTCCTTTTGATAAACGAACGACTTCCACCTTTTCCTATTCAGACAAACCTATAAAAGTTAGGGTCGAAATCGGAATTTCACCTCAATAAATGAGGAATTCTTTTCTTGGATTAAGCAATCAATCCTATAAAAGTTAGGGTTGCTTGAATCTTTCCGATTCTCGGAGTGGAGATCCCACTCCTAGTTTTACTTTTCCGGATTCTTAGGGTAGAGATCTCACTTCGAGTTTCCTTGGCAATTGGAGATAGAATATAACATTCTTCCTTTCAGTTTTGGGAGATAGAATATAAAATTCTTCCTCTCCTATTTATTGACACCATTCTTTAACTACGTAATTCGTACCTTATACGTATGGGGAATTTTATCTCGACTCCTAAATAGAGATAAGTCAATGCCTAACACGCGTTGCCAGTTTAGTCTTTCACTGAGTGAAAAAGATACCAGAATCCGAGTCTGGGGAATTTTATCCCGAAGCCTAAGAAGGGATAAGTCAGCGCCTAACACGCGTTGTCAGTTAGTCTTTTGCCGTAAAAAAGGACAAAAGCCCACATACTCGACATTATGGCAGGTTGTTATTCATAACGCCAAAATCCGTACTTCACACGCACGGCGAATTTTATCCCGAATCCTAAGTAGGGATAAGTCAACGCCTAACACGCGTTACCGGTTTAGTCTTTTACCGATTGAAGAAGACACTAGAATACAAGTATGGGAACTTTTATCCTAAATCCTTAGAAGGGATAAGTCAACGCCTAACACACATTGCCAGGCAGTCTATTCCCGTAAGAAAGACGAAGTCTACGTATTCAATATCGTAGTACTAAAAGAGTTAACTCTTTTAGAATAACATCACATGTGGAACGGACTTAAACAATCCGTATGCTAGCCAGACTCAAACGGTAGTCGGTAAAGGCTCATCAAACCCGTTGATGAAATCCTATGCATGTGAGAGTCATTGACGCACCAGCTTCATTAGTTGGTCTTGTGACTTGAGCATCCAACAACTTCAGGATAAGATCCATACCTGCAGATGAATCAGCATTAATAGTTGGTCCTGCTTTAATAGTTGGTCCTGTAACCTCAACACTTGAGACTAGTATGTGTTGTAATGAAAAGTCAACATCGGGCGATCCGAAACCCTAGATCAACACCGGTCAACGCGTAACCCTAGGCCAACACCAGTCAATACGTTGCAATAAAAAGTCAACGTCAGGCGGTCTGAAACCCTAGATTAACGTCGGTCAACGCGTAATTCTAGGTCAACGCTAGTCAACACGTAACCCTAGGTCAACGCCAGTCAACGCATTGTGATGAAAGTCAACAAAAGTCAATATATTATGATGAAGATGGTCAGTTCAAAGTCAACTCGACGATACGAGCCAAAATCAATTTACCAATTTTGATTCAAGATTTTGACGATGGCCAGACGATAAACGCAGCGTCGGAAGAACTTCAGCTATTCGTCAAAATATTGAATAGATTGAAAATTGAAGGAGTCAAGAATCAAAGCTAACTACAGGTCCTTTTACACTGACTGAAGTTTGGACCGATCATATCCAAAGTATTTCAGGCTCATCTATAAAAGAAACGAGACTGAAATACTTTGGAGGGGGTATCTGTAGGCATCAAAAATTACCTATAGGTCCCCGCACGCGGCTCGAGATAGAGAGGAAATGATGAAAGTCGCTATTCGAGTCACGGAAGCTCATTTAACAACGACGAACGTATGAAATGAGTCGCAGACCATGCGAAGCAATGGAATTTTGGAATAATCGAAACACGAATAAATCGGGAGCTACACGTCGTTTACGAAATACGAAGCACCCCTCGTGTCCTATTTACTTCACACATGATTCACTCATGAGAGCCTGTAGATCTCCTCGTTGGATTTCCGACGCATTCTGGATCACGTGATTCCGAGTTCAGATGATGAAAATATGGCGAAAACGGACGAAGCGCGCGAGACCAAGCCCTGAGCCAAACTGAGACACCAATTGGTGTCTCGGCCAAACCGAGATGCCCATGAGTGTCTCAGCTTGGTTGAGACACTCACAAGTGTCTCGGCCACGCCGAGACACTCGCCGCGAGTATCGGCAACCCGAAAAAGCTGATTTTTGAGTATTTTGGTGGTTTTTTCGACCGTTAACCACCTGGATTTGCCCCAACTGATAAAATATTAACCATGAACATGGTTAAGTGGCTACAACTGAGGATAATAGGGAATCAGTCATTCTTATCTGAAAACAGGGGTCCCGAAGCCTATAAATACAGCCCCAGGGCCTTCATTTTTTGAGATCTGGAATTCTCGAGCGTTGACGAAGCCCTGCCGAATTGAGGACTGAAGAGCCACGAATTTCAGAGAGGAGGAGGAGTCTTCAGTGAATTCTTTGGTATAAAGAAGAAGAGTTCGTCAGATCTGCAGCCCGGTTCTTTTCCTTAAGATTGTCCTGTTGTGGTGATCTTGAGAAGAGTGGTTATCTCGTTGTTGCCGAGATAATTGCTTTAGTTTCTTGATTCCTTCATGAATCAACAAAGCTCCGGATCTGATCTGATCGTTTGGTGGTCCACGGATATCAACGTCCCCGTCACAGGCAAAGATCTCATGCAAGTAACGGGTGATAAACACCCGTTACGTTTGTTTGAAAGAGATTGTAATTTCAATTTCATTGTGTAAAGGTGTTATAAAAAGACCGATCTTTTTTTGAACTTGTGGTAACGACTGAAGTTATAATAAGTTATACAATGAAGAAAACAATTTCCCACCCAAACACGTGTATCTCATGGAACTACTCCTACATCATCAAAATGATCATAAGCTCTCATTAGACATGCTAAAATAGGCTAATTAGTCTATTTGGGCCTCTAATTACATTATTAGAGAGTTAATTATGTAAATGCACAATTTTAGACATTTAAAAACTCAAATCAGACATTTGGGAACAAAGTCAGATGTCTGAAACGTAAAACTAAATATCTTTAAATTAAAAACTAAAAATACTATTTCTATCATTCGAATTCAAGTGTCTGCCTACTCAATTCATATGTCTGAAACAATATTTAGACGTCTTGTGTCGGAGCATCAAATGTTTGATCTTTAATCAGATGTCTGATGTCACCACCAAACAACTCTGATCGTTGATTTTGTTGTTGTTCTCTATCCAATTCGCCTCGTTCTTTTTCGTTTCACCTTGAAACTTCTTGTGACAATTATCAACAATATAGGGAACATATATGCATATTTTTTACATGTTTCTACCATGTTTCTAAGATCAAATATTGAGAAAACTATGAGAACTAGAGTTTAACCTGTAACTTTTCATATTTCTAATGATTGTGTTGGTGTAACCTTGATCAATACTACTCTAGATAAAGGATATAACATCAACAAAGACAACCTCATAGATTTAACATGAATTTTCTAGTGTATTCATAAATCCAAACGAAAAGATATTAAGATAGAACAAGATAATTCCCCAAAACAAAGAACAAGATGAGAAGAACCCTCGCCTAAGATGAAGATCAAGTTTTTTTGTTTTTTTTTTTTTGTTGAGATTCTCATCTCTGGTCTTCTTCTCCTATAGAACCCCTATCCTCAAAAAGAATATGTTCTAAGAAAAGAACAAAAACCCTAACTTTTGGGTTTATATAGGCTATGGCCTATTTGCATATTAACCCACTAACTTATTTCTTTTACTCTTATTACCGTAAGGGTTATACATGCAAATCTCCTTTACAATGAAATCCAATTTAGGACTAGTTAATGATTAATCCATGAATATTATTCTAATAAAGTTATACTTTAGGAATTTTATCTTATTGAGTAGAAATAAATATTTATTTTGCATAAAACCCCTCAATTAAATATATTATTTAATCAAAAATTCGAGGCCTTACACTATCTAACGATGTTATCTTTTCTCAATGTATCTTATCCACAAACCCGTAGGTAACAAGTTTACACCACTTACACCATCTCATCTCAGCTAAAAGCTTAGCACGTTGATTGAGACAAACATCCAATATTTAAACTCCTAATTCCTAGAATTGCATGCGTAATCTAAGATATACGGGTATAACTCATTCACAGTTGAACCATTATCACAAGAGTTGTAAAAATAATATGCCCACATTATTCAAATATCTTATTAATAATGTTAACAACTCCGTATAGAGTTTGAGCTAAAGACTCCTATCTCAAAATCGTATTTCATCAAGTTTTTTAGGCCAACCTGATAAATGTGAAAGCAAAAAACCAAAATTATCAAATAATTATTTGACTACCTTCAAAATTCATAAAAAATGTGTACACAAATTTTTAGCAACAAATAAATTCATACATGAAAGTTAGGAAGTTAAACAATTCATAAACTTCAAAGAAACAAGGTTTTGCACGTTTTCAGTCATCTGCTTTACGTAAACCAGATAGCTAATTTAACTCCAGACGTCTGATGCTTTTGTCCTAGATGGCTAATTTTAAAATGAAAAATAACTAATTTTCAAAATAATAATTACATGCACATCTGATTTTTAGACCAGATGGCTCCTCGCAAACAAGACGACTAACTTTTGGCTCTAGACGTTTGATTTCTAGGTTTTGACAGCATTTGATTATTTTCAATTTAGGGTTTCATGTATCTTTCATCCATTATTGTTAGTGATACTTTCCTAGAGCTTTTTAACAAAAGCTCATAACCTATCATCACAAGCATCATACTTAAAGGTAGGGGTGTCTAAAATGCCCGCGGCCCAGGCAACAACGGTCACCCTGGGGTGACCGTTATTGAAAAAAATCGGGCCGGCCTGACCCGGTCCGGACCGGCCAAACGGTCATATCTGGCCATTTGATCGATTTGCCCATTAAATTGGTCAAAAAACGGCTAGAATATGAGGGTTTTTTGGTCATTTTTCTAGGGGACTGCCTCTATAAATAGAGGGGGGGGGTTTCACTTCATTTCCATACAACAAAACTCATCTATTTCTCTCTAATACTCTCTTATACAATCTTATACTCTCTTATACTATCTTATATTCCCTTATATTTTCTAATACTTTCATTAAATGGCTTCTGGATCTGATTATGAAGAGCAAAACCTATCTCCTACCGATCCAGAGATGAGTCCTCTTACAACAACTCCTCCTCCTATCGGTGTTAATCCTGAATCTGGTGGCGACGAATCTACTGCACCAAGAACTCCTAAAAGGCCAAGATCTGATGTGTATAATTTTTTTAAGAAGATAAACGTCACCAAGGATGAACATGATAGGATCATCTCCCAGAAGGAAAAATGTGCGTTGTGCGGCCAGGTTTTCCAAGCTTATCATAAGAGTGGCACCAACCATCTCAAACGCCATATAGAAAAACCCAACAAAGGCCAGAATCTTCAATGTGATATCCGACAGTCTATGATTTCACAATCCTCCTCTTCTGGTACCCTCGGTAGTTAAAATTATGATGCTGCCCGAGCTAGAAAATGCGTAATCAGGTTTATTGTTCTTAAAAACCTATCTTTTAAATTAGTAGAAGATGATGAATTTGAAGATTTGTTTAGAGATGATTTTTATCCCGTATTTATAAAATTTTCTCGTCAAACCTGTTAACGTGATATTTTAAAATATTATCAGGAGGAACAATAAAAAATAACTTCTTATTTGAAAATTTTAAAGTGTAAATTTTCTTTAACTTCTGATATTTGGATATCTAGAGTGCAAACTGGTTATTTATGTATCACATCATACTAGATTGATGAAAATTGGCAAATATTTAAAACAATTATTTCTTTTATTGCAATTGAAGAGTCACACACTGGTATTAATATTGTAAATTTAATAATTGAAGAACTTATAAAACTAGAAATTAATCAAAGAATATTTTCTCTTTCACTAGATAATACAAGTAATAACAATGTAGCTATTGATTTTATTAAAACAACTCTGTCATTGCCATGTCATGGTGACCTTTTTTATGTTAGATATATCTGCTATATTTTAAATTTAATTGTTCAAAGTGTATTTTCTGAAATTAAACTCATGATAGAAAAGGTTAGAACAGTTGCTAATATGCATAATATTTCTAAAATAAGAATTAAAAGATGGAAACAATGTTGTAAAAAAAATTATAAGCCTAGACTAATTCCAAAAGATGTTTATCGTATGTGGAATTCCACATATGCAATGTTAAGTATAACAATAAAATATAAAGAAATTATAAATGATTTTATAAATTTTTATGCTTCTAGTTCTAGCTTTGATAGCACTTATGGAATAAGTGAAGATGAATGGATAATTATATGTAAATTAAATGAGATGTTATAAGTTTTTTATGATGCTATTATGTTATTATCTGGTTGTTATTATCCAACTATTACTTTAGCTGCTTTACAAATTTTAAATATTCAAAAAAAATTTGCCAAATATCGTATACATGATATTTTTGGAAATATCATTTTTCAAATGGAGAGCAAATTTAATAAGTATTTTAGGCCTATTCCTCATATTTTTGGTTTGGGGGTTCTTATTAATCCATGTTTGAAGGATATTGGTCTTCGAAGTTTGTTACAGTCATTGTATGTTGGACAGATTATAGACTTAAATGATGGTTCCATCCTTACTGTTACTTCTCAATTTGAATGGAGGTACGAGAAGCGAACATAAGGCATCGATCGGATTGCTATAATTAAAGATAAATTTGAAGAGTTGGGACTAACAGATAGATATAAAGATTAGATAATATTCATCAAATTATAATTTTTATTTCTTAGCTTTAAATTTGTAATGAATTATTTCGGAAAAAGTTGCAAATGATAGTGATATGAATGAGTAGGTGCCAACCTAGCTGGGATTTACTCATATATTATGATGCGACGAATTTCGAAATAAATTTATACTTGTAAAGGATTTACTGATTATTAATAAAGAAATTATTTTTATCATCTTTTATTTTTATAATTTTTTATACTTGTAATTTATGTCATTTCAAGTTATGAAAAAAATTTATGTCATTTTCTGTAATTTTTATGTATATTTTATGATTTATTGTTTTTTTTTTATTTTAAAAATGAAAAAAACCGGACCGGCCCAGAGCCCGGCCCGCTCAGGCCCGGGTCACCCGGGCCCAGGTCCGGGCTTCGATTTTGCCCGACCCGGGCCCGGTTTCCCGGACGG
>NC_033797.1:82317987-82318353 GCF_001876935.1 Asparagus officinalis | reverse complement strand
CCGGTTTCCCGGGCGGGGCCGGGCCGGGCCGGGTCGGCCCGGATGGACACCCCTACTTAAAGGTCAAAAGTTTGCTTAAAAACGAGAATTTTTACAATCTATGGTTAAAAACCAACTTATTGAAACATCGTATAAACTTTCTATTTTAACAGAAAATGAACTATGCATCATACCAAAAAACATAGTTTAGCGTATAAAATGTGGTTTACCAATTTCCGGAAAGTTCTAATATTTTAATGTCGTGTTCTTCTACGTGAATGTTCGGAACATCACAATATCGATGTGAACAACATCAAATCAGAAGGAGATTTATAAAAACTTCTTCATGGATCTTAATACATTTAATTTTAAAATTAGAACGTATTA
>NC_033797.1:82266876-82317365 GCF_001876935.1 Asparagus officinalis | reverse complement strand
ATATCGAAGTTTTTTATCCTCTTTTCCCCTTCATCTCTCACGTTCTGATCAGCAGGTACCTCCTCTCAAACCCTAATTTTCAAATCTCGTTCCTTTGGAGAATTTTTGCTAAGCAAACCCATAGAGGAGGGTGAGATCTACGACTTTCGTGAAGGAGGATCGAGCTTCTTCCACGTTTGAGAGATCCAAACGATATTATATGGCAAGTTCATCTTCTCCAAACTCATCCCCTTAGTTTTTCCAATTTGTTTGTATGGTTTAAAACCCAAATTTTGATGAATAGATCTGTGGATCTTAATACTAAATGAAGAAAAGACATAATCTTGATGATTAAAACTATAATTAATTGATAATATATGAACTGGTTAGGATTAGAACCCTAATTAATTAAACAAAAACTTGATTAGTGATGTTTAGGGAGTTTGAATCCCAAAAATTCATGTTTTGTTGATGCATACTTGTTTGGAAAAACCCCCCACTTCGTTAAATACAAGACTTAAACATGTTTTCATACCCCTTGATGATGTTTCAAGAGTCCTTCTTGAGAAAGTTGATTAACTTCATGAAAACTGATGATTATGTTTCTATACTCTTATCGGTAGACTGGCCACATAAATCAGTCGACTGATTTGACCCTAAGGATTGTAATATTTTCCACGAGACGGTCGATCGATAAATTATCGGGCGATCGATCTAAGCTTGCTCTTGTGCATGTTTGTGCACGTTCACGTTCGGTCGACTGATGGGATACCAGTCGACTGATCTGGAGCTATTTGCAAGTAATGATCTTCCGCGCATGTTTGGTCGTGAACATGAAGGACGGGATCACACTTAGATACACGTATGTGGCCATGGTAGTGTACGTGTTTGGTTTAAGCAAGCACGGATCCTCGGGAGTGCATGGCTGATACGAGTGTATTTTCTTCCTTTCTTCGGGAGCTTAACGATCCTTATGGGAGCTTGAGAACAGATGATTCTCATGGTAGCTTGAGAATAGAAGCGTGGCGGAACCGTCGGTGGCGGCGGAAGTAGTCAAAAGCAGAAAAATAGAGGAAATCAGGAAGATGGAGAATCAGGCCTGGGCTGGTCGACCGAAGGGATGACATCGATCGACTGTGGAAGCAAAATTGGTCAACCGATCGCTCATCGTCGGTCGACCGAAAATGGATACCTTACAGGGTTCGAAAACCTGCTTCTGGTCGGTTGACCAAACCAGGCATATCGATCGACCGATGGGGTTTTCTTGGGCCAATTTGGATTCTGTTTTGAGACGAATTCTAGTTAGGTTTGACTTGGGTATTTACCACTTTGTCACCCACGTTGTTTAACGCATAAATAGGGATTGTTTAGGTTTTCTAAACAGGAGAGGAGAGATTCTAATCAAGAGATTAGAGTTTAGTGAGGATAGAGAAGTTGTTCTTTATTCTAGAGATTTTGTAGTCTTTTATTATTCATAATCTAGAGAAGGTATTTTCCTTCACTAATTGAATTGTTTTATGTATTTTACTATCTTCTTCTCAAAACCACCTTTGATAATTTTGTGATGAAAGGTGCTTGCACGGCGACTCATATCAACTTGGTATCAGAGCAATCAGATCATGTAAAGGGGTATCCTGTGTATGGTCCTTACTCGATCGCAATATAAGAATCTAGGCAAGATCCTTGTGTCTTTGAAAGAAGTCCAGAAATTAAGGAAGAATAATATAACAGAAAGCGACAATTCATCAAGGCTTGATGTGGTGGAAAAACGAATCGAGACAATCAGTTCGACTCTCATGAAGCTCGTCGATCTCTTTTATGGAGGCGAAAAGAAAGGTGAATTTTCAGCGGGGCCCAAGAAGAAGCTTATAGAATCTGATGGAGGTAGTGAGAATTTAGATTCCAATGAGGAGGTCGAGGCCATCAAGACTGTTCTACATCAAGGGGGTAAGGGTCCTTACCAAAATCTGAAGATTGGTTTCAGAGTAGAAATTCATGTTTACGATGGGAGTGCAAACATCAAAAGACTTGAAGATTGGATCGAGTGTATGGAGACTTACTTTACTCTTTATGGCTATTCGTCAAAAGAGAATATCGTTTTTACAACATTGAAGCTTTTAGGGCACGCGTTGACGTGGTGGAAATCCTATTGCAAGCAGGAGAAGAAAGCGGTGTCGTAGAACAAGTTCAATGAGTTTCTAAGAAAGCAATTCTACTTGGTGGGATTCTATGAAGAGCGCTGGTACAAGTGGTATGGCTTGCGCCAAAGATTCAATCAAATCGTTCAAGAATATATGACTTGGTTTTAACATCAAGCGATGGTCCTCAACATTACGACGGAGGAGTACTCGGTCTTTATGAAGTATATGGTAGGTTTGAACGAATATATCCGGAAGGAGATGAAGCTATTCATAGTTGAGTCGATTGCAAAGGCAAGCCTGAAGGCTATTATCATTAAGGGCAAGTAGAAGAAAGGCAACTAGACGAAGGAATATGCTAAGCAAACTGGAGGCGAGTCTAGTGGTTCCCAACCTAAGAAGGAAAAGAAGAAGGGTGATCCAGGGAAAGCAGGACTGATTTGTAGTTATTGCAAGAAAACAGAACATGTTGCTAATCAAAGTAGCGCAAGGTCTGAAAGAAGTCCCAGGGATGATAGATCAAAATAGTCTCAATCTTATGGCAGGGAAGCAGGCTGCAAAGGAGGATGAAGACCCTAGAGAGAAGATTTTTGTTCTTAAGTTGCAAGTGAAGACCAATTTGATGGATGTCATAGTTGATCCAGGTAGCAAGAAGAATTTGATATCTGAGGCCTTGGTTTAGAAACTGGGTCTGAAGACAATCAAGTATCCAAAGCCCAATCTTTTAGGGTGGATTCAGAAGGAAGCGGGGCAGAGTGTAGTTAATCAATGCACCTTCAGATTTGTACTCCACGAGTCATATATTGACGAGGTCACGTACGACGTAGTTCTATTGGATGCTTGTCAGGTTATACTAGGCAATCTGTATATGTAGGATAAATACACAATCTACAAAAGACGCTTAGAAGTACACATTCACCAAAGACGGTGAGAAGTTCATATTTTATTCGGCATCTCTTCCGAAGGAGACAATCTTAGTGATAGTGAACCGAGCAAAGAGGCTAGTGAATGTAAGCAAGAAGTTTATCTCGATGTTCATTAGGCCTTATGAAGAGCCACAGATAGAGGATTATAATTTGGAGCGAAATGTGACTACAATGAGACGGGGGACGAAGGAGTCATTTCTGATTGGACATCAAGGTCAAGCTCCTAGCAAAGATAGGTGGTTCAACAGGGAAGGAGAAGCTCAAGAGTTTCCTAAGTTGGAGTTCTAACTTGAACGGGACTTTAAGTTCCTAAAAGGGGGAGCCATGATACGGGTGTATCTTCTTCCTTGCTTCGGGAGCTTAGTGAACCTCATGGGAGTTTGAGAATAGATGATTCTCATGGTAGCTTGAGGATAGAAGCATGGGCGAAACTATTGGTGATGGCGAAAACACTTAAAAGCAGAAAAACAAAGGAAATCGGGAAGCTAGAGAATCAGGCCCTGGTCGGTCGACCGAAGGGATGACAAAGGTCGACTGCTGAAGCAAAACCGGTTGAACGATCACTCATCATCGGTCGATCAAAAATGGATACCTTACACGATCTGAAACCTATTTCTGGTCGGACGACCGAACCAGGCATTTTGGTCGACCGACGGGGTTTTCCTAGACCAATTTGGATTCTGTTTTGAGTCGAATTCTAGTTGTGTTTGACTTGGGTATTTACCACTTTGTCACCCACGATGTTTAACCTATAAATAGGGATTGTTTAGGGTTTTCCAATAGGAGAGGAGAGATTCTAATCAAGAGATTAGAGTTTAGTGAGGATAGATAAGTTGTTATTTATTCTAGAGAGATTGTGAGAGAGAGATTTTGTAATCTTTTATTATTCATAATCTAGAGAATGTATTTTTTGTCGCCAATTGAATTGTTTTGTGTGTTTTTCTGTCTTCTTCTCAAAACCACCTTTGATAATTCCGCGATTAAAGGTGCTTATACGGCAACTCGTATCAGTGACCATGTGTCGAACTGTCACGACGTAGGGGTGACAACTATCGAGTTGCATAAGTCAATGTCAAATGTCTTCATGGATGATCGAGATAGGTTTTGGGCCGCACGAGATTGCGATGCACTATGGGATACTACGAGTACCTATGCTCCGCATCATACTTCTTCATATATGTCCGAGTTAGGTTGTGAGCCACATGGTATTGGGATGAGTCATAAGATACTGTGAGCACCAAGGCTCCACATCTCTTTTATTTGCATTGTGTTTCGGATTAGGCTGATATGCCTATACTCCGCTTAGTGTCTGAGTTAGGTAGTGAGCCGCATGATATTGCGATGAGTCACAGGATATTGTGTGTACTTATACTCCACACTATTATTGTTGAAAAGAATTACATAGGATTGTGTATTTGCTCCTGTGTCACCTACCCCGAGAGTAGTGTGTAGTACTGTGTTTTGACATGCACAATGTATCCTAGACGAGGTATTGATGATGTATTTCTTCTCCTACTTGTTTTTCCCAAATTTTAGGAGTTGATATTTATTGATTCACACTTTGAGACATATGGTATACACGATCGTTTCCTTGTTTGGATTACTTCCTCGACGTACTCATCTCTTGTTGAGAGTTTCTAAATCTTAACTCCTCTTTGCACAGAATTTTCATATGTATACATATATGCTATGTGTAGTGATTTTCTATTGTAGGTGTTATCCCTTCCTCCTGGGGCCGGAGGGGATTTTCTTGCTAGCGTTCTAACGCTCGTTGATTCCATCTTTTTCAGGTAGCAGGTCGGGGTCAGGGATTCATAGAGCCGTAGATTGACAGAGACTTAGTATAGTTTCTGTCATTCATATGTAGTTAGTTGATGCTCCACAGTAGATTATTTATTGTTTTAAGACTTTTAAAGATGTATTTTGTTTTGGAGATTGAGTGCCTATGTACCTTTTAGTTGACTCTTATGTGTTAGAGATTTATTTTTCTTATTCTAGTTTATCAGATGAATTTTTTTCTTCTGTTGGGACATAATTATAATTATTATTAGATATCCCTTCTTTTATTGTGTTCCATGTACTTTCATCTTTGTTATATCTACTTGTACTCTCACTTATTTTCATTTGACATTTTCTAGAGTGATATTAATATGATGGTGAAACATGTTTATGCATAGTGTTGGGTGCATGGCAGGTTTGACATCTCTGGGTTAAACTTGGACTGTAGTCATGTGTGATATTAGGGGCGTCACAATTAATATCAAAGCTCGGTTCCAATATCCTTAGGGTATCATGTGTCGTGTCGTGGAGTTAGAATAGAGTTTCATTATGGCTCATGTGTAGAGATCGCTAGGAATTCCTAGATTGAGTGAGGTCGTAATGTGCATAACTTGAAAATTCTTGAGAATTTTTTTATGATTATCTTACATTGATTACAAAGTATTTTCAAAAATACTATGTGTTATGGTTACCTATTATTGTATGCTATGTTATATATGTTTTTGGTCTTATTTACTATGTCTTATAAGCTCTCCTCCTGAAATATAGATGTTAGGATAAGGATATGAACGTGATAGATCCCGTACTTGGGGAGCTAGGCAAGCTGAGGTAGAGCCCAAGCCGCAGCAGGTTTCACAGTACTTGATTGACCTCATAGCACCGATTATAGCCAGACTGGCAACACTAGATGAGCGAATAGCGAATCAACTTCCTCTTGCAGTACCACCTCTTGTGGTAACATGACCAGCCATGCCAACTGTTCCTATTGCAGAGGCATCACCATTGGCAACACCACCATTAGTTGTTGATCGAGCCGCAAAGCAGGAGGCTTGGCTCCGTCTAATTAAGAGATATCAAAAATTGAGAGCCCTAGAGTTTTAGGGTTCATCGGGCTCACTTGAAGCTCATAAGTGGAAGGAAGATGTAGGGAACATCCTAGATTTGCATGATATCGACTCGGTCTAGAAACAGAGGTTAGCAGCATTTAGCCTCAAGGGTGATACTGGAGGATGGTATAGACTTTAGTTTACACTAGAGCAGCAGATGACACTCAGTTAGGTGGACTTTATCTATTTCTTTGATGAGTAATATATATCTTCAACATCAAAGGCCAGGAAAGAGGAAGAGCTATCTTGCCTTGAGTAAGGAGACATGTCAATGGCAGATTATGAGAGCAAATTCATGAGTTTACTTAGATTTATAGGAATGTGGTAGACAAGGGAGCGACAGGCTCAAATGTCTTTTATGGGACTTCGCCGAAGCATTCATCGCTACCTAGTATCACGTCGTTATCATTTTGTATGAGAGGGTGTCGACGCTGCAATCTTTCAGGAGGCTGAGACCGCCAAATTTCAGAAGAGCAAAGAGGGAAACTTTAAAGTAGGATAGTCTAGGGAGAAGGGCAAGGGCAAAAGATTATTTACAGGACCTGGAGGACCTCAGCAGCAGAGTGGTCCTTGTCTGAATGGTCAGTAGTAGCAGCAGTAGCAAGGTTCTAGTCAGAAGGGATAGCAGGATCAGAAAGTGCCAAAATCACAAAAGTTTCAAGGAAACTTTAACAATTGCAATAAGTATGGACATTTAGCCAGGGACTGCCGCAGCACGCCGATAGGAGGATAGCAAGGCAAAGGTCAGGGTCAATAGTAGGGATGTGGATAGGGCCGTGGGTATAGTCAGCAACAGAGAATTGAGTCAGGACCAACAGTCCAGAGGATAGACGGTCAGGTGCATGCTATTCAGGAGTTACCTTAGGGACAGATGGTTTCGCATGCATCAGAGCCTCCAGCACAACAGTGTGCAGCTTTCGGCAGAGTTTACGTAGTTATACCTTCTGGTGCGAGCGGGGCCGTGGTGGAAGGTACATTCCTTGTGAACTCCTTCCTGGCCCGGATTCTTTTTGATTCAGGAGCTTCATATTCCTTTATATCTCTTGTATTGATGGATAGGCTTCAGCTAGTTACACAGCCTTTAGACATTCCTTTGTCACTTTTTATTTCTTTAGGTGATGTGTCCCTACTAGAGAGTATTTATAGGAGACGTGTTGTCAGCTTAGACGAGTGTGAGTTCATTGTAGATTTGATCATCTTGTGCATGTCCGAGTTTGATGTGATCCTTAGTATGGATTGGTTATCTTCCTACCATGTTAGCATTGACTATTATGTGAAAATAGTCAATTTGCGAGCATCCGATGAGGCTGAGTTGGTTGTAGCAACCTCATGGGGAACTAGTTTGCACAGTTATTTCTAGCATACATCGAGGAGGTATTGTAGCGGGATGAGGGTGTCGTTTTGTGTGAGACTAAATTAGACTCAGAGTATTAGGATGTCTTTCAGGACATACCTGAATTGCCTCTAGTGAGAGAGATTGAGTTTTGTATAGAGTTGTAGATAGGCACCGAACCGATATCTCGTACACCCTATCGTATGGCACCTACGGAGATGAGCGAGTTACAGACTCAGCTAGAGGAGTTCATTACTCAAGGATTTATTGGCCAGAGCCATCCTCTACGGGGAGCACCGGTCCTTTTCATGAAGAAGAATGATGGCAGCCTTCATTTGTGTATCGATTATCATGAGTTGAATATGGTCACCATTCGGAATAGGTATTCGTTACTGAGGATTGATTACTTATTGTGACGCCCTAGGGTTCACATAAGGCTGCAATCCCAGGTAAAACCCGGATTGTCAAACCTGCCAAGCACCAAACACCATTGTAGGCATATAAAATTGCTTATAGGTCCCTTAGCACAGCTCGGCACAAACCGACGAACCAACGAGGCGACGAGATCGACGAATCGCACGCACTATCGTGCGGGGCGTACGAAAGAACTCGGAAGAGAGTCCCGAGAACGGGAAATTCAATGTCGGCTGTTCCAACTCATTCGGGCGGTATGTCGGAATGGACAATTGTATTAAGGTCGGTCCCCGAAAAGAGTTTCAGTTTTGAAGACTTAATGCGGAAACGCCAAAACCAAGGCCTAGCGCTTCAACGAAGAAGAAAGGTGATTGAAGACGGAGTCAATTTTCGAAGGGTCCAACACCCAACATGACGACAATAGGGACATCGGCCACGAAGAAGATTTCGAGTCGTCTCAAGCTTCCGCGACCAGAACCCGTCTGGTCAAGTCCGGAACGCATAGAGGCGAGCAACTTTCGTAGGATTCGGACAAGACTGCCTTCAGAGATCGAAAGAATCTGATGCCTTGCTCCAGCGGTGCATCAAGATAATACATACTCCAGCGAGGACACAACACCCGCGAGGCCCTGATGATGAAGTGCGGAGCAGATGCCAAGATCTTGAAGACGCTTGGCTAAGCAGAAAGAAAGTTTCAAATTGAGATGGAGATGGCCATAGCAGGCAGATGAGAGAAAAGCATTGACCAACAGATCCCCAAGCATTGGTGAACCAACAACAGAGCGAGCAGAATCCATCGTAACCACGATGCAATAGTGAAATGCGAATACAAATGCTCGTAACACCAATATCTCGCGTCAACGCAGGGGTGTTAATAGCAATGCTGCGCGAAGAAAAACCGCGAAAAACCTGAAGACAAGAACTCGAGAGGCAAAAATCAACACACTAATTTTCCGCTCAAGAGACGAAGAAAGGCATTCCTGCCCATAGCCCAAGAGAATGGAATCCGATCCATAATCCGGCGAGTTTAATTAATTAACTCACGCGTTTAATGGAGTGGGTTCTTCACCTACCCAGCATTTATTTACTCAAATCGCATTTGAGGTGTCTCTGGAATGGATCCTCTGATGGGGGTCATATCGTCAGGACACCTCGCGGGAGCCGCCTTCGATCGGTACGCCGCCTCAAGCATGGCAGCATAAACAGCTGGGAATAGACATGGAGCCAAGTTCCCCTGCCAACTGTCTTTGACGACGCAAACCGAGAATATCTATCGATCGTTTGCTCGATAAAGACAGCAAGGAGCGGAGAGTTGTCGACTACCTTCGTCAAAAGATCCGGAACAAGGCGATTAAATTGGCCGGACCCGAATCACGCGAGGAATGCATCCTCCGAGATCCGCCAACAAACAACCTCCGCGTTGTGACGTGCTGGAAGCAATGGGGACAGCACCATCGCAATACATGGAGGACTTGAAAGCCGGGGAGAGCAACTGAGCGAGTTCCTCAAACAAGGAAAAGCGGAAAGAGCCAACCGCGACGAGTGTTCCAAAGCAAAACTTCGTCCCACGGGGGAAAAAGGAAGCACAAGCTAATGCAGTTGATGCTAATCGCAAACCGTTTCAATTGCAACCTCAGCAACAAGGCCGCAGGCACAACACCCCCAACAATCTCGAGGACAATGGCAACACGCGCTCAGAAGCCAGAAAATCTGCAGAGCCCGAGTTTCCTAAAGTGTACTCCTACAAGGATGATGAAGTTCGCCGAAAAAAAGAAAAAAAAATAAAACATAAAATTGTTCCTTCAATCACCTGTTGAGAACAACAAGATCCACGTCCGGTGAGTCGGGAATCAAGATAGGGGCCGCCGCCCCCGTCCAGCAAAGTGACGATCATACTGCGCGTACCACAGAGCGTCGAACCACCCTACGACATCATGCTACCACTGCTCAAGGACAGATCCAGCATTAATCGAACAGTAGGAATCATAACCCGAAACCAGCCCAAGAAGTGGGCCTAACGCAGTGTCAATCAGTTTTGGTCGGGTGTCCTAACAAAACCCCCTTTTATGTTCGAGGCCCAAAACGCTCCACCTAAAGTAGGGAGAAAAACGATGAATGACGATCGCACGGACAGCGCAAAAGGGACTGTGCCGCACACAACCCTAAGGGCGAACATCCTTGGGTTCATCCAGATCTATTGAGATGAACAATGGGTCGTCGTCATCCGGGAGGAAGTCGTCTTAAAGGAAAAGGAAATCTGTATGGAGTTTTCTGCTATCCCAAAGCGTAGGGAAATGACGAAAAATCTCCACCTTCCTGGCTCTCCTAAGAAGAAACAAGAAGCTTTGCGACAGCGGAGCGAAAATGAATATCACGTACAAGTACCGGCCACGCTATGAGTCAGGGGGAACAAGCGGAACCAGCCAAAACCCTCACGCGAATGGGATGATTTACAAGCCCCACACCGGAGTAAAGAACTCTACGACAGCCGTGAAATAAACTAAAAAAAAAGAATCCCAACGAGGCTACAGAATCCGAAGCAGTCTCGTGTCAGTCGTCCAATTGGAAGAGACAAACGCGAAAGCCGAAATCCGCATATCTCGACATTTATGCGGCAATTAGCCACATTCCTGCACGATACACGCTGTATGAGTTCTGCGATAATCCAAAGAAACCAGGGAGCCCATACAAGAAGCTTGCCAAGCAGCATATTTCTGACTCAAGTCAGCCGATACTGAACAGGCCAGAACCGCTGAGTCCAACAGTTGGCAACATAGCGACTAAGAACCTTCCTCTGCATCTACTTTCGCCAAAGCAAGATATCCAGACGAAGAATTCGAACCACGACTCGCCCTTATATTTCGTCGATACATTGGCTCCATCGCCCCCGCACCCCAATCAACCGAATCCAAGTGATCCGGGGCTTCTGGCTGTAGATTCATGCCAGTTCGATTGATCATTCGCTCGCTATTCATAGATAATTGGCGTCCACAGGCACGTATTTATGACAACACTAGTGGGTCAAGACCTTGGGTCAAGATGCGGGTGAGTCGCCAGATGGAGATCTGAAGACAGAAGTCACGTGTTAGTGATCGATGCAAGAGACTCGTACAACTTACTATTGGTCCGCGCCTTGATCATAGAACGGAAGATTCCCATCTACTCTCCATCAGGTCTGAAGTATGTCGACCACTAAGCAATGCAGTTTAGGAACGGTGGCTCGGCGATAAGGCCAACGCATCAGGGGTATGAGAACTTATTCACCGATTCTCTCCTTTATGGTAATGAAATACGATACGAACCCATCGCCCAGGGGCACCAGACGCCGAGAGAAAGCTGATTGCTGAAAGCCGGATTCGATTACAATGGCGGTTTCGTTTTAAATGACATTGTACCTTTGTAATCAATCTGACCGGATAACAATCGGCAGATGCAAGATGTAACTGCAACATTGCCGATATGCAAAAAAAATTGAATTAGAAGTACTCTTGTCTCTTGATATGTGAGTAAAAATAGCTGTACGACAATCCTGATTGATAGGCCGATCCGCATCATCCATGTAAACGAAGAACACCTCCAGCATGTCTTTCGGAACAACATGTCATGCCCGTAACAAATAAGACAGGTGGCTAAAGAATGATTACGGTAAAGGCAAAAGCTCTCCAGTTACCCCAGATCATTTTCTAAGTGAAGACAAAAAGTGAGACAAAACCTGTCGACACTATCCAAGTATAGTCCAGAAGCGCGCAAGCTCATGGAAAAGCAGGGCATCGATTTCACACTCGAGAAGGTTTATACTCGATGAGGTCCTCGTAATCAGCCAAGCAGTATCGTATCAAAAGGTAAACCTGAGATTATTATAAATTGGGGCGAGGCTTAAGGTTGTTTCATCAGATGACGAATGAGTGTTGGCAAAATTAATCGATCAAATTGACTAACAAAGCCAAGCAAGGGATACTCTCCGATGTCTCTCAGGTGGGACTGCCGATACAAAAAGTCGGGGAAAAGTTTTCAAGCCCTACATGGCAAAATATGGCTACAGCTGATCCAGTCCAATCCAATGAAAGTACGACGACCAAACATGCCAACATGGGAAACCGTGGTTCACCATCTGCATATCACGTAATGGCGAATAGGTTCGAGCAAAAGAGAACACCCACTGAAGATAAAAATAAGTCCTGACTAACATGGTGATGAGGCAACCCAATAAGCCTAATTCCAATCAGCGATAGCTCTCCCCCAGATGAAAGGAAGAATTGATTGCTCTCATCAACAGGAAAATATCGACGTCTCGAATGGAATTATGAAGACATGCGCAGGGGCTCGACCGCCAATGTCCGAAATCAAGCCGCCTCGATATCAAAGCGCGCGAATGCCAAACCTGTCAAGCAACAGGCAAAGACGTTTTTCGTCGGCAGATTATGGAAGCCATTGCAGCAGAGTTAAGAAGTTGATCGAATCAGGATTATCCGAGAGGAACAACGCATCCAGACTGAGGTTAAGCCAAACATCGTTCGCCCGTCATGAAGAAGAATTGGCCAAAATCAGGATTTGCATAAGACTCAGAACCTGAATGAAGCATCGTGAAAGACGAATTTCCCTCTCCCGATCAACACTGAGATGTCATTATCGACAAATACATTGGATTTGAGGGATGCTCCCTTCATGGATGGATTTCGGATATAACCAGATACAAGATTGCATCCCAGAGGATGAGAAGCATCACGGGCGGTTTAGAACACGCCCTCGCGATTTTCGCTATACGGTATGCCTTTCGCCTCGAAGGAATGCCGGTGCACCAGTACAGCGAGCGATGACTAGATTTTCAGACACATGCTCAGGAAAACAGCTCGAATTTTAGCGTTGATATTTGCGTTGTGAAAAGCCGCAAAAGGAGAATCCATCAAGGATTTGAAGACGATGTTCAGTCTCGATGAGGAGTATCATTGAAGATTGAATCCCCACTAAATCATTCGCTTGAATGTCCAGCTGAACATTTCTTCTGGGTTCGTCGTCACCACAAGGGCTATACATATCGATCCTGATAAGGTAAAGGGAGTACCATGTAATGCAGCCCCGAGGAATCTGAGAGAACTCAGAGGATTGCAAGGGCGTTTGCTTACTACCGGGCGTTTTCATCTCAATCTTTCTGAAGTGCCAACCGTTCTCTAGCTGAACAAGAAAGGATATCATTTCATACTGGGGAATGATGCCGGCCAAAGCTGTTCGAAGAATATCAAAAGATTTTTGGGCAGAACCTCCTGTCTTCGTTGCACCGAAATCTTGGTAAACCGCTTCTTGATCTTTATCTTGCAGCCGATGAACCACTCATGATAAGTTGCCTTTGACTAGCGCAAGACGCATGATACACGTCACAAACAGGAGTTTATCTACCTCTGTCGGCACTGGTAGGCGCTGTAGTATCTCGTATTATCCGATGATTGAGAAAAGAAATGACTGCATTGGTATTGTGCGATGCAAAGATGCGGCATTACTAGTGGGGACAAGACGTCTACCTATCTGCAACGTTAATCCGTCGGGTGTTTATGAACGCAACGGCCTCTATGAATGTGCGGCTAGCGAAGTGGCCTTCTTAGTTTCCCAATACGATTTGCACTTCATAGCAGCAAAGTCGAGTAAAGGACATGGCGATTTGTGACCTTTTGGCGGCCAACCCAAGCGTCTACGCACAGTCAACGCGTTGCGAGGCCAAAAATTTTCAACGTACGACGTTTCAAAACCCTAGCTCTACGCCGGACAACGCGTAACCATAGGTCACGCCGATCATAGCGTGGCAATGTCAAACAGTCAACGTACGACATCTCGAAACCTCAAGGTCAACGCCGGTCAAACGCGTACCAGGTCAACGCGCATCAATGCGTTGCAATGAAAGGATCAATACTCCTGAAAGTATCGAGGTATAAACTTGCTTTATACTCCGAAAAGTCTGAACGGTATAAAAGTGCTTCTTAATACGCCGAAAAAATATCGAGTATATAAACGCTTCTTAAATACTCCGAAAAGTATACCGATATAAATGCTTCTTAATACTCCGAAAGATACGAGTATAAACTGCTTTATATACTCTGAAAGTAATACGAGTATAACTGGCTTCTTAATACTCCGAAATATATACGAGGTATAAACTGTTCTTAATACTCTGAAAAGTAAGACGAGTATAAACGCTTCTTAATATCCATAAAGTATATGAGTATAAACTGTTCCTACAATTTTGTTGGAAGTTTTGGAGAATGTTTTTTATAAATATCTTAAAGTGATAATCTCAACAACACAACGCGGACAACGCGTTGCAGATAAAGACTCGAGCGCCAACAATCGATGGTGAGCTAAGATCAAAAATCAGGAATCGACTTCAAAGTTCAATTCCGACAAACGGCTAGACAAAAAGCAGACCGACACCCTTACAGACATCGACAAAGCACGAATAGCCTGAAGAATTAGAAGGAATCAAGACAGACAGCATTCCGAGGTCCGTTACACGACTGAAGGTGGGGACAATCATATCAAAGTATTCCAGACTCTTCTATAAAAGAACGAGGCTGGAAATACTTGGAGGGGTATCGTATGGCATAAATTGATTATAGTCCCTTAGCAGCAGCTCGCACAGAAACCGAGAACCACGGAGGACGAGAACATCGACGAATGCCACGCAAGTAACTGAAATACGTCCATTCGCGTTGTGAGGATCAAGCCAAGGATGTTCGGAGAGTCAAGCGAATCACTCCACCAAGGGAAACTCGGACGAATCACGATCGACATCAGATCAATTCTCGACGTCGAACTCAGAGCGATTTACTGCAAATCAGGAATTCCAATTACTGCCAAATGATCATCAATCAAGTCTCAGGCTCAACGCGAAACACGGACAAAAACGAGCAACATGAAAACGACATCGAAAAGTCGGAAAACACCGGCCGCGGGGTCGAGGCGCACTCAGGTGCTCGCAAGGCCCAGGCACCTGAAGTGGCTCGCTCAAGCCGGAGCCACACTGGGAGGTGGCTCGGCAATGCCGAGGCCACCTTGGGCAGGCCACTGCCGGCTGGGTGGCTCGTGGCGAGCCACCTTGGGTGCCGCCATGAGCCGAGCACCTCGAAGGTGCTAGTAGCAGTGCGGCGCACCCCGAGGTGCGCCGACAGTGGCCCGAGGTGCGCGACCAGTGGCCAAGAGGCCGACATTCCCTTTGCAGCCCACTATCCTGAGAGCCTATAAATAGCCAGAGATGTTCTATTTCAGAGGTCGAACTTTCAGCAGCCGAAACTCTGCCGGAATTGAAGCAGTGAACTCGAGGCTTTGAAGAAACAGGAACAGAAGACATGCACATTTCAATCTGATCCTCGGCGAGCCAATCACTGTCAGAAGGCAGGATCTCGAGAGGAAGACAAGAACAATCTGAGATCTACACGAGACTACACTCCAGATCTAAGCTTGTCTTAGAAATCCCTCGAGATCTGGAGCGATTATTCGCTTGGTGGCATTAACGCTCCCGCTATTATCTCCTTCGTGGAATAATACCCGCATAACGTGTAGTATCCGACCGATCTAGATCGCGCGCGCGCTGGCGCACGGTTAACCCCGCGCACTGGCAAGAACCACCAAAGCCAGCGACGGCAAAAAGCGGAGCCATCCGTGATTTGTTCAGACGAGAGATTGTAATTTTGTCTTTTATTTTCTTTTGATTATTATAACCGGATGCGTATAAATAGAGCCCGGATCTTGTAACTCAAGAAGTTGTACTCCAAGATGACAATGTATCTCATTAATTGAGAGGAAAGCATAACAGTTGTCCACCGGAACAACCATGCTACAACATTGATTTCACCATCCAATCACATCTCTCTAGTGGAAACAATAAAATAGATGAAGGTACAGACAGGTAAATAAGAAAATCGAACAAACACTAAAAATATACACAAGAAAAAACATAAGAAAATTAATAAGAGCCAACGGAATGGAAAGTAGAATATATTCTGAGTCCTGGTCTGAACTGAATCTTAAATACAACGAGTCAAATAAACAAGGTCTCACAATAGCTCTCAACTCTATGAATAAAATACCAATCTAGAGTCTTAAAATAATTAACTACATGTGGAGTTCTGTAATAACTACAAAATATAAAAAATAGCTAAACGGACAACTAAGATATCCCATCAACCTACGACTCTCCGTGCGCCAGACTCGCTGCCTGAAAGAGGGGAAACAATGAGCGTCAAAGCGCTAGCGAGATCATCACTACCTCTCCCCAGGGAAAGGAGGGTAGGAGTATATATATAGAAAATAGGGTCAGTACTTACATATATCAAATCATTCATATAGCTCTTCATGAATCATCTCGAAGTACATCCGAGTAGCCTGCTCTAATATAAGAGGATGCCAACCAAACCAAAACGAAATATAACTGCCGTCCATAACGGATGTGCTAAAAACTCAAAGTAAATACCCTACTCACGGGTAGTCTATCATGAAAGTAAAACTTATAACTGATCAAATATCTATGTGTGCTTCATCTTGTGCTATAGCGATACCCTTGTAATGCTCTTACTCAATCGCTCTGCGACAATAGGATTTATTATCTCCCTATTCCGGATACGTGTAATAACGATACTTTTGTAATACTCTTACTCAATCGTTCTGCGGCAAATAGGTTTCATCTCCCTATTTCCGGGTACATCTAAAACAACATTATTCATATGTGTTTATCAGTTTAACTTGTATCAAAAGTGTGTCAATCTAACATAATCTAAGCATACATGCACCAATCTCGGTGTGCGTGACCACATCTGATATTCACCATCAATCCAGGTATTTAACAACCACTAATCTCGTAGTCTATCATCATAAGGTTGAGAGATTCGCTCGAAAAACCAAAACCAAACCAATTAAACATGCACAGGCCGAAATAGACTGGCGGTCGACCGTGACGGTCGACCGCGACGGACTCCAGAGACTATCTAAGTCTCTGTCCTGCACGCGGTCGAATGTGAACCCAAATTCTAGTTTTTCACAGATTTGTGTGTGTGTCGTGTTCACGTTGTGTTTTCTTGATATAAACATGTTTAAAACTTCTTGAAACTTGTATGCAAACATGTCACAGCAGATACGAACATCTGGAAACAAACTCAACATGTATAACCATGATTTTATGCATTAGATTTATATTCAAAACCCTAAAACATGCATAAAATCTCAAAACGATGAATCAAACTTCTTCTTTAGATTAACCACGTTTTAAAATCATTTTTAGATCTTAAATACATCTGTAAAATCGTTCTCAACCTTTTTAGCATGTAAAGACCTAGTCTTTATACATATAATACAAAAGAATTTGACTTTATTCATAAATTAGTCATTTAGGCTCTACAAAACATGTTTAAAACTCTTTAAAAGCATTTTAAAAACTGGGAGGGGGATTAGCAGAGATGATACTCGCCTGAGATTGTAGGAAAAACGTTTAGATGCAAGGATGAAAGAGATCTCCACTCCAAAAGCCAAAAACCACGAGAAATCATGCTGAAAAGCCTCCAATCTTCTCTAAGATCTCCACTCTAGAATTCACATTTGCTAAACTTAGCATACAACTGGTGTTCTCTCAAAGTCTGCAATGCTAACCTCAAATGCTGCTCGTGCTCGGCCTCCGACCTCGAGTAGATAAGAATATCGTCGATGAAAACTATCACAAACTGGTCCAAATATGGATGAAAAACCCGATTCATCAAATCCATAAATACTGCGGGTGCATTGGTCAGCCCAAATGACATGACAAGAAAATCGAAAGACCCATATCGAGTCAAGAAAGCGGTCTTTGGAATATCCATCTCCCGACTCGCATCTGATGATAACCGGAACGAAGATCTATCTTCGAGAAACACTGCGCTCCCTGCAACTGGTCGAACAAGTCATCGATCCTCGGTAATAGGTACCTATTACGGATAATGACCTTGTTCAACTCACGATAATCTATACATAATCGCATACTCCCGTCCTTCTTTTTCACAAAGAGGACCGGTGCTCCCCACGGAGCATGACTCCGTCGAATGAAGCCCTGAGACAACAACTCATCTATTTGGATCTGTAGCTCCTTCATCTCAGCAGGAGCAATACGGTAAGGAGCTTAGGAAATCGGTGCGGTTCCTGGCTGCAACTCTATGTAAAACTCGACCTCTCTCAATGGAGGTAATCCTGGTATGTCCTGGAAGACATCCTGGTACTCGGAGACTACTCGCATCTCACTCAAATCTACGCCCCGATCCCGTAATATCGCCTCCTCTACATACGCCATAAATGATTCCGCAAACTAGTTGTCTCTGGAGATTGCTACCACTAACTCTGATCCATCATATGCTCGCAAACTGACTGTTTTCGTAAAATAGTCGATACTCACATGGTAGGAAGATAGCCAATCCATACCAAGAATCACATTGAATTCAGACATATGCAACACGATCAAATCAATTACGAACTCAGAATCGTCCAAGATGACGATGCATCTCCTACAAACACTCTCTAACAGAGACATCTCTCCCAATGGAGTAGATACATATAAAGGAAAATCTAACGGCTGAGCTGCAAGCCGAAGTCTAATCGAAAAATCGTAGGAGATAAAAGAATATGAAGCGCCAGAATCAAAGAGAATACGTGCTGGAAAGGAGTTCACACGGAACGTACATTCCACCACAGTTCCGCTCGCGCCATGATCGTAAGGAACCACTGCATACACTCTACCGGTCTGCTGCTCTGCATCGCCTGGAGTGAATGGTCCTGTCCCTCTATCCTCAGAACTGCTGGAGGTGCCTTAATCCTCGACTGCCGGCCCTGACCCCATTCCTGAGTGCGGTTCTGCTGATACTGCTGAGTCCTGCCCTGCTGGCCTGCTGTGGGTGCGCTGCGGCACTCAGTTGCTCGGTGGCCAATCTTGTTACTATTGTAACAAGCTCCTTGGAATCGGCGCTGCTACTGTGCTCTCTGGTCCTGCTGATGGCCCTTCTTATGGGGACCCTGATGATGCGAACCCCTAACCTGCTGCTGGGGTCCTCCTTAGCCTCCAAATGATCTCTTTCCTTTTCCTTTATCCTCAGACTGTCCTGACTTACCATTGTCCTTGCCCTTATTGAATATGGTTGTATCAGTCTCCTAAGCCATGGCAGCATCTGCCACCTCCCGCACTGACTGAAACCTCCGAGATACTATATACCGGCGCAACCCTGTATTAGACCCTAGAGGGGGGGTGATTAGGGTATTATGCTAATCTAATCCTAATTAAAAACTAATTAAAATTATATAGATCAATATGTTCTTGTAAGAGATAGATATGAACAATAAGAACAATGAGATTATGCACAAATAAAATATGAGACAAGCAAAACACAAACACACGATATGTTTACGAGGTTCGGTCCCCACGACCTACGTCCCCACTCCTCACCTCGAGGAGATATCCACTATCACAATCCGGTTTGGAAGCCGGAACTTCTACACACACGGTTTACAAGATCACCGAAAACTCTCACACTACACAAACACTATGCAATCACACTTTACACACTAAGTGTAGGAACCTAGCCCGTATCCTCCTCCTCAAGTGCTCGATTACAACCTCTCCCTAGGCACGTCAATCGACGCCACTCCTATTGGATTTGACCCCGTCTCTCGCCTCACACTTCTCTCGGTGTACAAGTGTATTACAAGTGATTCTCACAAATTAAAAGTTAAATACAATGATTTGTTCTCAATTAACAAGTGAGAACACAATGAAGCTCACACTCACTAAATCACACCCCACAACCCACACTATAAAGTATGAAAATACTAAGCTCTAATATGTGTGTGATAATAGTGAATGAAACTCAATAATTATGGCTAAAGAAATGAAAATGAAATAACAAGCTATATAAGAGTTTAGAAAACTTCTCAAGCAAGAAGAACAGTAGAGGATGATCCCAATGGGATTTGGAGGCCACTTCTTGTTGATGAAAAACTTTTCTTGAAAACAGATTGATGAAATCAACCTTAAACAGCTCTTAAACACACTTAGGAATTTTGTTTAAACAAAAACTTGGATTTCTGGGTTCTAGAGAAGATACACAGCAATGGGATATATATAGTATCCCAAAACAACAGTAAACAATAGTTAAAAGACCAAAAACCCAGTTTGAAAATAGTTAGAAAAACTAGCCGTTAGAAAGGTTCTGACAGCTCGTCGGTCGACCGATCTGGTCGACCGATAAGTTCAAAAACATCGACAATGAGGGTTTGGAGCTTGGCGGTCGACCGACAGAATTTTCGGTCGACCGGATTTTCTCTCGGTCGACCGCGAGTATGAGCTCAACAGACCACTGTCGGTCGACCGGATCAGTCGACCGGATCGGTCGACCGAAAACTGATATAGGTAATACTGACAGGTTTTGGGCAGTTTTGAAAATTCGTTAAAAAAATATCAATTCATATCCAAAAATAGTGAAACTTTGGGGAAAGTTTATAAATGATGAAATGAACATGTTTGAAAAGGAATTTTTGGAAAAACAATTTTCGTTTGTGAAAACTACCTGTTTTCAAAACACTAGAAAACTTATTAGTGATAAATTGTTTGCTAAATCATCATCAAAACTATAGGGTCAACACCCTGGACGAAGTCCCATCAGGAACATCTGAGCCTGTCACTCCTCTGTGTGCCACATGCCGGTGAATCTAAGCAATGACATGAACTTACTCTCAAACTCCATGACAGATATATCTCTCTGCTCTAACCAAGCCAGCTCTAACTCTTTTCCGGCTTTCGCTGCAGCCGAAACATACTTCTCATCAAATATATATATAAAGGTCTCCCATAAAACCGTCATGCTCTGCTCTGGGGTGAAGCGAAGTCGATACCATCCTCCCGCATCGTCCTAGAGGCTGAAAGCCGCTAGCCTCTGCTTCTGCATCGAATTAACATTCAGCATATCCAAGATGTTGCTCACATCCTCTTTCCACTTATGTACAGCAATAGAAAATCCGTTGAACCGTGGAACTCAGGTGCTTTCAACTTCTGATACCTCTCAACTAAACGAAGCCAAACCTCCTGATCAGCTGCTCCGTTATCAACTGGTGGTGTCGGTGGGACCACTGGTGCCCTCTCTGGTATTTCCTCCCAAATAGATGACTCCTGTACGGGTACCTCTTCATGAACGAAAATCTCTTGATGAACCTGGGCTGCTAACTACTCCTCAATAGCTGCCATACGAGCTGCCAATGGTGCTATGAGATCCACTAAGTACTGCGGAGCCTGCTATGGCTCGAGCTCCCTATCTTCCTGCTTAACTCCCTGAGCACGAGTCACTCGGTGTCCACGACCTCTTCCTGACATCTATAATTCCAAAGTAAAGATTATTACGCAGTAAATAGGATCTCAAGCATGAAGCATATAACATATACCAATAAGTAAATTGTATCACATATGTCTCATATCATGCTTTATTAGTCAAGCAAATAGTTCATAAAAAAAATTGTAGATTTTCCGCGTACATATATATAATAGGCCCTCACTCATACTAGGGATTCCTAGCGGACTGTATACATGATCCCTAGGAAACTCTATCCTAACTCTACGATATGACACAGGAATGATCCTAAGGATATTAGAACTAGAGCTCTGATACCAACTGTGACGCCCCAGGGTTCACACAAGGCTACAGTCCTAGATAAAACCCAGATTGTCAAACCTGCCAAGTACCAAACACCATGCTACGACATGTTTTACCATCACAATCACTATCTCTCTAGTGAAAACAATAAATAGATGAAGGAACAGATAGGTAAATAATCAAAATCGAACAATACTGAAAATATACACAGAAGAAACATAAGAAATATTAATAATGAGCCCAACTGGAATGAAGTAGATATATCTCTGAGTCTGAACTGAATCTTAAATACAACGAGTCAAATAAACAAGGTCTCACAATAGCTCTCAACTCTATGAAATAAAATACCAATATAGAGTCTTAAAATAATCAACTACATGTGGAGTTCTATAATAACTACAAAATAAAAAATAACTAAATAGACAACTAAGATGTCCCATCAACCTGCGACTCTCCGTGCGCCAGACTCTCGCTGCCTGAAAGATGGGAAACAACGAATGTCAAAGCGCTAGCGAGATCATCACTACCTCTCCCCAAGGGAAGGGGTAGGAGTATATAAGAAAATAGAGTCAGTACATACATATATCAAATCATTCATATAGCTTTCTATGAATAAAAAACAAATAGTCAAGGAAACATACTCTAATCTCCAACATAAAGAATAAATATCTCATCTCGAAGTACATCCGAGTAGCCTGCTCTAATATAAGAGGATGCCAACCAAACGAAAAAGGAAATATAACTGCCGTCCATAACGGGTGTGCCAAAAACTCAAAGTAAATACCCTACTCACGGGTAGTCTATCATGGAAGTAAAACTTATAACTGATCAAATATCTATGTGTGCTTCATCTTGTGCTATAGCGATACTCTTGTAATGCTCTTACTCAATCGCTTTGCGGCAATAGGACTTATTATCTCCCTATTCCGGATACGTGTAATAACGATACTTTTGTAATACTCTTACTCAATCGTTCTGCGGCAAATAGGTTTCATCTCCCTATTTTCGGGTACATCTAAAACAGCACTATTCATACATGTTTATTAGTTTAACTTGTGTCAAAAGTACGTCAATCTAACACAATCTAAGCATACATTCACCAATCTCGGTGTGCGTGACCACATCTAATATTCACCATCAATCTAGGTATTTAACAACCACTAATCTTGTAGTCTATCATCATAAGGTTGAGAGATTCGCTCGAAAAACTAAAACCAAACCAATTAAACATGCACAGGCCGAAACAGACTGGCGGTCGACCGCGACGGACTCCAGAGACTACCTAAGTGTCTGTCCTGCACGCGGTCGACCGTGGCAGTCGACTGTGAACCCAAATTCTAGTTTTTCACAGATTTGTGTGTGTATCGTGTTCACATTGTGTTTTCTTGATATAAACATGTTTAAAACTTTATGAAACTTGTATGCAAACATGCCACAGCAGATAGAAACATCTGGAAACTAACTCAACATGTATAACCATGATTTTTTGCATTAGATTTATATTCAAAATCCTAAAACAGGCATAAAAGCTCAAAACGATGAATCAAACTTCTTTCTTTAGATTAACCACGTTTTAAAATCATTTTCAGATGCATTGTTGTTGGGACTAGGAGGCATCTTGATGCAGACTCACATATCTCAAGGCAGTTGAGGCCTCATGAGCAGAATTATCCCACTCACGATTTAGAGTTAGCAATGGTGGTCTTCACACTTAAAGTGTGGAGGGATTATCTTTATAGGGTTCAATTTAAATTATTTACAGATCATCAGAGCCAGACATATCTCTTTTCTCAGAAGGAACTAAACTAGAGGCAGAGGCGATGGGTTGAGTTCATTAAGGACTACGAGTTTGCGCTTCAGTACCATCCAGAAAAGGCGAACAATATTATAGCAGATACTTTGAGCAGGAAGTGTCATCACAAACATGCAGCTTTGAGATGCTCATTGTACCAAGGTCTTCTTACCCTCAGATTAACTTCAGACTAGAGGTTGGTGGATACAGTGCATTTTTAAGAGCGTTAGCCATTCAGCCATTATGGATAGATAGAGTGATCAGCGCTCAGTTGGAAGATTCTTGGATTCAAACCCGAAAGGGGGAGATCTCCAAAGATCCTAAGGTAGATTGAACCATCGGATCAGATAGAGGCCCTCGGATGAAAGGCCGGCTAGTAGTGCAGGATATTTCGCAGTTGAAGAAAGATCTATTCGATGAGACACACCATACCAGGTACAATGTACATCTAGACACAACCAAGATGTATAAGGATTTAAAGAGGCATTTTTGGTGGAACGACATGCATAGGGATATTGTAGAATATGTCTCTAAATGATTTACCTGTCATCAGGTGAAGGAAGAACATCAGAGACCAGCGGGCACCCTATAGTCCTTACTCATTCCTGAGTGGAAGTGGACAAATATTTTGATGGATTTCATTATGGGATTGATGAGGTCTAGCAAAGAAAATGATTTCATTTGGGTGATTGTCGATCGACTGACAAAGTCGGTACACTTCTTACCAGTTAAGACAACTCATACGGTAGAAACATACTCGAGGATTTTTATTCGGGAGATTGTGAGATTGCATAGAGTCCCAAAGACGGTTGTATCAGATCATGGCTTAGTATTCATATCTCATTGCTGGAAGAGTTTCCAGAAATCTTTTGTCAACCAGTTAGCATATAGCAGCGTTTTCCACCCGCACACAGATGGACAGATAGAGAGAGTCAACAAGGTGTTGGAAGACATGCTTCGGATATGTGTAATCGATTTCCAAGGTAGTTAGGAAGATCGCATACCATTGATTGAGTTTGCTTATAACAATAGTTATCAATCAACTATAGGTATGGCTCCTTATGAAGCATTGTATGAGAGACCCTGTAGATCTCTAATTTGTTAGGCAGAGCCGGAGAATAGGTTATTGCTTGGGCCAGATATTCTTAGATAGACTTCAAAGCACATAACGTTAATTCGAGAGCGTATTCTTGTAGTCATGAGTCAGCAAAAGAGTTACGCAGATCAGAGGCGACGACCCTTAGAGTTCCAGGTTGAAGACTATGTCTTGTTGAAAGTATCACCTATGAAAGGTGTCAAACGGTTTGGCATACGAGGAAAGCTTGCCCCGAGATATATTGGTTCATTCAGGATTGTCAATCATGTTAGAACAGTCTCTTACTGACTAGATCTCTCAGCATCGATGTCGGGTGTGTATAATGTATTTCATATCTCGATGCTCAAGAAGCACTTACGAGACGAGGAGCAGCGAAGAGTGTTTGATGTGCCATATTTAGAGCATCAAGCGAATTTGACTACAGTTGAGACTCCAGTCCGTATCCTTGCCAGGGAGGACAAGAAACTTCAAAATAAGGTAATTTCATTAGTCAAAGTCTAGTGGAATAGGAAAGGAGCTCAGGAAGCTTCCTGGGAGCATGAAGAAGATATGCGTCATGACTATCCACATCTTTTTGAGTAGGTATATTATTAGATATAATATCGATGGTGTTATCAGTCGACTGAAAGTGCTCAGTCGACTGAAAAAATCGCCTGGAATATCAAAAAGTTTCTGTTTCTATTTTGGTCGACTGACCAGTCGGCTGAAGATATCATCAGTCGACTGACCAGTCGACTGATTGTGTTATCAGTCAACTAATAAGGTCGTCAGTCAACTGATAATAAGCTATAAAATGCCAACAACGGTCAGCTCATCAGTCGACTGATGAAACCCGTCAGTCGACTGATACTGTAACGGCTAGTTTTTCAGCCTTGTACTATTTTGGATTTTTTGGTCTTTTAGCCTTTTTTTTCTCTTGGCTTTGGGGTTCCTATAAATACCCCCACATATCATTAATTCTATTCACTTGAGAGAATGTTTTAAACAAGTTTTAAGAAAGTTTTAAGTGTTTGTTTAGTTTGTTTAAAAGTGTTTAAAGATTTTGTTTGTGATTAAATTTTCACAAGAGCTAGAAGAGATCATCATTTGGTGTTTAAGCTTCAACTCATCTCACTCTCTCTTGTTATTCATTGGAGAAGTTTTCTAAACTCTAACTCTAACTTTATATTTATATACTTGTTTGATTATCATTGTTCTTAAGCTAGATTTCATATTTGAGTTTAGCATTGAATTCACTCATTGTTTACACACACCTACTTGAGATTAAGTATTTCCATACATAGTATTATTGGGGTTGTGAGAGTTGTAACAATTGAGTGTGAGCCTATATAGAGTTCTTATCCATTGTAGAGAACATATTTATTGTATTTGTGTTTAATCAGTAAGATCACTTTGTAATACACTTGTACACCTAGAGGAGTGTGTGGTGAGAGACAGGGTCATCCCAAGAGGAGAGGTAGGTTGTAATTCCTAACACTTGAGGGAGACACGGATTAGAGACCAACACTTAGAGGATGTAAAGTGAGATTGCAAGAGTGTGAGATTGTAAAGTTTTTGGTGAACTAGAAAACCAAGTGTGAGGTGTAAACGTTATTCGGGTGAGTAAAAAACCTGGGTGTGATAGTGGATTTCTCCCCGGGAGTGGGGAGCGGAGACGTAGGACGGAAGGTCCGAACTCCGTGATCATTTGCTAGTGTTTGTGTTGGTTTATTTGCTCACTATCACTCTTATTTGTTTTTATTTATTTCACCATTGTTTATTTTGCTTATCCTTACTAATAATTCATTGCATATCTTATTTGCTAGGATAACTTGTTAATAAGTTTTTAATTGGTATTAAATCGGATTGAATTAGCATAAACCCTATTCACATCCCCCCCCCTCTCTAGGGTCTTTCAATTGGTATCTGAGCACTTCCTAGTGGCATTAAGGTTTTTCAGTTGAGACATAATTATAATTATTATTGGATATCTCTTCTTTTATTGTGTTCCTTGTACTTTCATATTTGTTATATCTGCTTGTACCTTCACTTGTTTTCATTTGATATTTGCTAGAGTGATATTAATGTGATGGTGAAACATGTTTATGCACAGTGTTTGGTGCATGGCAGGTTTGACATCTCTAGATTCACATTGGACTGCAGCCATGTGTGAAAACATAGGCGTCACAGATACTTGCCGAAAGGCGTTTTGTGCCGAAAATAAAACTTAAAACCAACGAACGGTGTGCAAAAGCTCTCCACTTCCTCCTCCTAGCTTGGCTAGCCACCTTCAGTGTCTTATATCTAAAATTTTTGATAGCTTTTATAACGATTTTAGCTTAATGGGTCGGCTAACGGTTTGATCGTTTTTTATTTCAAACCCGATTTAGCCTTTTAACACATGAACCCTTGTAAAAACCTCTATTTAGCTAACGTAATCTCAGAATTACTTCTAAACTAGTAGATAAAAGGATCTATCTCATCTCCCATCATGAAAGAATGATAATGGATACTATTTTTTGGTCTCGATAAGACGGGGTGTTACAGATTAACAAATAATCATATTTAAAAACGAACAAAGAAGAAAAGACTTGATCTTTACAAATGTTACCTTCACCAATTAGCCAAGACCTTCAATTTTCACATACCCCTCCAACCGGGTGAAAGAGCTTGGAAACTTCATCTTCAAGTATGGTTTAGGGTTAAGATAACCATGAAGAATAGGAGGGAAATGAAGCGGCGAGGGGAACACTAGCCTTTTTCCCCACTAGAATTTCGTATTTGACTGGGCCAATATTTTATGCCCAAATAGTCAGTGTCCAGCCTATTTCATAACGTCTTATATAGAAATGTTAGGGGCACACCCCAAGTCACACCTCCAACCACACCTCCCCCTCTTATTTGCTACAGTACTCCAGGCCCCACATGAGTTTTTAAAATTTAAAAACTCATGTGGGGCCCGGAGTACTGTAGCGAATGAGAGGGGAGGTGTGGTTGGAGGTGTGGTTTGGGGTGTGCCCCTAATATCACTCTGTCTTATAAGGAAATGGGTTTGGAAAAAATAATCTGATATGGCATGGGTTTTCTGCGCAATTTTTCCCCAGCCACTATAGCGAACCAAACTGTAGAAATAAAAACCGCATAAAAAAAATTTCTCCCTAAATCTGACCACGTCAGATCGGGGAAAGAGGTTTCAAGGAGTCCTATTTGCGAATCAAATAAACCCTTAGTTGTGTATCATGAAAAATAAACCTGGAAAATGAACATATTTAATCAGTATTTACTGGTAACTTTTAGCCGTAAAAGTACCAAATTACAAATAATTATTTGATAATTGAATTTAACTCCGACCTTTGAATGCTAAAGCATAAACACCAAGGTACATACTGACTAACTACGAAAATACTACGGAAACAACGAACTAGCTTTCTTCATGGTAGAATTACAAGGAGTGTTTACCAATGCACAAAGGTCAAGAGTTCTCGTTTATTAAATTTATCCGACATAGAAGGAAAACTGAACAAGTTGGTAAAATCGAAGAAAGAGGGATATTTCTCTACAACATTGAAGCCCTCTCTATTTAAAAGTTACCTTCAATTTCAAAAAAAAGACACGAGCAATCCAGCCATTGCTTCTACATGAATCAGAAAACTACCTGCAAAAGTGATCAGAAGGAATCACAATTATGGTCACTTGAATTTTGATCAAAACTCAAGTTGGTGATTTACCACTTACTCTGGGCTATCTTCTGATTTCCAAACGATATCCTTAAGACTGGAAGAAAAGCTTTTGTAGAACTGCATATTGTTTAAAACAAATTGAATAAAAGCTTGAAACATGTGTTCTATTGAAAGAAAATGTCATGAAAATTATTAAATTCCGGTTTAATGTTGACATGCCTGGTGAAATTCTAACGTGTCTCCTCCAGTTTTACGAAGTTCAACCATGTGGAGAGAAGGAGCCACCTCAAAAACCTGACAAGAAAGAAAATTTGATGGAAATTGGAATTGTTGTTGTAACTTGTAAATTGATTTAAAAGAAGATACAGCTAATAGTGATGACGGTTGGAAGCAAATTTCTCCTTCATGTATTATTCATTGTGTGCAATTACTTTTAGTTAACTTTTTTAAAGAAAATGGATCATATATCCTCTGCTTTTTTAGTTCATTTTGACTAATTGATGAGTCAGAATCTGTATTATAACTTATCCATCTTGCCATCTTCTAATTTCAGACACAAAATGAAATGGCTTTGACCGGATTTCTCTGATTTCATCCTTTTCTCAAAATAATGAAGGAAACTATATTAAGATTATAGTATACGTACCAGTATGTTATCTTTCTTGAATGCCTAAATTACACAAAACCGCAAGAAGTTTTGTCCATTTTGTGATAACCCCCGACAAGTTTGGAAATGTCATTTGCCCCCAAGAAGTTTTCAGATAACCACCAAAAAGTTGGGGTATCTGAAAATAGATTCAGAAAATTGTAAAAAAAACAATTGGTGGTGGACGATTTATTTTATTTTTATTTTTATTTTTATTTTTTATTTTTTCTTTTTTTTGGGGGGGGGGGTGGTCAAGTGACATTTCCAAACTTCTTTGGGGCTACCTAAAAATGGGCCAAACTTAGGGGCGTTTGTGAAATTTACCCGTTTCAAAAATCGCATATTTCATCTTGCTTTTTTGCATATGTTTATGCATTGCCTTATCCTTTCAGTAATTTTATAGATATACTCTACAAGGGTAAACTGTCACTAATTACATAATAGTTAAATAAATATCTATTATTTAGAGCTCCATTTATCAATTATTTTTGCTATTTTCGCAACATTGGTTCATGCTTAATGAATGGTATTAGCAATGACACTTTCATGTATTTAATTAAATAAATTACTATTAATTTTACAATGTACACCATCTTCTTAAACAATTCTAACAGTTATTTGCTTGTAGAAATGACAGATTGGGAGCAGTGTTGTCAATGCGCGAGGTGCAATGGGGGACGCAAAGCATCTTTACGCGCACATGCGCAAGACACAACGCGATGTGCGCGTCCGAGCGATGCGAGGCGCATACCGCACACATAATTTTTCAAGATATATAATCAAGCACGAAAGAACATGTTTAGGAATTCACATTAAAAATATGTCAGGATAAATAATATCTTACTACAAAATCACAATATAAGGACTTAATTTCTAATGCTAACACTCAACATAGTAGCAAAATTCATAAATTTTCAAATCAAATGTCAAATCAAGACTAATATCCAAGCAAAGGATAGTTATGGTCCTCAATTGAAGTCCACTAAAAAGACCTAATGGATTTATTTTGCTTTTAGGGAGATGGATTATCGAGTATAAAGGCTCGATTGAAATGTGTTAACATACAAAACTATATGAGGGTATGTACTACATGCACTCTACACAAAGTCAGGATGTATGTGAGGCGCAAGAGGCGCTGCTGCATCAGATGAAGGGCGCTTCATCACCGCCCCACATCTCAAGGCGCAGGAGGCGTGCACCTTTGAAAACACTGATTGAGAGTACTTTTATTTTGAATCTCGCAAAAGGATGAGTGAAACATGCTTTATGTTCATACTTCAAAGCATCTGCCAGGTATTTTTCATTAAGTTTAAGTAGAGAAAAGGGTGTAGTTAAAAAGATGAGATCAAGTAGAAAAAAGCACGTAACTCAAGATGAAGTAAGCAATCTTTCAGAAACATGATGTTTACATGCTAAAACCCTGAACTATATTACCAATTCTTTTAAAAAAGTTCTGTTGCAGCAATATTTTTTATGCACGAATGTGCTAATTTTATACCTCGGTTGCTACAGATAAGTGGCCCTTTCTTCCAGTCTGGTCACCTTTTAACTTCATCTGAAATGATGCAAAATTGTCAATGCACTTGCATCTCAGAATGGTATATCAGTTAGTACCGTTAAGTAGAGTACAAATTAAAAATATAATGAACTGATCAACTTAAGAAATGATAATTGCAGTTGGCTCAATTATCATTGTCTACCTTGTAGTTGTGTTTTCGAACATTGAAACCTAGAGGTTTAGCATTTTCCTCTAATTTAGACATTATTTCATTGGCAGGGCGTTGAGAGGTAAATCGGGTTTCCCGCTTGACCAAACCCTATAAATTGTAAGCAGAAAAGTGTCAAAGAGGGAAGTTTCAATTAATTGGTTACAGTAATTAGCAATACATACCGTCTGTTGTTCAAACAAATTCCCAAGGTTGAAGCCTGCTGACTGTGAAATAAGTGCAAATGCGTTCATTGACTCTGGTTTCTCTTTCCTTTCTGTTACGAGATGTTCCTAGAGATGAACATAAATAAATACTGATAAACATTATATCATAAACAAATATAAAAGGATAGAACTTTAGTTTTAAAAAGAAAGGATTGTTTGCTAACTTTATGCAAAATAATAAAAATAGCAGTAGTAGTAGCTCTAATAATAATAACAATAATAATTCAAAACTGCTTGATTAAGTTCTACAAGCTACACCAGATCTTATAAGGCAGATTAATGAGCTCAATATTTGCTAGCACACCAAAACTTCTCCGTAAATGGTTTTGAGTCATTCACCTGAGAATCACTGAAAACGGCATCAACATCATCAAGGTTTACTTCTTCCCCTTGTTCAAAATCTGGTATCTTATACCCATTCTTAAACCAATCGTCTTTTAAAATATCCGGGATTGTAATGCGCTGTGATCAAAATAGTAAATACACTGTTCTTATTTAAGCCCCAACAAACAGGATACAATAAGAAAACTTTGTCAACATGTATCATAAAATTCAAAGGAAATAAAAGCCTTTAAGCTTTTGCAGTACTCACTGTGTGAGAATTGGGATCTAAAATGCGTTTAAGCAACTTTTTTGCACCAGAGGAAAACCAAGAAGGAAACGAAAAATCTGCCCTCCATATCTGCAGTCAGATATACAAGGCTCTCAGCATTTTTCAAAGATTGATTACTTAAAATTGTAGGAATAAATGTCGAAAACTTGCCTTCTTATAGAGCCCCATGAGACTTGGCTCATCAAAAGGCAAATATCCAGCCATAAGAACAAAAAGAATCACACCACAAGACCATATGTCAGAAGCTGCACCATTGTAGCCTTTATCATCAAGCACCTAGTGAAAAATAAATGTCTGCCATGAGATAAGTTTAAACAAGAAATAGAATAGATTGGCCAAGATGTTTCTGTTAACTACAGGGAGAGAAATGATTATACCTCCGGGGCCACATAATTAGGTGTTCCACAAGTAGTATGTAAGAGCCCGTCCTCCTAAATACGAACAATATTGATTAAAATATAGTAATTAGTCAAAGTAGTTTAATACAACATACCACCAAGCAAGGGGAAGTAAAACTAATAGAAGTAAGGACAGTTGTACAAGGACAACACATACCCGAATTTGAGGTGAAAATGTACTTAAACCAAAATCTGAAACTTTAAGAACACCGAATGAATCTAGGAGTAAATTCTCAGGCTGCAAATTATGCATATAAAGAGTTTCAAAAAAAAAGGCGATACTCCATGGTACTTATCTAAGGGAAAAGCTATTCTACCATCAATAGAGGGAAAAAAAAACCATAAAACTCGGTCAAACCTTCAGATCTCTATGATACACACCCCTACTGTGACAATAATCCACAGCATTGATAAGCTGCTGGAAGTACCTCCTAGCTTCATCTTCTTTCAGCTTCCCATTGTTGACCTACAAGTCAAAGACTTTAGAAGGTTAACAAAAAGGCGAAAATAATGAACATAATAACTCAAAGAAAAATATTTTTTGCAGATGCACTATTCAAAACAATAACAAGGATTATACCATGTATGTACACATTACACATCACTACCAATGTTTAGCTAAAGTTGCAATATTAGAAAAAAACAGAAAAAAAAACATTCACATTAGCATGTCAAAGAAGGTTAAGTCTTGAAACAGTTCATAAACATGCACCCTATTTCATTGAACTGAAAATTCAGACTTTCACCTAACATGACAAGATATAACTCAATAAGACCACACTTCACCTTCACCTAATTAGATTAAAGTTAACAGAGAAATAGTCGACCTGACTTAAAGCAAAAAAAACTTGCCTCCTTCAGTGCAGCTATCCCAAATGTATCTAAACCTAATACTATCTATATAAATGAGACCCATACCTAGCAAACAAGGCAGCAAAACATTATTTTGATGTTGTGAACGTACGGTCACTTCCACGAGACCCACAGGTGCGGACATCTATAGGCCCAAGGCCCACCCGCTTCCATGTATTTCAATACATGTGCAGTTCCTATAAATAATTGATGTTCTCTAGGGTTTTCGATGAGTGTGGGAACAGCGGCTTGGAGAAAAAGTCTGCGGGAAGAAAATTGCAGAGGGTTTAGCCGGCTGTTAAGGGGATAAACGCGTGAGGTTTTTTCGGCTGTTTTTGAGAGAAAAGCAGAGAGTTTTTGAGGAGAGAAAAAAAAGAGAGATTTTTACAAGAGAGGTCAATTCTTTTGGGTAAAAAAAAAATCAGATCTTTTTTCTTTGAGACGAGCTTGTGGATTGTACAAGTCGTCGGTGTTCTTCTCATAGTGGAATCTCCCCTCACCCCTCTCGTGGACGTAGGCAATTTTGCCGAACCACGTAAATCTCGTGTATTTATTGTTTTCTGGTTGTTGGCTATTGCTTGTAGGTTCCCTCAATATTCGGTCTTAGAGCTGATGAGAGAAGAGTGTATATTTCACTTTGATGAAATATATCACTTTCGATTCTTGTTTCCTTTGAGAAATAAGAATTTTACTATCTATTCTCGTTTCCTTTGAGAAACAAGAATATAAAGGTTAACTTGTGCTTTTGTGACAACAAAAGTCAGGGCTCTCTCAGGTGATATCGCTTCCGCGGCGATGGGCGTGAGCGCCCAACAATTGGTATCAGAGCTGTTATTCAGATTGGGAGTGGTATAGCTTCTGATTTGAGGTGGTGCTCAGTAATTTTCTGAGAGAAGCGGATTCATTAATACAAGCGGAGAATAGCGTCAACAAGTAAAACAGTTAAAGTGGGAAAATACGAGATTGAAAAATTCAATGGGAAGAATGATTTTTCGAGTAAATTCTCAGGCTGCAAATTATGCATATAAAGAGTTTCAAAAAAAAAGGCGATACTCCATGGTACTTATCTAAGGGAAAAGCTATTCTACCATCAATAGAGGGAAAAAAAAACCATAAAACTCGGTCAAACCTTCAGATCTCTATGATACACACCCCTACTGTGACAATAATCCACAGCATTGATAAGCTGCTGGAAGTACCTCCTAGCTTCATCTTCTTTCAGCTTCCCATTGTTGACCTACAAGTCAAAGACTTTAGAAGGTTAACAAAAAGGCGAAAATAATGAACATAATAACTCAAAGAAAAATATTTTTTGCAGATGCACTATTCAAAACAATAACAAGGATTATACCATGTATGTACACATTACACATCACTACCAATGTTTAGCTAAAGTTGCAATATTAGAAAAAAACAGAAAAAAAAACATTCACATTAGCATGTCAAAGAAGGTTAAGTCTTGAAACAGTTCATAAACATGCACCCTATTTCATTGAACTGAAAATTCAGACTTTCACCTAACATGACAAGATATAACTCAATAAGACCACACTTCACCTTCACCTAATTAGATTAAAGTTAACAGAGAAATAGTCGACCTGACTTAAAGCAAAAAAAACTTGCCTCCTTCAGTGCAGCTATCCCAAATGTATCTAAACCTAATACTATCTATATAAATGAGACCCATACCTAGCAAACAAGGCAGCAAAACATTATTTTGATGTTGTGAACGTACGGTCACTTCCACGAGACCCACAGGTGCGGACATCTATAGGCCCAAGGCCCACCCGCTTCCATGTATTTCAATACATGTGCAGTTCCTATAAATAATTGATGTTCTCTAGGGTTTTCGATGAGTGTGGGAACAGCGGCTTGGAGAAAAAGTCTGCGGGAAGAAAATTGCAGAGGGTTTAGCCGGCTGTTAAGGGGATAAACGCGTGAGGTTTTTTCGGCTGTTTTTGAGAGAAAAGCAGAGAGTTTTTGAGGAGAGAAAAAAAAGAGAGATTTTTACAAGAGAGGTCAATTCTTTTGGGTAAAAAAAAAATCAGATCTTTTTTCTTTGAGACGAGCTTGTGGATTGTACAAGTCGTCGGTGTTCTTCTCATAGTGGAATCTCCCCTCACCCCTCTCGTGGACGTAGGCAATTTTGCCGAACCACGTAAATCTCGTGTATTTATTGTTTTCTGGTTGTTGGCTATTGCTTGTAGGTTCCCTCAATATTCGGTCTTAGAGCTGATGAGAGAAGAGTGTATATTTCACTTTGATGAAATATATCACTTTCGATTCTTGTTTCCTTTGAGAAATAAGAATTTTACTATCTATTCTCGTTTCCTTTGAGAAACAAGAATATAAAGGTTAACTTGTGCTTTTGTGACAACAAAAGTCAGGGCTCTCTCAGGTGATATCGCTTCCGCGGCGATGGGCGTGAGCGCCCAACAATTGGTATCAGAGCTGTTATTCAGATTGGGAGTGGTATAGCTTCTGATTTGAGGTGGTGCTCAGTAATTTTCTGAGAGAAGCGGATTCATTAATACAAGCGGAGAATAGCGTCAACAAGTAAAACAGTTAAAGTGGGAAAATACGAGATTGAAAAATTCAATGGGAAGAATGATTTTTCCTATTGGAGGATGCAGATGAAGAACACGTTGATTTCGCAGAAATTGCACAAAGCTTTGGCAGGAAAAGAGAAGAAGCACAAGGATATGTCTGATGAGGATTGGGAGGAGCTGGATCTGGAAGCACGGGCGTCGATTATCCTTTGCCTTGAAAGGGATGTAGCTTTCTTGGTAGATGGAGAGGAAACGGCTGCGGGCGTGTGGTCAAAGTTAGAAAGCACCTTCATGACGAAGAGTCTAACAAACCGGATCTATTTGAAATCCAAATTGTATACTTGCAAGATGGAGGAGGGCTCATCAATCCGGGAATATATCAACAAGTTCGATAGGATTATATCGGATCTGAAGGACATCGATGTGACTGTAGAAGATGAGGATCAAGCGCTTCTACTACTTCTATCTCTACCTGGTGCAAACACTGATGCTTGTGGGAGACAATTTGATGATGGATGAGACTAGAACGGCGCTTCTAGCGGATGACCTTCGGAAGATTGCAACCAGTGACATGACTACTGGTGGTAACAAAGAACAAGCGCAGTGATTGTTTGCTAGAGGAAGGAGCAATGAGCGAGGAAAAGGCAAGAGAGGAAAGTCTAGATCTAAGTCGAGACCCCTTGTGGGACGAGCGTGCTTCAAATGCGGTGAAGTTGGGCATTTCAAGGTCGACTGTCCTAACAAGAGAGTAGGTGGGAAAAAGAACAACAAGACCGAGAGAAGAGAAGGCAAGGAAGAGGCGAGTTACGCATCGGAGGAAGGGAGCGATAAAGAATGCTATGTTGTTACGGGTAGCGAGGATACCTCCGGGAAGTGGATTCTTGATTCTGGTTGTTCTTACCATATGTGTCCAAATAGGAAGTGGTTTACTACCTACAGGAACATTGATGGTGGAACCGTATTGATGGGGAACAACCATGCTTGTAAAACGGTGGGGCTAGGTGATATCAAAATCAAGATGCATGATGGAGTGGTTCAAACTCTAACGGACGTGCGGCACGTTCCCGACTTGCGGAAGAATCTTATCTCAGTGGGTGCATTGGACTCTAGTGGCTGCAAGATTGTTACAGAGAACGGAGTAAAGAAGGTTGTTCGAGGTTCCCTAACAGTGATGAAGGGTGTACGTCACGGTAATCTATATACTCTCTCAGGTATGACGGTGACAGGAGATGCAGCGGTTGGAACTGAATGAAGTGGTGGAGACCCATGTGAGCACACACGGTTATGGCATAGGCGGCTTGGGCACATGTCAAAGAAGGGTCTAGTTCTGCTTGGTAAGGAGGGTTTGCTGAAGAATCTGAAGAAACCTTGCATGGATTTTTACGAGGATTGTGTGTATGGAAAGGCGCACAGGGTCCAATTCTTGAAAAGCAATCACAAGAGCAGAGGTATACTAGATTATGTGCACACGGATGTTTGGGGTCCGGCTCAGACAACTTCTAAGGGTGGTTCCAGGTATTTTATCCCGTTCATAGATGATCATTCGAGGTATGCTTGGATTTATTTTCTTAAGCATAAGAATGAGGTATTCGAGACATTCAAGAAGTGGAAAGTAATGGTTGAGAACAGGACGGGCAAGAAATTGAAGACACTAAGATCTGACAACGATACAGAGTATACAGATGGTGCTTTCTAGAAGTTCTGTGATCAAGAGGGCATTGTTCGACACTAGACAGTCAGGTTAACACCACAGCAAAACGGGGTCGCTGAGAGACTGAACCGAACATTGCGGGAGAAGGCAATGAGTATGCGATCTTATGCTGGATTGGGCAACGAATGATGGGCAGAAGCGGTGGCTACAACATGTTACATTGTGAACCGTTCTCCACATTCGACATTGGATGGTGATACACCCTATAGGGTGTGGTCAGGGGAACATGCGGATTATGAGAGGCTCAAAATTTTCGGATGTACCGCCTATTATCACGTCAACGAGGGAAAGCTTGACGCGAGGGCCAAAAAGGCGATATTCTTGGGGTATGCAAAGGACGTAAAAGGCTATCGCCTTTGGTGTACAGAAGATTCGAAGTTCGTGATCAGCAGGGACGTTACCTTTGATGAAAAATCCATGATTGCTAGGGCGCCCAAGGATGATGGCGTTGGGACTGTTGGGACTTCAAAGTCCCAGGTTATTGAGATATAACCTAAAGACCAACCAGGTTCTAGTCATGTTCAAGTGGAAAATCAGGTAGATGATGAGCTTGAGCAAGAGGAGCAACAACAATAGCTCGAGGATAGCTTGGCTTCCACTAGGCCAAGGCGAGCATACAAGCAGGTACATAAGCTAGGGACTGATCAACCCCTGAAGCACTATGGGCAGGTTAATTTGGTGGAATACGCACTCTCGATAGAGGAAGATGAGCCGGTCTCCTTCAAAGAAGCTATTCGGGATAAGGTTAGTGAGAGTTGGTTGGCTGCGATGGAGGAGGAGATGGAATCTCTTCGGAAGAACCAAACATGGGAGGTGGTCCCATTGCCCGTAGGAAGAAAAGCTATTGGTTGTAAGTGGGTGTATAAGAGAAAGGAAGATCCTTCAGAGCTCGGTGGTACAAGGTACAAGGCGAGGCTAGTGGCTAAAGGGTTTGCACAAAGAGAGGGTGTGGATTACAATGAGATCTTTTCTCCGGTGGTGAAACACACTTTTATTCGGGTGCTATTGAGTATTTTTGCTCATGGTGATCTTGAGCTGGAACAACTCGATGTTAAAACGGTCTTCTTGCACGGAAACTTGGATGAAGAGATCTACATGCATCAACCTGAGGGCTACAAGGTTGAGGATAAGGAGCATCATGTATGTCGCTTGAGGAAGTCACTTTATGGACTAAAGCAATCTCCTCGGCAGTGGTACAAGCGATTTGACTCCTTCATGCTGAAGCATGGGTTTTTCCGAAGCGATTATGATTGTTGCGTTTACATTCGAAAGCTTCGTGGAGGTGATTATATTTATCTTCTTTTGTATGTGGATGACATGCTTATTGCATCGAAAAACAAGGTAGAGATAGATACGCTGAAATCTCAACTCAGCAAAGAGTTCGAGATGAAGGACATGGGCGCTGCAAAGAAAATACTGGGTATGGAGATCAGAAGAGAGCAGGCGAATCGACGATTGTTCTTGAGTCAGAAGGGCTACATAGAGCGGGTGATCGCGAGGTTCGGGATGAAGAGTGCAAAGTCGGTGGTGACCCCATTGGCTCCACACTTTAAACTTTCAGGTAAACAATCTCCCACTACAGCGGAAGATAAGGCACACATGGATCGTGTCCCTTATGCTAGTAAACAATCTCCCACTACAGCGGAAGATAAGGCACACATGGATCGTGTCCCTTATGCTAGTGCAGTTGGTAGCTTAATGTACGCAATGGTGTGTACACGTCCTGATATTTTACAGGCGGTTAGTGTGGTCAGCAGATTCATGGCGAATCCGGGAAAGGCGCACTGGGAAGCAGTGAAATGGGTCCTGAGGTACTTAAAAGGTACCGCGAATACGGGTCTGTGTTTTGGTGGAGATACATGTTAGATTGACGGGTTTGTTGACTCAGATTATGCGGGCGATCTAGATAGACGACGATCTACTACTGGTTATGTATTCAAGATACATGGAGCTCCAGTTAGTTGGCGATCGATGTTGCAGGCTACAGTAGCACTTTCTACTACAGAGACCGAGTACATGGCCATGGCGGAGGGAGTGAAGGAAGCATTGTGGTTGTGGGGTCTTCTAGACGATTTGGGGATTGAGCAGGATAACGTGAACTTATGGTGTGACAGTCAGAGTGCGATTCACTTGGCAAAGAATCAAGTTCATCATGCTCGTACCAAGCATATCGATGTCAGATATCATTTCGTGCGGGACGTCATAGAGGAAGGTGATATTTCTCTCATGAAGGTGCATATGAATAAAAATCCTGCAGACATGTTAACCAAGGTGGTCACAGGTAGCAAGTTTAAGCATTGCTTGGACTTGCTTCATATTAGCTCGTGTTGATCTACCCAAGAGGGCATGGCCCTTCGGGGCGGTGATGGGGTGAGGTGGAGACTATATGGAGAACAATTGCAGAACTACGGTTAGCTTGATCCCGGTGGAGGGTACGTAGGCAGCCGCGGTAAAGTGACACAGCTGGTCTGGCCTAGTTTGGCCGATGGATATCTCTCTGATGATGCTCGCGGTGTTCTTCTGGTATTCGTCCAAAATTTAAGGTTTATCAAATGATGTACGAGGTGGAGAATTGTGAACGTAGGGTCACTTCCACGAGACTCACAGGTGCGGACATCTACAGGCCCAAGGCCCACCCGCTTCCATGTATTTCAATACATGTGCAGTTCCTATAAATGATTGATGTTCTCTAGGATTTTTGATGAGTGTGGGAACAGCGGCTTGGAGAAAAAGTCTGCGGGAAGAAAATTGCAGAGGGTTTAGCCGGCTGTTAAGGGGATAAACGCGTGAGGTTTTTTCGGCTGTTTTTGAGAGAAAAGCAGAGAGTTTTTGAGGAGAGAAAAAAAAAGAGAGATTTTTATAAGAGAGAGGTCAATTCTTTTGGGTAAAAAAAAATCAGATCTTTTTTCTTTGAGACGAGCTTGTGGATTGTACAAGTCATCGGTGTTCTTCTCATAGTGGAATCTTAGCTCATCTCGCTTCCGCGGCGGTGGGCGTGACTCTGCGCCCAACAGATGTCACAAGCATACATAAAAAGTTCAGAAATGTGAAGATTAATAAATCATTGCTTGTCGTTGTTGATCAATTTTTTTTCCTTTATAAAACAGGTGCATCATCACTCAACAATCCAGCACACAAGCATCTGAACTTTCACTATATTAGTCTGGAACCATGCAAAAATATGTTAAAATATCCAGAAATTAATACTTACAATTTTGTCAAAGAGCTCACCTCCTTGAACAAATTCAAGAACAATGTATATTTTTGTTTTGCTTGCCATGACCTGGAATGTACAAGTAGAATGTTGATTAGGAGGTTTGAAAAGGAAAGAAAGAATTGATGCATACAGTGAAGAAAGAGTAAAAAATCCACAAATAGAGTTCCTATACGCCATAAATTGATGATACAGAAAATAATGAAATTAATGTTTATTTACATAAATGAAGCAACAAACCAAAACAAGTAAACTAAACTAGGAGGAGTATATGAAGTTTTATAATTTACCAGATCATTCAAGTACACCTGACAAGTACAGAACATGTCTATTGGATTACTAACACACTTGTAGTAATTTTGGTTAAATGAAGCGTCTAATGTAGAAGTAGTATCAATAGGTGCACACTGCCACTTTACCCATAAGTTATTCATCAAGAACAGAGAATGTGGCGTATAATACCTCATGGAGTTGAACAACGTTGGGATGCTTGATCAGCTTCATGGTGGAAATTTCTCTTTTTATCTGGTACAAAGTGCGGAAAAAAACTCAAATGTTACAACCCTCATAAAAGAAATCTACAACGTCAATAGTAATTGAACTAATATGTTTTATGAACTTGCATATGATTACTGAATTTGTTTATACACAAAAGAAAGTCACATAACAACGATCAAGTGAAGGTAAAGTCACATAACAACGATCCAGTGAAGGTCTATCAACCATACAATGTTAGCATTGTAACGATATCCTTTTCCAACAGATGGAATCCCTCATCTTCTTTGTTTTTAGAAAATCCTGTTTTCCAATAGATAAGGGATAGTGCAGATAAGCAGACTTATGTCAACGGGAAAGTGCAGATAAGCAGAGATATGTCAACCATAGGAGAGGACTGTAATGATTGCAACACTAACCAAAGGCAGCTGATGAGGATATGTGACACATATATTGTATCACACTAAAGTTCTTACTTTTGTCTGGAATTTATTTTCCATTCCTGTCCTTTCTAAAGCATAGAATATAGCTGTTAGGTTCATAACATTAAGCATATTACTCAAATATTTTGGGGACATTGAGTCCTTTGTTTATTGTTAGCCGAAATTGTTGAAGGAGAAAAGTGAATGGGCCCCACCACTAATTATGCACCGAAAGTGGAAAGCACCGAAAGATTGGCACAGTAAAAATATTATAAAATTAGGAATAGTGTTTTCTCAGCCGCTATAAATAGGCCCAAAACTCTTCAGAAAAAATCTATCCCAGAAACAACTCCACATATAGAAGAGTGAGAGAGAAAAAATAGAGAGAGTTTCTCCTAGTAAAGAGAGATTGTAACTCCAAAATTTTTCCTCATAGTGAATTATTCTATCATTGCCCGTTGTTTTTACCCCAAATTCATTTAGAGGGTTTTCCACATAAAGCTGTGTGTTCTTTTTATCTCTACTATCTGCTGAGACTCTGCTCTATTAGGCCCCGAGTTGGTCCCATCATTTATCATTCAACCGATAAACGTGAAAATATTGATTTTCCCGTAAGAAGATAGTTGTAAGTTTATCAATGATAATGATCATAACACAATGATGCTGATAGGGACACAGAGGCAGAATCCTCCTACTAGCACTGAATGACTTGAAAAACATTAGAGAAGATTGTTAGAAAATTGTGAAAAGTAAATAGCTAAATTATGCATGCATTCTTATATAGAAGTAATAATGTCATCATTGTCATGCCAATGATTGAATAAAGTAAGATAATGCCTGTAAGGGACTGAATGCCTTCTAACTTAGCAACATGAAGATGTACAAGAACTAGGGGATGCCTATGATTCGAAGCAATTACATTCGAAGTTTATGTAACCGTATGCGGTCACTAAATGCAATTGTCCAAATCAACGATTACGAGAATATTGAAGAATTCGTAACTAGTCAAAGGGGTATTCCAAAGGCTGGCTTCCCTCTCTCTATTCTCATCCTGTCTACACTCTATTAATCTCCTCAATCTAACAATGATGAGAAATCTGGATCTCCTTGATGATGCAGGGATTGGAAAAATTAGCTTCTCAAAGGTTAATTGATTCATGACGGTAAACAAATCCATAAATAAGCTTGATTTCCTTAGAAGATCATAAAGTGTCTCAATCTGACTTTGGCAGATAGAAACAGAGTAACCTTATGTTCTAGCCCTTCAATCAACAAGAATTGAAAGCAAACATAGCACTAGAAACTAACCAAAGGTTTAAAGCCAATAATTTATATAGATCATATAATTAGGTAAGCAAATGTTGTTTTTTTTTTTTAACCTTTTTTTTCTTTTTCCTTTTCCTTCTAGACACCATTAATTTAATGGTTGAAATGGATTCAGTCAAAAGGAAAGTAAAAAAGTGCTTAAATGCATGATACCAATAACCCACAAACTTTTTAATTATTAATAATTATATATTGACACACTTTCCATAAATCCTGGATCCGCGGCCTCGAAACAACTAACACCCAATTATTCAAAAATCAGGGGGGGAAATAAAGAAATATCAGAAAATCCCAAAATTGGTTAAGGCCTAAGCAATGCATGCAATCGAAATCATTAAAAAATGAAGGAGATAGAGACAGTACATGTTCGACCATTTTGTGCTTGAGGAGTTGGTTTTTGTCGAGGATTTTGATGGCGACGCTGTCGTTGGTCTGCGTGTTGCGAGCGTACTTCACCTTCGCGAAGCTTCCCTCGCCCAACGTCCGACCGAGCTCGTACTTACCCACCCTCGTCCGACCCCCGCTGCTCATTCTCTCTCCTTTTTTTTTTTGGCACTGCTCCTTTGATTTCAAAACTTTTCAGAGAGAGAGAAACAAAACAGAGGAGAGGAGTTTGGTTTGAGTTCCTGCAGGATGGATGTAAGATTGAGATGGGAGAGGATGGGGGGCCCATTTGGAATATTGGAGAGATGTTTCCTAGTGTAAATTTCATAACACCCCTTGCGTTGTGTTGCAAGTTTCGTAAATTTTCCACGAAGCTTGCCTTACAGCGATGACTGCGGTCAAGCTTAACGTGTCAGGTTGCTCATCGTATGACCGAAAATGGATACGTTTTGTACTGATCACTAATATTTGTCCCAGTATAATCAACTCTAAATTTCTGTTCGGATAACTAGAGTTTTATAGTAGGAAATATATTTTTAATGTATATTTATTGTTTGATCGAAAAAAATGGAGCGAAACTTACATCATTCTATCATACAAGGAAATAGCGGTATAGATGATTTCCCCAAGTGGATTTTGAAAGTTTTTCTTTTTATGAGGTGAATTTTTTTTTTCCAATTTTCAGTTTTTTCTAAGATTGCATCTTTTGTTTGTACTGCAATTTTTTACAAACAGTGAGCTCATTTTTATTTTCCTATCTTAATGTTCAAAGAGTGTTTGCTTTCACACAACCAAAAATATTGTTCGATATCGTTATTCTTCACTCCACTCTTTTAGAGAAGGGTTAATTATAGAAAAACTCCCACAAACTTTTAAGAAGTTCTTGTAAATTCTTATCAACTTTTTTTCGTATACCAAACCCCTGAACTTTCGGGTAGTTTAACCCTCATGGCTTGGTTTGTTTCACTTAATTTCAAATAAAAAATTTTCATTTAGTCTCCAATTAGCATCATTGATTCTAACTTCTCATGTGACAAGTCGCGTGCTAAAAAAGGAAAATAATTTATCAATCCCAAAAAAATTACCTATTTTTCTTTTTAATAAAAGGGTAATCTTTTTGGACTAAGAATGAATTTTTTATCTTCTTTTTTGTCCTATGCGTACTAGTGGCACATCAGAATTCATGGTGCGAATATGGGAATTAAAAGACAAATTTTTAAATAAAGTTTAGTGAAATAAAACAGTTCATAAGGTTATGTGTATCCCCCAAAAGTTCATTGAGGTTTAGTATAAGAAAAAAGTGGACGGGGTTTTATTGCAACTCCCCAATAATTCACAAGGTTGCTTTTTTGCAATCAACCCTTTAAAAAATATTAATTGAGATTTTTTTTCTCCTTAGCATTTAACTCCATTAATAACAAATTCCTAAAGTTGAGATACTGTTTGTCAAAGTTGGGAGTAACCTTCTCTAATATCTCCCAAAACTCAAGAGGTTTTATGAAATTTACCTTTTTTTTACCTCGCATAAAATAACGAATAATTAGACGCGGTTGGAATACGGAGGGAGAGGTCGTTTTGTTTTTATGATCAAAGCACCCCCCCCACCACAAAAAAAAAAAAAAAAACCAAAATGGGTTACTTAGATACACTCGGGCTATTAACTGTTTTATTGGATATATAAATATTAATTTGATTCAAAATGAACGCCTAAATTCCACTTAAATATCCAATTGTTTACTTAGTGTTAAGTACTGAATACCTTCGCTTGTAAATGTTTGTACTTAACTAAATACTCTGAAGTTTCTAAAAGTTACATTTTTAGTATTCTTGATTGTGCAAGCGTGAGAGTTTCTTCCTAAAATTCTCACATTTATGTAACTTTTATTTGATATTACATTTACATAACTAAATATACTAAAGTACAACTTTAGAAACTTTAAGGCATTTAAGTAAACCATGTATGACTGAGAGTATTTATATGCAACATTGGATAAACAATTAGAAATTTAAGGACAATTTACCCAAAAGTAGATATTAAAACACTAATGATAGAATGAGAGTTCAAAGATCCGTATCTAAAACCAAGGATCCAAATGCTTAGAGTCAATGAAGAGGATGGTGATACGTGAACCAATCTCCAAAATCCAATGATGAATAATGGCAACAATCCAAAAGATTGAGTCACACAACCCTTTGATGCTTAGAGACCACACAGACACAGGAATCTTCATGTTTCCGCCATTGCTAGCCTCTACTTTATTAGCAGACAGCCTCAAATCTTATCCTAACGCTACCAACCAAGTGAGAGATAGATGTGGAGAAATCTTGATGTGTTCACTGGAATCATGGGTATTCTCGACTTAAAGTTGGGGTTGAAAAAAAAAAAAAATTCTCTGAGGACAACATATATCAAACTATTTTCTATCGAATTTATGAATAAACTGACAAAAGGTTCAGGAGTTTGATTAGTGAGAGGTTGGTTAGTGGGACAATGCATGTTGGCTTGGGAGTCATACCCGACCTATTTGGGCTACAAGCTAGTTCGATCCAATCCAAATCTTAACCTGGACCAAGCTTAGAGAAAAATATCCTATAAAGTGTGTCCATTGCTGATGCGGCGGTCAGAAGGGAAGGAACCTTGAATACTTTTTCCACGACCGGGAATAATTTTCGAAAAAATTAGGAGCCTTTTGACGAGATGGTGGGGATTTGTGTGTGTGTGTGTGTTTTGGTGGTGTGGTGGGGGGGGGGGGGGTGAAGGGGTGAGGTGTTGATAATTAGAAATTATCTTCTATTCCCCTTGAAGTTACATATTCCTTAAGTTTGTAATATAAAACCAAAAGTCAATAGGTTGTACAATATTGTAAATGACATTCATTGTTGAAGAATTCTTCGTGTTGAAGATTTTTAGATTTCTCTCTTTTCAAATCAACCATGTAACTGAAGGGGGGAGAAGATCGGAGATTTCTATTGGGGACTCCGAAGAAGAGATCATATTGCTTATGATTAATCTCAGTGGAGAAGAACTCTCTATTTATGGGCATCCATCTCACCCTACGTTCCCAAGAAACTGCCCCTGATTTCCCTCCCGATATTCCTCATGTAAGTTACGTTACGTGAGACTCGTTCCCCAACGGGAAGAAATCCCAGAACTTGAGATATTCCCAACAAAACGGGTTGAGATCTTTAATGGGTCGGGTAACAATTTGGCCTATGAGGCCAAACTCACTTACATTTCCCACTTGGCCGAAATGGCCAAATACTTTCCAAGCACACACTCCCACTATCCGTGAGATGTGACTCAAGATGTATTTTCATACTCCCATTATCCGTGAGATATATGCACTTTTCACTCTACGTGAATAAACCGTGTACAACCATTATCTATGATCGTCTCCTTTCATTATTCATGAAACTTTTCTTGACTCAGACATTTCTTAGTCTCATCAAACCAATATGTTTGATGAATGAACCTGTTGTGATACCCTTCGTCAAGGGATCAGCAATCATATCACTAGTAGGAATATAAGTCATAATGACTTTGTCACGCTTCGCTTCCCAAAATACCGGGAAATCGGGACGTGAACAAGCCCGCGACGTATTAGATTGAGAAAAAAATATACACTACCTTCTTTTTTTTCTTCTTTTTCTTCTTAATCCAATACGCTAAGCGTCAAATACATAAATCTCAATCACAGGTCCCCGATCACAATAACAAGAATATAAAGACAATCCAAAATAAGAAATAAACATATCATCAATGGTAAATCATCCCAGACATAAAAATATGGGTCAAACATACCCTTATTATAAAAACGGTCCAACTAAGAATAAAAATACATAGTTCATAATAAAAAGAAAATACTGATAAAATAACTAAACCCATCATCAAACTAAAGAAAATACTATAAAAGAGTTCTATTGTCCAACTACTAATACGGAATAAAACCACTACTCTTCAGCTTGTCCTTCTACTCCGTCTTCAAGGCACTCCTGCTGAGAATCCTCTGGTTCCTGTACGATTCTGAACTGAGGTTGTCCGTCTCCTAAATCTGACGTACACCAGAGAAAATAGGTGTACGTCAACGTGCATGGCACACGGCAAGATCCCACAGAGAGAATAGGAACGGTCGAATGACCAATGTAATAACAATAATAATAAATAGAAACATACAGCTGGAATACTAACAAGCTAGATGCAATCCATCACTAGAGTATAACGATCAGAAGAATCCATAATCATCCGAGTAACAAGGACATACCACTAGATGGAATTAATACTTAAAACTCTATAACTCGAGACGTAGTACGTCGAACGAAATAATCCAAACAAGGAAACCCTCATTTATATACCATATGTCTCAATTTGAAGATAATTAAATATTAATCCTGATCTAGGTATGAAAAGAAATATAACTAGTCCACATCTCACAAGAACCCATAAACATTCAAATAACAAGGTCATGTAGTTAACCATCCTATAACAGGCCACTGGTCTACCTCTCACATAGAGTCGAAGCTCATATTCTCGGATAACCGATTGTTCACAAATCATCTACGCGCAACGTTTCACCGCCCCCCTCAGACCTACCCCAGTGCTACACAGGAATTTCACTGGTATGAGACTGGAAATAATCAACAATCACAATATCACTACCCCTCAGACCCACCCCAGTGCTACACAGGAATTTCACTGTTGCGAGCCTAGAAATAATCAACAATCACAATATCACTTGAACCAAGACTTTCTCATCCCAACTCTTCTCATTTTCTAAGTCAACAATCATAATCCCTATTAAACTCGGGTTCACCATCTAAACTCAGTCAACACACTAACACATGTCACTAAGTCTGTTCATGACGCACAAGGCCACTAAGTCATGAACTGCTAAGGTTCTCAACATATCAAACATAGTGAATAATAACACGGCATGTTGAACAAGATTAAACAAGTTTATGAAGCTTGAATAAGAACTATAATGAAACATAAAATGCATGAACAGTCTACTACAGCACAAATGCATACATAAGGGGACATTATTATTATCTTACTACGGAATGTCCAAACTTCTCATGCAAGTTATCCATACTTAAGTATCCTCTAATACAATAATACGATAAAAAAAAATTGGAAACCGATGTCGTTTTGCACATGAAATATCGCGCCCTACGACTATCAGTTATACATTCTTAATTAATAAATATTTATTTTTCCAAAATTATTCTTTAAAACTATTTCTCATTATAACTAAAGAAAAATATTTATGTAATATATATATTAAATCTTTTCTACATGAAAAGGAACATTTTCCTATTTTATAAATTACCTTTAATTTATTTTTTTTCGATAATAGTTTGAAAAAAATCTAATTTTAACACTTAACTTGTCATTTCATGTCCATGAATACTTAGATATAAATATACAAAAATTATTAATGTCTCATAAAATGTATTTACAACACATACGTTTATCATTTCGTGCTCGTTAATTTTCAGACATAAACTAGTAAAATATCTCGTTACTTATTACAAAAAAATATCAAATACTATATAACATCATTCCACGCCAAATATGCATATTAACAACCATAATATATCTAACTAAATATTTAAGCAATAATAATTGTAAAAACATCTACTTGAGAGGCGAGATCTTGCCTCGGCGCGTCAAACAAATCGACGTCGGCAGCACGGATCGGATCCGACGCAGTGGGGTACGACGTCAGGAAGAACTCCGACGAGGGCTGTTCAGCGACAGGGTAGAAGGCTGTGGGGGTTTGTCGCAGCGCTCCGGCGAGGTAAAGAGGCAGCATGGTGTGTTAGGCGTCAGGCTCAGGAGATAGAGGCGGATCTGGGTAGTTAGGGTCGAGAAGGCAGCCGGGGTGGTCGGTGTCTGTCGGGCAACAAGCGAGGTTCGGGGTTCGAGGCTGGGTGGGGCGGCTGGCGGGTCTGGGGTGGCTACGAGGAGGCGGCGCAGAGGCTCGATATGCTGACAGAGGTCAAGGGCGAGATGCGACGGGGCGGTGTCAGGTGCTCAGGGCAGCCTGCTCCTACGGCGGCACTTAGGGAAGGGAGGCGTTTGGCGCGTGGGGTGGACTGAGCGACGGCCAGGATCAAAGACAGCGGCGCTGAGTGAGGAGGCAACGGGCTTAGAGGGCATGAAAGCTTGGGCAGCAGAATTCTTGCTAGAGGCGCGCGGAGAGGAGGTGAGATGCGGCGGCAAAGGGGAGGTAGCTGGCAGTGTTGGGGGCGGAGTTCGCTGGTGGCTGTGGATTGTGTCGGGTAGGGAGGAGGATGCTCATCGCGTGGGGTTGCTTTGAGGGAGAGAGAGAGCATGAGAGAGAGTTGAGATGAAGAGAGAGGAGAGAGAAGGTGATGGGGGTGGTGGCTGAAAATGAGGGGGTATAAATATATATATGATTGTAATTAGGGTAAGGGTTTAGGTATTTTAACTAAAATAATTAAAATAATTAATTACAGGTACTTAAAAATTAATTAATTATAGAATAATTATCTACAAATAAAAACGTACATGTTGTGCTAATACAACAGTTGATATGAAATATACGCATATTGTACAATTAAACGAGAATAATCAATAAATAAAATATATTTACTTATATTTAAAATTAAATAATTATAGGATAATTATATACACAGTTACTTACATTTAAAATCAAATAATTATAGGATAATTATAGGATAATTATATACACAATAAAACGTACCAGTTATACTAATACAATCGATAATATGCAACAATAAAAACAATACAATAAATTATATAAATAATACGTAATTAATAATACAAAGTATTATACGAAATAATATGTAATAATATTAATAGTACAACATATTATTTCAAATAATACGTAATAGTACCGATAACACAACAAATTAATTCCAAAAATTTTTACCACACAAAATAAATTTATAAATATCAAAATCATTTAAATAAATATATAATTATATTTTTAAATCATAGAAAATTATAGAAAATCGAGAAAAATACAAATACTCTTTTAAAAATAATAATTAAATATTTTAAAATACCAAAAAATTATTTTAACTAGTATTAAAATTCATGGTCCTTACAGACTTCTTCTTTCTCCATAATATCATGAATATAATGATATTGTATCTCAATATGTTTACCTTTAGAACTGTTTGCATCATGGTTAATCAAGCTGATGGCTGCTTGCTGCTTGATTATTACAGTATATCTCAATTGGTCCATCCACCAAATTGAGATCCAAGTCCTTTAGGAACCGTCTTATCCAGACTGCATGAGTAGCAATCATACTACAGGCTATGTACTCAGCTTCTTATGTGTATCTTGCCACACATCCATGTTTCTTACTACCCCAAGAAACGGCTGCACCACCAAAAATGAACAAATGTCTGGAAGTGGATTTTCCGTCATTTTTGTCTCCTCCGAAATCAACATCGGAGTAACCAAGAACCTCAAGCGAGTCTGCTTGATAAACTAACTTATGGTGCACAGTATCTTTCATGTACTTTAAAATCCTCTTAACAGCCTCTCAATGTGCTGGACCAGGATTACTTAGATATCTACTAACCAAATTCACCGGATATGCTAGGTCTGGTCTAGTACACAACATTGCATACATCAAGCTTCCAACAGCTTGTGCATACGGGACACGAAGTGGTTTCTACCCTTTGTAGGTGTCTAAAAATGCCTGTAGGTTCCCGTATATGGCTCGAGACGAAGAGAAGGCGATAAATGTCATCATCCAAGTCAAGAAGATTTATCCGAGTGGCCCGCGTATTCATCGGCCACCGTCAAGTAGCCCGTACGCTCAATGGTCACCGGAACGGCGAACCAAACGTCCCGTGCGCTCATCGACAATTCCGCGCACTCACCATCTAGTTCCAAGCGTCCTGCGTACTCACTAGCCACCGTCAAGCGATCCGCGCGTTCACGAAATGCACGAAACAAATCGAGGAAGTGTATCGGTCGGCGAAACAACAAAATACACATAAACGATGTAATGAGTCAAACCCAACCAAGAAAGTCTCTGGCGGCCAGATCACGTCAAAACGATCTGGTCGAGCCAGTGGCTCCG
>NC_033797.1:82208935-82266866 GCF_001876935.1 Asparagus officinalis | reverse complement strand
AGTCGAGCCACCATTTGGTGGCTCGGCCATGGTCGAGCCACCAAATGGCAGTTCGGCCGGAATCAGTTTTTTTCGGTTCTTTTTATGGATTCTCTCGGGATTTAAGTGTTCCTGGACGTTCCAACTGATCTGATACTATGGTTGTACAGTTGTTAACTGAAGACAAAGAGAAATCCATCATTCTCATCCAAATAACCGCATTCGAGGCCTATAAATATGAGCCAAAGGCCTCCATTTTATTGATCTGGGAATCAAGAGGACGAAGTGCTGTCAAATTGGAGATTGGAGCACGAATTTAAGAGAGTTAGCAGATCTTGGCAGAGTTCTTCAACAAAGTGAGAGTTCGAGAGATCTGAGACTCATTCCCTATTCCTCCGGATTTAAGCTTAGTCTTAAATCTTGAGAAGAGCCGTGATTTTGCTTAGTCAAAATCACCGCTACTGCAATTACTTCCTTCGTTAAGTGAGAGCATTGATTATCCAACTTCTGCTAACCGGATCTGATCCGTAGGCTGTCCACGGATAAACCCCGACACCGGTAACGATCTCGCACAAGCAATAGGAGATAAACATCTATTGCATGTAGTTTGAGAGAAAGTTATAATTTTTTGATTTAAAGTCTTATAAAAATGCTATCTTTTTTTGAGTTTATTGTAAGCGTTCAAAGTTATAATGGACTCATCAAAGAAATCAAATTTCCGATCAAACACACTGGCGATAACAGTGGGAGTAGGAGTAAAAATCACAGTGGGAGTGTTGACTTGTACGAATCACTCAGTAGGGGTTCTTGGTGTCAAGTAATAAGAACTTAACACGAAGGGGTTTGACAATTCGTCAAGGATTGACAGATCAAAATTCCAAGCATTATATCCGGAGTCTAACGATGAAAGTGTTGAGTGCACGAACATAACGGAAGTTTGAATGTATTAAATCGGAAAGAATTTTAATGGACCCACTGTCAATTAATTTGATCGGTGAGGGAATTTATGGTGGAAGACTGTGAGCCGTCAAACACCAATGAGAGTTTTGTGAGGGAAGATTGATCCAACAAAGTGATCGAATCTCGTCTCAGCAAAAGAGTGTTCGGAAATCACAGTGGGGGTTTAGTGTTTATCACTTTGTTCGTAATGATCGGGTTATCCCTAAGAAAATTACATGTTGCATTCTTTCGAAAACTTCCCGTTACATGAATCATTCACCCCCAGCTTCCTTTACGGAACTGGGTCTGACATTGTACTCAATTACATGACCGGTTTATCCTTAAGAATAATACGTATAAAAATTCTCTAGGAACTTCTCGTCAAAGGCAGGAAACAGTTTAGACTCATATACCTATTGGAGTATTGAGAAGCAGTTTATACTCGTATACTCTTCTGAGTGTGGCGATTCTCATTTGGCTTATCCCAGCGTTATAACGCCGGCTTCAACTAAGGTTTGGATTCTCATTTGACCAGGTTATCCTTTTTTTTTAATAACTTTATCATTCTCAGACAAGACTATGGGAGACTTTCTGCCAGCATCTTGATCAGAAGCATGATGATTTCTCTGTGGAGCTTCGCAGTTTGTCTTAGCTTTACTTAGAGGTGACATATTAGGGAGAGCTTCATTCTTGCTCTCCTGCCTTTTTCGTGTGTTGCTATTTCCTTCTCCTATGAACTGAAATCTCCCAGAGGCACTAGTGCCATAAATTTGGGCAGTGAATTGATGTATACCGGTATGCTTAAATACAACAATTTCTCCCAAAGACCTTGAATGACCCAATATAAAATCATGCCATCCTTGTTCAAAGATCAGAGAACCATCTTTTGTCGCACTTAATTTTACTATTGAACAGTTTCCAGCAGAATCTTCAAGATAACTTTTCTTGTTAATGAGGCCTTGTAAAATTCGAGCGAATGTTGGTGGAAATGAATTGATCGTGTGTGCGAAGCTTGAGTCTTGAGTTCGATAATGAATGTGAACTGATCTTGAGACATTTGAGAGCATGAACAGTGTCGAATTCTTGAGGAAAGTACCAAAGCCGCAGTTGTTGTTTTATACTTTATTTTTTTTTGAATAAATCTGAGCTTCTTGATTTGCATTTGGTCGAGAGTGAGATTCAAGCCCCTTAACTTATATTTGAGTGGAGCCGAGATTTTGCTTGACTTGTATATTTGATTTTCTTCTCACTTTAACTTAAATTGAGAATGTCGTATAGGTTTAATTGGACCTTTAATTGGAAAATTCTATTTTGTAGAATTCCAGTTAAAGATTCACAATTTCCTTTTTTAATGTTATACTTCCCAATTTCTCTGAATAATTGAATTGTTGGTTTCCATTGTAGATTAGCTATGTTGACGAGGGGATCACGCGCCGCGAGGGGTCGCTCTGCTACTCAGTCATCTGAGCCGGAGCCTTTTAGTTGTACAGGTATAACGTCATTACTTCTTTTATTCACGAATTCAATCATTAATATATCATATTGCATATTGCACCCCCGCTTTGTTCTCCTTGGTGAGGCAATTGGGAAGAGCCGCCATTCTCCTTCGTGGGTGTGGCCGCTTCATAGCCGTGTTTTGCTTGGTCAAAACGCGCCTTAATCAATTTGGGACGATCTTCAACTACCTTATACTTCGTAGGATGGGTATGCTTTCATGTTACTCACATGATAACATACGTCGTGCTTCATGTGTATAATGCAGTCTAAATCGTCTCGTCTAATTAATGAGCATTTTCTCCTCTTTTGCTTAAATACCCATATGGACATGTTGTATATTATACCCCCGCTTTGTCCTCCTTGGTGAGGCAATTGGGAAGAGTCGTCATTCTCCTTCGTGAGTGTGACCGCTTTATAGCCGTGTTTTACTTGGTCAAAACACGCCTTAATCAATTTGGGGCGATCTTCAACTGTATTGCGTTACGCAGGATGAGGTATATTGTCGCGTTGTTGTGCGGCAGCGTGCCTTGTCTTGCGCGCGCGAGATACCGTTGAAATCGCCTCACCAATTACAGGTTTGTGACTCTATCTCACTGATCCGTGAGATGAGTTCAACGCCTGCATAGATAAAAAGAAAATCTGATAGTTGCATTCGCAAAGTTGCATTCTGCGAATGCGTATTATTTGTTTCAGTTGAATTCCTTTCAAAAGCGATCAACGCCAATGCAATAGAAGGCCGTTCTGGCGAGGCTTATACTTCCACTAAAGATCCTATGCTCATCCCGGCTATCCCCCAATTTGCTCCGGGTGCACCTGAAGAACTTCCCCAGCTAATATGTAAAGGAGATCGTCGTACCTTACGACAATTAATTACCGACACACCTCTGGTTGAAGACATTAACTCCACCCATCCTTTAAAGAAACCGGATTATTTATTCGGCGATTCTGTTGAGGACCCGATTATTGTGTCCCTCAAAGCTGAACAATGACTGCATAAGGATGAAGGGAGTTTTCTATATATCCCTCATATTCCTCGTCATCGCTCATTGATCGAATTACGACAACACGCTGTTAAACGAGAGATGTCGTGGAATCTGACGGAGGAACGTGAACGCGTCCATTGCGGATACCTCACTCATCATTCCACTCCTGGTTCGAGTAACAGAAATCATGTCACCGGATTGCATCCCGGTGTATTGGGATTGAATGACCCGCCACGAGGCGAGCTATGTATAGATGCTAACACTCTGAAGAATCGCCTCGCAAGACTGGGCAGAGAGATGCCTGCCAATAACCACAGATGTTATGGTTGGGTCCATTCTTCTAATAAACTTTGGTGGTCTCGTCTAACCGGCTATGTGCTCGCTCGATGGGGTGAAGAATTGAAGGCCAACGGGCTGCACGTGGCCGTTCGTGCCACTATGTATGGACTGACTATCAGCATTTCCCACTTCCTTGCGTTGATGGAGCTTTACAATCCGGACACGAATATATTTCTGACAAAGCGCGAGGAATTGGGATTAGCTCTTCATGAGATGAACAAGGTTTCGGGTTTGCCAATGGGAAATATGATATACCAAAAATACTTCCCTTCGAATCGGGAGTTACGTCAGTTAAAGTCGACTACCCCGAATCGCTACGATACTTTGTGGGATCTCACCTGCCATTACTACGTAGCTTTGGTAGGAGTCGAACCGGTATTGAAGAGGACCAAACCACAAATCAGCTTGAAAAGATTTGCAAATTATTTATTCAGAAATCTAGAAAGCAATTCTGGTGAAGCGATTTGTGAGTTGAGGCCACTGACTTCGTCAGAGATTAATGAGTTAATCAAGAACTCAGATGCTCATTCCTTTACTACCACCGGTATCAACGATGATTTTCCTGCCGGGACCACGTTTCACACTTTCTTATGACATATAACTACTCCAACGGGAATACGAGTCTAAACCGTGTCTCACTTTTGACGGGAAGTTCTTGAAAAATATTATGCATAATATTCTTAAGGATAACCCGACAACTTCCGACGGGTACACGAGGTTAAACTGATTCCCGAAACTCCCAGGGGTATACGAGTATAAACTGGTTCTTCTCAGGTCAACGTGTAACCCTAGGTCAACGCCGGTCAACGCGTAACCCTAGGTCAATGCCGGTCAACTTGTTACGATAAGAGTCAACGCCGATCGATACAAAACCCTAGGGGTCAACACCGGTCAACGCGTAACCCTAGGTCAACGCCGGTCAACGCGTTGCGATGAGAGTCAACACCGATCGATACAAAATCCTAGGGGTCAACATCGGTCAACGCGTAACCCTAGGTTAATGTCGGTCAACGCGTTGCGATGAGAGTCGACGCCGATCGATGCAAAACCCTAAGGTCAACGCCGGTCAACGCGTAGCCCTAGATCAACACCGGTCAACGCGTTGCGATGAGAGTCAACGCCGATCGATACAAAATCCTAGGGGTCAATACCGGTCAATGCGTAGCCCTAGGTCAACGTCGGTCAACGCGTTACGATAAGAGTCGACGCCGATCGATACAAAACCCTAAGGTCAACGCCGGTCAACGCGTAACCCTAGGTCAACGTCAGCAAACGTGTTGCGACGAGAATCGACACGAAACCCTAAGGTCGACGCCGGTCAACGCGTAGCCCTAGGTCAACGCTGGTCGACGCGTTGCGATGTAGATAATTAGTTCAAAAATCAACTCAATGACACGAGCCAAAATCTACTCACCAATTCTGGTTCAAGGCTTCAACAACGGTCAGACGATAAGCACAGCACCGGGAAGAATTTTAGCTATTCGACAAAATACAAAATAGGCTGAAATATGGAGAAGTCAAGAATTAAAACCAGCTATAGGTCCTTTAACACCGACTGAAGGTGGGGGTCCGTCATATCCAAAGCATTTCAGACTCCTCTATAAAAGAATGAGGCTGAAACACTTTGGAGGGGGTATTTGTAGCCGTCTAAAAATGTCTGTAGGTTCCCGTATACGGCTCGAGATAAAGAGGAGGCGATAAATGTCATCATCCAAGTCGAGAAGGTTTATCCGAGTTGCCCGCGTATTCATCGGCCACCGTTAAGTAGCTCGTACGCTCAATGGTCACCGGAACGGCGAACCAAACGTCCCGTGCACTCACCAACAATTCCGCACACTCACCATCTAGTTCCAAGCGTCCCGCGTACTCACCAGCCACCGTCAAGTGATCCGCGCGTTCACGAAATGCATGAAACGAATCAAGGAAGTGTACCGGTCGGCGAAACAACGAAATACACATAAACGACGTAACGAGTCAAACCCAACCAAGAAAGTCTCTGGCGGCCGGATCGCATCAAAACGATGGTCGAGCCATCAAGTGGCAGTTCGGCCGGAATCAGTTTTTTTCGGTTCTTTTTATGGATTCTCTCGGGATTTAAGTGTTCCTGTACGTTCCAACCAATCTGATACTGTGGTTGTATAGTTGTTAACTGAAGATAAAGAGAAATCCATCATTCTCATCCAAATAACCGCATTCGAGGCCTATAAATATGAGCCAAAGGCCTCCATTTTATTGATCTGGAAATCAAGAGGACGAAGTGCTGTCAAATTGGAGATTGGAGCACGAATTTCAGAGGGTTAGCAGATCTTGGCGGAGTTCTTCAACAAAGTGAGAGTTCGAGAGATCTGAGACTCATTCCCTATTCCTCCGGATTTAAGCTTAGTCTTAAATCTCGAGAAGAGCCGTGATTTTGCTTAGTCAAAATCACTGCTAACAAAGTATGTATAACTCCAATACAGACCGTTCTAAAGCTGACGTTGCGATACACTGGACGACGCCTGATTCGTACAATACAACTATATATCCCAACTACCTTTCACATTTTCTTTCCATTTTCTAGTGCTTGCAACCGGAAAGCTCATCTAGAAGTCAGATAGCCATCCCATATCCGTTTGCCCTCACATCGTGAACGAGTGTAGATGCGAAGAGGCTCTCCAGAGAAGCAAGATGATTGCAAGCGGAATCCTAAGGACATGGACGCATCCCTGAAGAACAGAAGCCATTGTTAGATGTTTCCTATGATGGATTACGTAATCATAAAAGTGTATGTATCACAATAACTAAATGTCAGTTCAATAACTAGTGCATCGGCTATACTAAATCACCGACCCTTGCGTTTACTACAATCTACGAGCTGCAACAATTAGAGTCAAAATTATTTGTTCAGAGGGTCGATTTATTTGCGCCTACTATGTATCCGAAAGAACCTGCAGTACTAGAGTCAAAGTAATTTATTCCAGGGGGTTTATTTTGCAACAATAAAACTAGTGCCCATCAACCCAAATAGAAAAAAGGTACTAAGCATAAGGAGCCTTCTACTTCCGCAACTAAAAGTCACAATCTCGCCAGAAGATCATATCAAAAAGAAAAACACAATACCAAACACATAAGACATATAAATGAAGACCAAATTCAGGAAATAGTCTGTACAAAACAAATGTGAACAGACCTGTAAGAGTGGGACAGTATTTTGTAAGAAACCTGGCAGAAAATCTTCTGAAAACGTGAAAAGATTCAACAACAGAATCCCCTTTGTACTCCCGTTCAAAGCAAAAATGACCAGCGAGTTGACAAAACAAAAAGACTCCTTCACCAAATGATCAAGCCGTTCTTACATGAAAGTTCCGAATTGTGCGAAGGAAAACAAAACAACATTGTCGAAAGAATAGGATCGGGCAGTAGACCAAACAAAGCAGGAAAAATAGACAGTGCAGAACGCTCCTGCTCGGGTACCAAAGTTATTATCGCAGCAATACCCTGATCTTCACACGAGACGGTCCATTTGTCAGTAGCTTTCAGGCCCAAATCTTTGAAATCAACCATGCATACAACCACCAAAGGATCCTTTTTAAAAGTACATAAAATATTCAGTTGATCATTCCATTTCCGAGTAACGCATCATTTTCCAATATCGTGAGACTACATTTTGGTATACTTAAATAAAATACCCTATTTTACATTAATTAGGCTCTCCATTATAGTGATCGACGCCCGTTTATGGTCATTTATGTAGGAGAATATGAGGAGAGAGAGTACCCTCAAATTTTAATGAAACAATTAATTTCTACCATATGCGGTTGAAATAACCTACTACCTAATATGCTAAGCGCAAGCAGTCCTTGCACCGGGCAATTGCTGAAACAGAGATTCAGAAGCAAGCGATTGAAGACAGATGGAAAGAAGAACAACCCGAGAGGCGAGATATTCCCGAGACTGCAGTTGCTTTGGATATCCATCCAACCCGTTTGGCTTTCGACATAGTACTGTTAGCTGGAAACCTTCAGGACTGGTAAAAGTGCGAGCGCTCATAGATCAAACAATAGCAAATGTCGAAGATCATATCACTATTTCTGAGGCTAGTCGAGCCATTTAGAATCCAATTTTTTCTATCCTCTTTTCTAAACAATAACATGTTTCTGTGCAGTTCAGTAGGTGCATAACAGTAGACTGGCTATAAGCAAAAAACAACGGTAACTTACAGCTTGTGTAAATACAAAGAGATGACTTGCAATTAGTCCTTGCTTTATTCGAATAATAGCCATTACAAGCACTCCTAGCTGGGCGAGACGAGTATGAGAAATTAAAGCCCCATTTAAGCAATTGAGATGGACTTAATCAGATAACTCCATAAAAAAAAAATTAATATTACAGAGGAGGCTTCAAGAAAACCCATTAAGTTTGGGTTACTGTGTGAGGAGTCAAGAATTAAAACCAGTATAGATCTTTAACACGACTAGAGTGGGGGTCCGTCATACAATAGCATTTCAGACTCCTCTATAAAAGAATGAGGCTGAAACACTTTGGAGGTAATTGTAGCCGATCTAAAAATGTCTGTAGGTCCCGTATAGGCTCGAGAGTAAAGAGGAGCGATAATGTCATCATCCATAAGTCGAGTAAGGTTTATCCGAGTTGCCCGCATACATCCGGCCACGTTAAGTAGCTTCGACGCTCAAAATGGCACCGGAACGGCACGTGGAACCAAACTCCCGTGCACTCCCATACAAGTTCCGCACACTCACCATCTAAGTTCCCATAGCGTCTCGCGACTCACCAGCCACCGTCAAGTGATCCGCCGTTCACGAAGAATGCTGAAAACGAAACAAGGAAGTTACCGTCGTAACAAACAAGAAACACATAAAGACGTAACATCAAACCCAACCAAGAAAGTCTCTGGCGCCGGATCGCATCAAAACCGATCAAAATCGAGCCAGGTGGCCTCGGCGCGAGCTCGAGCCACCATGTTGGAAAAAAAGAGAAGTCGGCCATGGTCGAGCCATCAAGTGGCAGTTCGGCCGGAATCAGTTTTTTTCGGTTCTTTTTATGGATTCTCTCGGGATTTAAGTGTTCCTGTACGTTCCAACCAATCTGATATTGTGGTTGTATAGTTGTTAACTGAAGATAAAGAGAAATCCATCATTCTCATCCAAATAACCGCATTCGAGGCCTATAAATATGAGCCAAAGGCCTCCATTTTATTGATCTGGAAATCAAGAGGACGAAGTGCTGTCAAATTGGAGATTGGAGCACGAATTTCAGAGGGTTAGCAGATCTTGGCGGAGTTCTTCAACAAAGTGAGAGTTCGAGAGATCTGAGACTCATTCCCTATTCCTCCGGATTTAAGCTTAGTCTTAAATCTCGAGAAGAGCCGTGATTTTGCTTAGTCAAAATCACTGCTACCGCAATTACTTTCTTCGTGAAGTGAGAGCATTGATTATCTAACTTCTGCTAACTAGATCTGATCCGTAGGCAGTCCATGGATAAACCCCGACACCGGCAACGATCCCGCACAAACAATAGGCGATAAACATCTATTGCGTGTAGTTTGAGAGAAAGTTGTAATTTTTTGATTTAAATCTTATAAAAAGGCTATCTTTTTTTGAGTTTATTGTAAGCGTTCAAAGTTGTAATGGACTCATCAAAGAAATCAATTTTCTGATCAAACACCCTTCTCCAAGATATTGTTCTTTACACAACCGCTTTCCCAACCAAAGGTGTTGGCGCAGGATTACAATTCTGCATTCCAAACCTTCTAAGTATTGTATACAAATACCTTTCTTGGTTTAAACTTAACATTCTAGACTTTCTATCCCTAAGGATCTGTATACCAAGAACATAGGATGTATCTCTCATGTCCTTCATCTCAAATTCACTACTAAGTGCTGACTTTATTCTGTTCAGTACTTCTATGTCATTTCCAGCCAGCAAATTATCATCCACATACAAGGATAATATGGTAAAACTGGTACCACTCTTCAAGACATATACACAGTTATTTAATTTATTTACAACAAAACCAAGTTGGATAATGGTATTTTGAAATTTTAGATATCACTGTCTAGATGACTGTTTTAAACCGTATAAAGATTTCTTTAGTTTATATACCTTGTTTTCCTATCCTTCAACCTGAAATCCCTCGGGTTGATTGATATATATTACTTCCTTCAACTCTCCGTTCAGGAATGCAGTCTTGACATCTATTTGGAAAAGTTTTAAGTCAAGATGTGCAACAATTGCTAAGATAATTCTAATAGAAGCAAACTTAGCCACCGGAGAAGAAGTCTCCTGATAATCTATACTTGCCCTCTGAGTTAAGCCTTTAGCAACTAATCGGGATTTAAATGTATCAATAGACCTATCAACCTGATATTTCTTCTTTAACACCTATTTACATCTTATGGACTTCCTATCTTCTGGTAAGTCACATAGCTCACATACATTGCTTCACTCTATTGAGTCAAGCTCCTTTTTCATGGCTTCCAGCCATTGTTCCGATTCATGTGTGTTCATAGCATCCACATAATTCAAGCGATCATCTTGCTCATCTATGTTAATATCTACCGAGAAACAAGATGGTTCACTTGAATACATATAATAATCATCCATTCATGTAGGTAATGTTCTGGGTCTTTTATTACCACTGAGGCTGACAGGTTGGACATGTTTAGCTGGTTGATTTTCCATAGGTATATTCTCATTTAAGAGCTCATCTTTCATTATTGGATGATTTATTTCATCCACTATGTCCAGGTCATCGTTGGAAACATCATCTAAGTCTAACAGAGGTGGTATTTCCTCTTGAACTTGTTCCCTTTCCTCTAGATTTTCTAGAAAAGTAGCATCTCTACTTTTAATGACCCCTTTATCTTCATGGAAGAATCTATATCCTTTAAATTTTTCTGAATAACCTATAAATCTACACTTTAAGCTTTTGAGATCCAGGTTATCTCTAACCTGATATGGAATGAGAACATGTGCAACACAACCCTATTTTCTTAAGTGACTCAAATCGGGTTTGTGTCCATTCCAAATCTCATATGGTGTTGACTCGACTGATTTTTGGGAATTCTATTCAAAACATAATTTACAGTCAAAACTGCTTCTCCCTAAAAATCCTTGGTGTGATAGCATACACCTCACTACATTCATCAATGTTTTATTTTTTCTTTCAGCCATACCATTCTGTTATAGCGTATAAGGCATAGTGGTATGTCTTTTAATACCATAATGAATGCACTAGTTTTCAAATTCCTTTGAGTTGAATTCTCCACCTCTATCAGTTCTTAACACCTTAATATACCTTCCAAGTTTCCTTTCTACTTCTATCTTATATCTTTTAAAATATTCAAATGTTTCTGATTTTCTGTTTAAAAGATATACAAAAGTATACTTGGAATAATCATCTATGAAGGTTATAAAATATTCTTTATTACCACGTGTCTTTACGCTTAACGGTCCACAAATGTCAGAATGAACTAACTCTAAAACTTCACTTGCCATCTGACCTCCAGGAAATGACTTTCTAGTCATCCCTGTTAAGCAATGTTCACAGGGTAATATCCTTACACTTGTCAAATTTGGTAATAAATCCATCTTAATTATCTGATCTATCTTTCTATTACCAGGATGTCCTAGTCTCATATGCCATAGATTAAAATCAGATAAAAGACACGAGGAATAAAGCAAATCAGAATTCTTATTGCAAATTTCAGGTTTTACAACGGAAAGACAGAACAAATCATGTTCGGGTACAAACTTACCCATAGCAAACACTTTCTTGACAGAACAAATCATGTTCGGGTACAAACTTACCCATAGCAAACACTTTCTTGTCTTTCCCAATAGAGACTCTATTATTGTAAAACCTAACTTCAAGGCCTTTCTTCATGAGAGCTAGGACGAAGATCAGATTACGTTTTATGCAAGGTGCATAAAACACGTCCTTGAGAACCATGATGCTGTCCCCAATATCTAATCGTTACGAAGCAATACCTTCAACATCTAGGTAGGTATTATTCCCCATGTAAATCCTTTGATCTCCCTTTTTCATCTCCTTGAAGTCTCATATCCCTTCCTTCGTCTTTGCAATATGTCGGGTTGCTCCCGAGTTAATCCACCAGCCATCAGCGTCAGTAGTTGTAGCATTGCACTCAATGACGCCGATGAACTCCCTCTTACCGGATCCTCCTTGTTCTGGGCATTTGGGACCGCCCTTGTTCTTTGCCTATTGAAAGTTGCCTTTGGAAGTGGCCGCACTTCCTACAGATGTAGCATGATCCAGGAGATCCTTTCTTACCGTGAGCGCGTTGCTAGCCAGGTCCTTTGAAGGAAGGCTTAACAGGTCCAAACTGATGACTTCCTTATACCTTGCGGTAGTGAGCTGCATTTGCTTCTTCTTGCTGCACAAGGTTCACATCTGAACCTCTCCGCCTAGCTAGTAAATCATGTTCCATTGCTAGTTGGGCCGGCAAGTCAGTAACACGTTTAATGGTTCCATTAAGCCTTAGTGTTATGGCGACCATATCTAGTGACAGTGGTAAGCTATTCAAAATAGTTACCACCTGTAATTTCTCAGGAATTTTAGATCCCCTTAGCTATGACAATCATCTTGTTCACATGTTCGGTAACATTGTCACCTTGTTGCATACAATATGAATTGAATCTATGCATTAAGAGCTGTATGTTCACCTCAGAAGTAGTGTCATACTTCTCCTTAATTACAAGCTGTATTTCCCTAACTGTATTATAGTTTCCAAAAAACTTTGATTAAACTATCTTCCATGAACATTAACATCAAGCTTTTTAGCCTTTTTATCCTTAAGTTACCACTGATCAAGCTCTCTTTTCTGAGCGTCAGTGGGATCATCACCAAGAGTTAGTGCAGAAACATCTAGGACACTATCTAGATTATCATGGATAAGTACATACTTTATTTTCCTATGCCACATGTCATAATTGGAACCATTAAGGTGTTTTTTTTTTGCCAGTTCAGAAGCAATTAACTTACTAGCCATGACGATTAAATTCTATATGATGGTTCAAAAAAATAAATTTATTTTGTAAAAATAAAAACTAATTGATGCCAAAAAATTGTGTCAAGAACAGCAATTCAAAAAACTAAGTAATTAAAAATTAATAGTAATTGATGCTAAAATAAATATAAGAACTAACTTACTAAAATATAAAACTAACGTAATTAATTGATACAAAAAATATTTAAAATTTATACTGTAACTATAATAAATAAAGATAAAATATTTAAAATTTGTAATAACAACAAGATTAACTATATACATATAAGATTAATTAAAAAACAAAGTTTTCAATTGCAGCAATTAAAAAACAAAGTTTTAATAGAAAAAAGAAGTTCTTTGTATGAATATTAAAGCAAATTATACAATATTACTAGCCTCACAACAAATTATCAGATAAAGAACGATGCTAATCATAAAAATTAAAAATTTAAAACATTCCCCAAATCAACAGATTTACAGAATCCCTCAACCAAAATAAAAAAAATAAATCACCACATTAAGCATAAATCAATGGGATAATGTAATAGATTGATACCTCCGATTAAGATTTGATACTTATAGTAAAAAAATCAATCAGCAACCGGCGCGTGACGAGTGCGAATGACTGATAGGGCACAGGTCGAAGGGTGGTTGCAATCAGGTAGTGGATGCTAGCAAACGTCGACAGAAGGTGTGGTCGGTTGAGGCTGGATGACGGAAGGAAGCGAGAAGAGAGAGAAAGAGGGGATCGTGGCGATTGTAGGCGTCAAAAATTGCCTATAGGTCCCCGCACACGGCTCGAGACAGAGAGAAGACAATGAACGTCGCTTTTCGAGTCACAGAAGCTCATTTGACGATGACAAATGCATGAAGTGAGTCGATAGACCATGCGAAGCAACAGAATTTTGGAACAACGGAAACACGAATGGACCGGGAGCTGCACATCGCTTACGAAAGACGAAGCGCTCCTCGTGTCCTATTCATTCCACATATAATTCAATCATGGGAGCTTGTAGATCTCCTCGTCGATTTTCCTACACATTTTGAATCGCGTGATTCCGAGTTCGGATGATGAAAATACAGTAGAAACGGACGGAATTCTTAAAGCCAAAGCTTGGCCGAGACACCAAGAGGTGTCTCGGCCCAAGGTTGGCCGAGACACCCACGATTGTCCGCAGACCCGAAAATCAGATTTTGGTAGATTTAAGCCGTTTTTCGATCGTTAACCATCTGGATTTACTCCAACTGATAAAATATCATCTATGAACGTGGTTAAGTGGTAACAACTGATGATAAGGGGGATCGACCATTCTTATCCAAAAACAGGGGTCCCGAAGCCTATAAATACAGTCCCAGGGCCTTTATTTTTTTAGATCTGGAATTATCAACCGTTAGCGAAGCCTTGCTGAACTGAAGACTAAAGGAGCATGAATTTCAGAAGGGAGAAGGAGATCGGATCAAGTTCGTCAGCATAAAGAAGAGGAGCTCGTCAGATCTACACTTCCCAGTCCTTTGCCTTGAGATTGCCCCATTGCGGTGATCTCGAGAAGAGTGATTATCTCACTGTTGCCGAGATAATTGCTTCGGCTTCCTGATTCCCTCGCAAATTAATGAAGCCCCGGATCTGATCTTATCATTTGGTGGTCCACGGATACTAACATCCTCGTCACAGGCTAAGATCCCACGCAAGCAGCAGACGATAAACATCTGTTGTACTGTGTGACGAGAGTTGTCCTTTTTTTTTGTTTTCATTGTGTAAAGGTCTTATAAAAAGACTAACTTTTGTTTTCATTGTAATGTTTGAAGTTGTAATGAATACATCAATGAACAAATTGACTTTCTCCCCAAACAAGCTGACGACCACAGTGGAAGCCAACAGCTTCGCTGTCGAAGCTGTCATGATGCAACCAGCGATCAAGATCCTAGTGAATGAAGAGGTTAAATTTGAATTCGACCAACAAAAGATCGAGGAATACTTGTCCTCCTCCAGATCCGCCTCTCCTTGTAGATCTAGAAAAGCCCGTTGGTCTTCTGACACGAAGACCCGAGAAGATGATCTTCACGTCACTGCCGTAGCAGTTGTAAGTCGTGACGTGTTGCTGATATCCGACGAAGTTAGATCAGCATATCCAAACTCCTCCTTGACCAAAGAGTTAGTTGCTGAAGCTGCGCCAACGTTGTCAAAGAGGGCGCACTAAAGAAGGCGTCAACGTCTTGCGCGTCAACTTGCTAAGGCTTCGGAGCCAATAGACGAAATCCGCTATAATGTGGATCTGAAATCTAGACAGCGCCAAGAACAACGGCGATCGAGCGACCCCTCCTCTAAAGCATAGAAGAATGAATGGGTCCGCGTCAAGAGGATCCGCTCTACCCTTGAGAAGTGAATCCAGAAGCGTCGCGCATTGCTGGCGCAAGCCTGAATCCTTCTGCAAGAAGCGCAGAAAATGCAGAAGGAAGAAGTGGTTAAAAAATCACCTAAGCAAAAAGGGGTTTGGATGCCAAAGGTCAAATTAGCACCTAAGGCAAAAGTAGACGAAGTTATCCTTCGACCTTCGTCAACTCCGGATCCCACTCCCCTTGGTAGTGTGGACCTCACAAAATCCAGAATTTTTTTGAAAGACCGCCTTGGTCCTCTCCCTGAAGATCGAGGTAAAGCACCTGTTAAGGAGCGATTAGGACCGTTGAAAAGTTCCCAAATAACCATTCAGGCTGGGGGTCGTACTAATCCCCTAATAATAATAAAGGAAAAGCTCTTATGACCGACCGCATTAGATTGTGAGTAGAAGTACAAGAGCCCGTTAGAGTTTCACGCTCACAAAGGCGTAAATCTGAACGAGTGACTCTTGGAGACGCCAATGAAGCGTCATATCCCCAGAAGAAAATGTGTTCATCTGATGATGATGTTATACCTGGGAAGCCGTGTCAACACACGATAGGTTGCTTCAGTCATCAGACTGATGAGTTGTACTATCAGACGGTAAATACGAACAAGTCTCAGAAGAGAAATATCCGAGAGACGAACTCTCGTTGTCCGTACATGAAAATCATCAAGGCAGTGTTGTCAAAATGCAGCTGCTAGGGGACTGCTCCCTGGAGGGTCTTAGTATTTGAACGAATCTCTATTGAAACATCCGAACCAAACACCAGGCGTTTTCGTAGAAGAAGGCCAACCGGCTTAGGTGACGAGTTCCCTCGAGTAACTATCAACATGGCCGACAAAGGCAAGTCCTCAAGACGCTTCAATCCTGAGCCTTTTGCAGAAGTATCTCGGCGCATGACTTGGCTGTAGTCTAGAGTTATCAGACCTAGACCCAGGAGGTCACAGTCCTCCGATGATGAAATGACAGATGCTTGCTCTGTGTTGGCTTCTGACGATACGACATCCAGTGCAGGGAAATATTATGAATCATTCATGATTAATGCCGAGCAAATGGCTAAAATTCTCGAGGACGCTTTAGCCAAGCAGAAAGAGAATTTTAAATTCGAAATGGAAATGGCCATACAAGAGATGAGGGATATGCATAGTCAACAGATTGTGGCGCTGGCAAATCAGCAAGGAGAGTCCAGCCGTCGCAATAATCCAAACCAAGTTGATAGTGACAGGGAGGTGGACGAGAATACCAACATGGATCCCCCTCCTGTTGACAACAATACTGGGGGTGGCCCCTCAAATGATAGCAATACAAAGGAGGACCACATTACTTCTCCCCGGAATCGTTCGAAGAAAGATACAAGTGAGGATAAGAAGATGAGGGACTTGGAGAGCAAAATCAATGCATTGATGAGCGCTCAAGAAGTAAAGAAGTGCGGAATACCTTGTCCTTACCCAAGAGAGTGGGAGTCAATCCCGTACCCGGCAAAGTTTAATTTGATCAACTTCATGCCGTTTGACAGAAAGGGTTCCCCCACTCAGCACTTAATATATTTCAAATCTCATTTGGGAATAATCTCTGGAAATGAGCCCTTGATGGTACGGTCATTCGTCGGCACTCTTCGCGGAGTAGCCTTCAATTGGTATCGCCGTCTTAAGACGGGAAGTATCAGCAACTGGGACAACCTGGAGAACCTGTTCCTTGCTCACTTCTTTGATGATGACGCCGAGGTGTCAATCAGGAAACTCTTCGATGAGAAACAGGAAGATGACAAGATGGTCGACGATTTCGTCAAGCGCTTCCGGAATAAGGCGATGAACTGCTAAGATCCGATCACAAAGGACTTCATCCTCTAAACCTATCACAACAACCTCTCCATTGACATCTTGGAAGTTATGAGAGTAGCACTATCTAACACTTGGAAAGAGTTGAAGATGCACGGAGAGCGGGCCGAACGCTTCCTCAGAAGGAAGAAGGCCGAGAGGAGGCAACCGATGACTAACCCTCCAAATTCAAGCTTCGTCTCCTGTGGTAAAGGGAAGGCCCCTACAGCTGCTGTTGATGCTAATCAGACGTCACAACAGCAATCCCGAGGACAGCAAAAGACTTCAGGTCCGAGACTCCAAAAAGAGTACTCCTTTAAGGACGAAGACATTTCAGCTATTTTCGAATCCCTCCTTGAGAACAACAAGATCAAGCTACCACCTATCACAAATCAGGAGGAAGCTAATAATACTACGGATCCAATGTACTGTACGTATCACAGGAGGATCCTAATCCTACCAAGGCTTGCTTCGCTCTCAAGAATGGCATCCAAACCTTGGTTGAAGCCGGTGTCATAACACTAGGATAAGCCAAATGAGAATGGTGCACTCCGAAGAGTATACGAGTATAAACTGCTTTTTAATCCTCCAACAGGTATATGAGGTTAAATTACTCCCTACATACTCTAACAGGTATATGAGTCTAAACTGTTTTCTTTCTTTCACGGGAAGTTCCTGGAGAGTGCCATGCCTGGTATTCTTAAGGATAGCCTGGTCATCCAACTAAGTAAAATATTAGACCCAGTTTCGCAAAGGAAGCTGGGGGTGGATGATTCATGTAACAGGAAGTTCCCGGAAGAATGTTACATATAATATTCTTAGGGATAACTCGGTCATTATAAACAAAGTGATAAACACTAATCTCCCATTGTTAAAGTCCTGACATAGCACTGGAAATTTTAATTCGAACGGTCTATTGCGATTGTCAAATTCCCTTCATGTCAATATCTCGTCACTTGACACCAAGAACCCCGACTAAGTAATCAGTACAAGTCAAAACTCCCAATGTGATTTGTACTCTCACTCCCACTGTATACTGTAGGTATCAAAAAATGCCCATAAGTCTCCGTACGCGGCTCGAAGCAGAGAGAAGATGATGAATGTCGCTATTCGAGTCACAGAAGCTCATTTAATAATAACAAACATTTGAAGTGAGTCGATGGACCATGCGAAGCAACGGAATTTTAGAATAACGGAAACACGAATGGACCGGGAGCTACACGTTGCTCACAAAAGATGAAGCGCCCTCTCGTGACATGTTTACTCCACTTATGATTCGATCATGGGAGCTTGTAGATCTCCTCGTCATCTTTCCAATGCATTTTGAATCGCGTGATTTCGAGTTCGGATGATAAAAATATAGAAAAAACGGACAGAACGGACAAAACTCTCCAAGCTAAACCTTGGCGAGACACTCATGGGTGTCTCGGCCAAAGCTTGGCCGAGACACCACCTGGTGTCTTGGCCAAGCTTTGGTCGAGACACCACCTGGTGTCTCAGCCAAGCCTTGGTTGAGACACCAAGAGGTGTCTCGGTCAAGCCTTGGCTGAGACACCAAGAGGTTTCTCGGTCCAAGGTTGGCCGAGACACCTACGGGTGTCCGCAGACCCGAAAATCATATTATGGCTGTTTTGAGCCATTTTTCGACTGTTAACCATCTGGATTTGTTCCAACTGATAAGATATCATCTAAGAACGTGGTTAAGTGGTTACAACTGAGGATAAGAGGGAATTGGCCGTTCTTATCCGAAAACAGGGGTCCCGAAGCCTATAAATACAGCCCCAGGGTCTTCATTTTTTCACATCTGGAATTCTCGAGCGTCGGTGAAGCCCTGCTGAATTGAGGACTAAAGAGCCACGAATTTTAGAGAGGAGGAGGAGACTTCAGCGAGTTCGTCGGCATAAAGAAGATGAGCTCATCAGATCTACCCGTCCCGGTCCTTTGCCTTGAGATTGCCCCGTTGTGGTGATCTCGAGAAGAGTGATTATCTCTCTGTTGTCAAGATAACTGCTTCGACTTCTTTATTCCTTCGTGAATCGATGCAAGCAGCGGGCAATAAACACACGTTGCGCTGCTTGACGAGAGTTATACTTTTTTTGTTTTCATTGTGTAAAGGTCTTATAAAAGACTACTTTTTATTCTCACTGTAACGTTTGAAGTTGTAATGAACACAGCAATGAAGACATCAACTTTCGACCGAAACAAGCTGGTGACCGCAGTAGGAGCCAACAGTCTCATCACCGAGACTGTCATGCCGCAGCTGACGATCAAGATCACCGTGGATGAAAAGGTCGAATACGAGTTCGACCAACAGAAGTTCGAGGAGTACATCTCCTCCTCCTCCCCCTCTAGGTCCGCCTCTCCTCGCAAGCGCAGGAAGATCTCCTCCTCCCGAAAGATCGGCTGGTCTTTAGATCTGAGGACTCAAGAAGGTGATCTCCCTACTACCGCTACAACAGATGCACCTCGCAACAATCCGTCGGCATCCAATGAAGTCAGATCTGAAGTTCTGAACTCCTCTTCGATTAAGGAGTCGACTGCTGAAGACGCGCTAACTCTATCAATGAGAGCACGTCAAAGGCAACGCCAATGCCTCGCGCGCTAATTCGCCAATGCTTTAGATCATGTGGACGGACTCCGTTACCAACCGGATCTAGAGTTTAGAAAGCGCCAAGTGGCTAAGCCATCTCAACAGCAAGCTTCGTGAACCTCCTCCCAACTGCCTACTAAGAAATGGGTTCGTGTCAAACGGAACCGTTCCACTCTTGAGGAGCGCATTCAGAAGCGTCGTGCACTTCTTACGCATGCCCAGATCCTTGTGTGAAAAGCACAAGAAATGCAAAAGGAAGAGACGATTAAGAGATCGCCGAGATCCAAACAAATTTGGATGCCAAAGGCCAAATCAATGCCTAAGGCAAAAGCAAGCAACGTTGCTCCCCAGCCTTCGTCAACTTCGGATCCCGCTCCTTCTATCACCACACCTTTGGTAAAACCCTACGGCAACGTAGACCTCTCCAAATTTAGAATTCCATTGAAGGGTCTCCTGGGTCCTTTACACGAAGATTAAGGCAAAGCGCCTGTTAAGGAACTCTTGGGATCGTTGAAGAAAACCCGAGCAACCATCCAGACTAGGGGGCGTACACAACATCCTAACAAGTTGATTCCTGTAACTACCCACGTGGAGATGCCTGCACAAAACTAGGAGCCCGTTAAAACTTCATCCTCACACGGGTGTGATTCGAAACGTGTGACTCCTGTTAAAGCCAATAAAGCGCTACCTATTCAGAAGAAGACGTGCTGAATAGACGACAGTGTTCCATCTGAGGAATCAAACCAACAACCGATAGGTTGCTCTGATCGCAACATCGATGAGTTGTACTATCAGGCTGGGGGTACGAATAAATCTTGAAAGAGAAGTACCCGGGAAGCGGACTCTCACTGTCCGTGCACCAAACTTATCAGGATTGTATTATCAGTGTGTAGCTGCCCTAAGACCGCTCCACAGAGGGTCTCAGTATTTAAAAGGATCTCTACCAGAACATCCAAGTCCAAGCCAAGGCGTTTCTATAGAAAAAGATCATCTGCGCAAGATGATGAACTCCCAAAGGTTACCATCAATATGGTCGATAAGGAGAAGTCAACGCGAAGTTTCAATCCCCGATATTTTTCGGGCATATCCCAACGTATAACTCGGTTACGCACGTGAACTACTAGGTGTAGGGACTATCAGAGGATGAATAACAGATTATCCTCAGAAGATGAAGCATCAGATGCGAACTCTGCCATCGCTTCTGACAATACAGTGTCCAGCATAGGATAATCCCACGAGGCGTTTATGGTCAACACCGAGCAAATGGCCAAAATCATCGAGGATGTCTTATCTAAGCAAAAAGAGAACTTCAAGTTCGAAATGAAAATGACTATACTGCGAATGAGGGAAGAGCATGATCAACAGATCCGAGCCTTATCGAATCAGATAAGTGAATCCAGTCGTCGCAACAATGTTAGTCAAACAACTAGCAATTTAGATGTGGATGAACACCTCGATGCATATAACCCTCCTGTTGACCAAAACGCTAGGAGTGGCCCTACTGAGAATAACAACGTCAGGGGTGGTCCCGCCAATAATGACAATACTGGGGGTAGCCCTATTATTCCTCCTCAAAATTATCCAAGGAAGGACACGAGCAAGGATGAAAAGATAAAAGACCTCGAGAGCAAAGTCAACGCTCTGATGTCTACTTGAGAGGTGAAGAAGACCGGTATTCCGTATCATTACCCAAGAGAGTGGGATTCGATACCGTATCCGGTGAAGTTCAACCTGATCAACTTCATGCCATTTGACGGAAAGGGTTCCCCCACTCAGCATCTAATCTACTTCAAGTCTCACTTGGGTGTGATTTTTGGGAATGAATCCCTGATGGTCCGGTCATTCGTCGGCACCCTTCGCGGAGCTGCCTTCGATTGGTACTGCCATCTCAAACCTGAAAGCATCAACAGCTGGGATGACCTGGAGAACCTGTTCCTCACTCACTTTTTTGATGATGATGCCGAGGTGTCAATCAGGACACTCTTTGATGAGAAACAGGAATACGACGAGACGATCGATGACTTCGTCAAGCGCTTCCGGAATAAGGTGATGAACTGCCGAGATCCGATCACAGAGGACTTCATCCTCCAAACCTGTCATAACAAGCTCTCTTTGGATGTGTTGAAAGTTATGAGAGTAGCACCGTCCAGTACCTGGAAAGAGTTAAAAGTACGCGGAGAGCAGGTCGAGCGCTTCCTCAGAAGGAAGAAAGTCGAGAGAATCCAACCGACGGCTAACCCTCCAAAGTTAAGATTCGTCTCTCGTGGTAAGGGGAAGGCGCCTACAGCAGTAGTTGATGTTAATCAGACGTCATAACAACAAAGACAACAAAAGACTTCGGATTCGAGACTCCAAAAGGAGTACTCCTTCAAGGACGAATACGTTCCAGCCATTTTTGAGTCCCTCCTTGAAAATAACAAGATCAAGTTACCACCTATCGTAGATCAGGAGGAAGCTGACAATCCTACAGATCCGAAGTACTGGGCGTACCACAGGAGGATCCTTCATCCTACCAATGCTTGCTTCGCTCTCAAGAATAGCATCCAAACCTTAGTTGAATCTGATGTCATAACGCTCAATTAAGTCGAATGAAGACTCCGACAAGTATAAGAGTATAAACTGCTCCTTCTGGCACTCCGAAGAGTATACGAGTATAAACTGCTTCTCAATCCTCTAACAGGTATATGAGGTTAAACTGCTCCCTGCATACTCCAACAGGTATATGAGTCTAAACTATTTTCTTTCTTTCACGGGAAGTTCCTAGAGAGTGCCATGTCTGGTATTCTTAAGGATAGTCCGGTCATCCAACTAAGTACAATGTTAGACCCAGTTTCACGAAGGAAGCTGGGGGTGGACGATTCATGTAATGGGAAGTTTCCGGAAGAATATTACATGTAATATTCTTAGGGATAACCCAGTCATTACAAATAAAGTGATAAACACTAAACTCCTACTGTTAAAGTCCTGACATAGTACTCGGAATTTTAGTCTCCTGATCATTGACAATTGTCAAACCCTTCGTGTTAAGTATTTGTCACTTAACACCAGGGACTCTCTTTGAGTTATTTGTACGAATCAACATTCCCATTATAATTTATACTCCCACTCTCACTGTTCATTTGGTCAAACCTTCCTATAGTTAGGACCACAACCAAAGCTAAAATCTCCTCTTGATTCCTTCCGTGAACGAGAGGTCCACTTTCAAATCGAATAATCAAACCTTTCTACGGTTAGGGTCACCTCAAACTCCTGCTTGGTCAAACCTTCCTACAGTTAGGGCCAAAACCACAATTCACTCTCGATAAACAAGAAATTTACCTTTAGTTCGGTAATCAAAACTTCCAACAGTTAGGATTATCCGAATCTTTTTGATTCTCGGAATGGAGATCCCACTCTTAATTCTCGAGGTGGAGATCCCACTTCGAGTCTCTTTTACAACTGGAGATAGAATATAAAATTCTTCCTCTTCGGTTTTGAGAGATAGAATATAAAATTCTTCCTCTCTTATTTTGGGTTCGTCTTTGCCCTAAGAGAAGACACCATCTTTCAACTCTAAAATCCGTGCTTCACACACGCGAAGAATTTTATCCCGAATCCTAAAAAGGGATAAGTCAATACCTAACACGCGTTACCGGTTTAGTCTTTCACGGATTGAAGAAAACACCAGAATCCAAGTCTGGAGAAGTTTATCCCGAAGCTTAAGTAGGGATAAGTCAGCGCCTAACACGTGTTGTCGGTTAGTCTTTGATCATAAAAAGGATGAAAGCCCACATATTCGACATTGTGGCACGTGGTTATTCATAACGCAAAAATCCGTGCCTTACATGTGTGAGGAATTTTATCCCGAATCCTAAGAAGGGATAAGTCAACGCCTAACACGCATTGCCGGTTTAGTCTTTCACCGATTAAAGAAGATACCAGAATCCAAGTCTGGGGAAGTTTATGCCAAAGCCGAAGTAGGGATAAGTCAGCGCCTAACACGCGTTGCCGGTTAATCTTTGACCGTAAAAAGGATGAAAGCCCATATATTTGACATTGTGGTAGGTGGTTATTCATAACGCCAAAATCCGTACCTTACACGTACGGGGAATTTTATCCCGAATCCTAAGAAGGGATAAGTCAATGCCTAACACGCGTTGCCGGTTTAGTCTTTCACCGATTGAAGAAGATACCAGAATCCAAGTCTGGGGAAGTTTATCCCGAAGCCTAAGTAGGGATAAGTCAGCGCCTAACATGCATTGCCAGTTAGTCTTTGATCATAAAAAGGATGAAAGCCCATATATTTGATATTATGGCAGGTGGTTATTCATAACGCCAAAATCCGTGCCTTACACGCACGGAGAATTTTATCCCGAATCCTAAGAAGGGATAAGTCAACGCCTAACACGCGTTGCCGATTTAGTCTTTCATCGATTAAAGAAGATACCAGAATCCAAGTCTGGAGAAGTTTATCTAGAAGTCTAAGTAGGGATAAGTCAGCGCCTAACACGCGTTGCCGGTTAGTCTTTGACCATAAAAAGGACGAAAGTCCACATAGTCGACATTGTGGCAGGTGGTTATTCATAATGCCAAAATCCATGCCTCACACGCATGGGGAATTTTATCCTGAATCCTAAGTAAGGATAAGTCAGCGCCTAACACGCGTTGCCGATTTAGTCTTTCACTGATTGAAAAAGATACTAGAATCCAAGTCTGGGGACTTCTATTCCGAAGCCTAAGTAGCGATGTCAACGCCTAACACGCGTTGTCGGATAGTCTATTCCCATAAGAAGGACGAAGTCTATGTATTCAATATCATAGCACTATGTCTAAGAGAGTTAACTCTTTTAGCACAATGTTACATGCGGAACGGACTTAGACAATCTGCATGCTAGCCCGACTCAAACGGTAGTCGGTAAAGGCTCATCAAACCCGTTAATGGCTGAGGGTTTACCAAAAATACTATATATATAAGAGTCATTGATGCACCAGTTTCACTAGTTAGTCTCGTGACTTGTGCATCCAACAACTTTAGGATAAGATCCATACATGCAGATGAATTATCTTTAACAGTTGGTCCTGCCGCCCTGATATTTGGGACCGTCACGCTCTAATACCTTAAAAGCTTAAACTGTGTAGACTCCAGCAAATATACGAGTATAAACTGTGTTAATGCCGATCAACACGTTACAACAAAACTCAACGCCGGACAACGCGTTACAGTAATCTGCATGCTAGCCCGACTCAAACGGTAGTCGGTAAAGGCTCATCAAACCCGTTAATGGCTGAGGGTTTACCAAAAATACTATATATATAAGAGTCATTGATGCACCAGTTTCACTAGTTAGTCTCGTGACTTGTGCATCCAACAACTTTAGGATAAGATCCATACCTGCAGACGAAACAACTTTAATAGTTGGTCCTGCAACCCGACGTTTGGAACCGCTACACTCCAACGTCGGCCAATCCGAAACCCTAAAGTCAACGGTGGTTAACACGTTACCCTAGATCAATGCCAGTCAACGCGTTGCAATGAAAAGTCAACGCCAGGCGATCCGAAACCCTAAGGTCAACGCCGATCAACGCGTAACCCTAAGTCAATGTCAATCAACGCGTTGTGATAAAAAGTCAACGCTGGGCGATCCGAAACCCTAAAGTAGACTCTATTCAATGTGTAGCCCTAAGTCAATATATTATGACAGAGATAGTCAGTTCTAAGCCAACTCGATGATATGAGCCAAAATACATTCACCGGTTTTTGATTCGAGACTAAGACGACGGCGAGGCGATAAACATACTACCATAAGAATTTTAGCTATTTATATTAAATAGACTGAAAATCGAAGGAGTCAAGAGTAAAAGCTAACTACAGGTCCTTTACACTGACTGAAGGTTGGACCGATCATATCCAAAGTATTTCAGACTCATCTGTAAAAGAAACGAGACTGAAACACTTTGGAGGGGGTATCTGTAGGCATCAAAAATTACCCATAAGTCCCCACACGTGGCTCGAGGTAGAGAGAAGACGATAAACATCACTATTCAAGTCATAGAAGCTCATTTAACAATGACAAACACATGAAGTGAGTCGACGGACCATGCGAAGCAACGAAATTTCAAAATAACGGAAACACGAATGGACAGGGAGCTGCACATCGCTCACGAAAGACGAAGCGCCCTCTCGTGACCTATTTACTCCACTTACGATTCAATCATGGGATCTTGTATATCTCTTCGTCAGATTTCCAACGCATTTTGAATCGCGTGATTCCGAGTTCGGATGACGAAAATACAATGAAAACGGGCAGAACGGACAAAACTCTCCAAGCTAAGCCCTGGCGAGACACCCATAGGTGTCTCGGCCAAGTCTTGGCCAAGACACCACCTGGTGTCTTGGCCAAGCGTTGGCCGAGATACCAGACACCAAGAGGTGTCTCGGCCCAAGGTTGGCCGAGACACCCACGGGTGTCCGCAGACCCGGATATCAGATTTTGGCTGTTTTGAGCCGTTGTTCGACCGTTAACTATCTGGATTTGTTCTAACTAATAAGATATCATCTAAGAACATGGTTAAGTGGTTACAACTAAGGATAACAGGGAATCGACTGTTCTTATCCGAAAACAGAGGTCTCGAATCTTATAAATGTAGCCCCAGGGCCTTCATTTTTTCACATCTGGAATTCTCAAGCGTCGGCGAAGCCCTGCTGAATTGAGGACTGAAGAGCCACGAATTTCAGAGAGGAGGAGGAGACTTCGATGAGTTCGTCGGCATAAAGAAGAGGAGCTCGTCAGATTTACCCGTCCCGATCCTTTGCCTTGAGATTACCCCGTTGCGGTGATCTCGAGAAGAGTGATTATCACGCTGTTGCCGAGATAATTGCTTCAGCTTCTTGATTCCTTCGCGAATCGATGAATCTCCGGATCTGATCTGATCATTTGGTGGTCCACGGATATCAACATTCTCGTCACAGGCCAAGATCCCATGCAAGCAGTAGGCGATAAACACCCATTGCGCTGCTTGACGAGAGTTGTATTTTTTTTTTTTTAATTGTGTAAAGGTCTTATAAAAAAACTAACTTTTATTTTCATTGTAACGTTTGAAGTAGTAATGAACATAGCAATAAAGACATCAACTTTCGCTCCAAACATATACCTGGTCAAACCTTCTTATAGTTAGGACCACAACCAAAATCTCCTCTCGATTTTTTCCATGAACGAGAGGTCTACGAATCGAACGATCAAACATTTAAACAGTTAGGATCGTTCAAACCCCCCATTTGGTCAAACCTTCCTACAGTTAGGGCCAAAGCCAAAATCTCTTATCGATTTCTTTCATGAACGCGAGGTCCACTTTCAAATCGAATGATCAAACCTTCCTATAGTTAGGGCCAAAACCATAATTCACTCTCGATAAACAAGAAATTTATCTTTAGTTTGGTAATCAAACCTTCCGAAAGTTAGGATTATCCGAATCTTTTTGATTCTCAGAGTGGAGATCCCACACTTAGTTTCACTCTTCAGATTCTCGAGGTGGAGATCCCACTTCGAGTCTCCCTTTTAACTAGAGATAGAATATAAAATTCTTCCTCTTCGGTTTTGGGAGAGAGAATATAAAATTCTTCCTCTCCCATTTCGGGTTCGTCTTTGCCCCAAGAGAAGACACCATCCTTCAATTCTATAATCCGTGCCTTATACGCATGGAGAATTTTATCCCGAATTCTAAGTAGGGATAAGTCAATGCCTAACACGCGCTGCCGGTTTAATCTTTCACCGATTGAAAAAGATACCAGAATCCAAGTCTAGGGAATTTTATCCTGAAGCCTAAGTAGGGATAAGTCAACGCCTAACACGTGTTACCAGTTTAATCTTTCACCGATTAAAAAAGACACCAGAATCCAAGTCTGGGGAATTTTATCCCGAAACCTAAGATGGGATAAATCAACGCCTAACACACGTTGTCGGTTTAGTCTTTCACCGATTGAAAAAGACACTAGAATCCAAGTCTGGGAAATTTTATCCCAAAGCCTAAGAAAGGATAAGTCAAAGCCTAACACGCGTTACCGGTTTAGTCTTTCACCGATTGAAAAAGATACTAGAATCTAAGTTTGGGGAATTTTATCCTGAAGCCTAAGTGGGAATAAGTCAACGCCTAACACGTGTTGCCGGTTTAGTCTTTTACCGATTGAAGAAGACACCAGAATCCAAGTCTAGGGATTTTTATCCTGAAGCCTAAATAGGGATAAGTCAGCGCCTAACACGCATTACCGAGTAGTCTATTCCCGTGAAAAAGACAAAGTCTACGTATTCAATATCGTAGCACTAAAAAAGTTAACTCTTTTAGTACACGTTACGTGTAGAATGGATTTAAACAATCTGCATGCTAGCCCGACTCAAACGGTAGCCGGTAAAGGCTAATAAAACCCGTTGATGGCTGAGGATTTGCCAAAAATCCTATAAATGCAAGAGTCATTGACGTATTAGCTTCATTAGTTGGTCTCATGACTTGAGCATCCAATAACCTCAGGATAAGATCTATACATGCAGATAAATCAGTTTTAATAGTTGGTCCTACAGCCTCGATATTTGGGATCGCCATGCTCCAATACCTTAAGAGCTTAAACTGTGTATACTCTAGTAATCGTAAGATTATAAACTATGTCAACGGCGATCGATGCGAAACCCTAAGGTCAACACCGGTCAACGCGTAGCCCTAGGTCAACGTTAGTCAACGCGTTGCAATGAAAGTCAACACCGATCGATGCGAAAACTCTAAGGTCAACCCCGGTCAATGCCAGTTAATGCATTGTGATGAAAGTCAACGCAAATCGAAGCTAAACCCTAAGGTCAACGTCGGTCAACACCAATCAACGCGTTGTAAGAAAAATCAACGTCAGTTAACGCGTAGCTCCGAGTCAACGCTGGTCAACGTGTCGTGACAGAGATAATTAGTTCAATGTCAACTCAATAACACAAGCCAAAACCAACTTACCAAGTTCGATTCGAAACTTCGACGATGGTCAGACGATAAACGCAGCGCCGGAAGAACTTTAGCTATTCATCAAACTAGACTAAAAATCAAAGAAGTCAAGAATCAAAGCTAACTACAGGTCCTTTTACACCAACTGAAGGTTAGACCAATTATATCCAAAGTATTTTAGGCTCATCTATAAAAAAAACGAGACTGAAACACTTTGGAGGGGGTATCTGTAGGCATCAAAAATTACCTATAGGTCCCCGCACACATCTCAAGACAGAGAGAAGATGATGAACATCACTATTCGAGTCACAAAAGCTTATTTGATGATGACAAATGTATGAAGTGAGTCGACGAACCATGCGAAGCAACGAAATTTCAGAACAACGGAAACACGAATGGACCGGGAGCTGCACATAGCTTACGAAAGACGAAGCACCCCTTGTGCCCTATTCATTCCACTTATGATTCAATCATGGGAGCTTCTAGATCTCCTCGTTAGTTTTCCGACATATTTTGAATCGTGTGATTCCGAGTTCGAATGACGAAAATACAGTGGAAACGGACGGAATTCTCAAAGCCAAACCTCGGCAAGACACCAAGAGGTGTCTCGGCCAAAGCTTGGCCGAGACACCAAGAGGTGTCTCGACCAATGCTTGGCCGAGACACCCATAGGTGTCTCAGCCAAGCCTTGGCCGAGACACCAAGAGGTGTCTCGGCCCAAGATTGGCCAAGACACCAACGAGTGTCCGCAGACTCGAAAATTAGATTTTGGCAGACTTAAGCTATTTTTTGATAGTTAATCATCTGGATTTGCTCTAACTGATAAAATATTATCTATGAATATGGTTAAGTGGTTACAACTGAGGATAAGGGGAATCAGTCGTTCTTATCCGAAAACAAGGGTCCCGAAGCCTATAAATACAGCCCTATGACCTTCATTTTTTAGATCTGGAATTCTCGAGCGTTGGCGAAGCCCTGCTGAATTGAATATTGAAGGAGCACAAATTTTAGAAGGGAGAAGGAGATCGGATCGAGTTCGTCGGTATAAAGAAGAGGAGTTCGTCAGATCTACACTTCCCAGTCCTTTGCCTTGAGATTGCCCCATTACGATGATCTCGAGAAGAGTGATTATCTCGCTGGTGCCGAGATAATTGCTTTGACTTCCTGATTCCCTCGCGAATCAACAAAGCTTCGGATCTGATCTGATCATTTGGTGGTCTACGGATACTAACGTCCCCGTTACAGGCCAAGATCTCACGTAAGCAGCAGGTGATAAACACCCGTTGCGCTATTTGATGAGAGTTGTACTTTTTTTTGTATTCATTGTGTAAAGGTCTTATAAAAAGACTAACTTTTGTTTTTATTGTAACGTTTAAAGTTGTAATGAACACAGCAATGAACAAATCGACTTTCTTCCCAAATAGCGATGAGATCCGCGGGAGTACCATGGGAGGGCGGTCGATGGGAGGGATTTGGGGACTTTGGGGCAGAGAGCAGAGCGATCGGCTCGATTGGGCTGATCAGCGTCGGAGGAATTTAGGGACTTTGGGGCAGAGAGCAGAGCGATCGGGACTTTTAGGGCTTTTAGAGGCTCTGATACCAGTGAAGGGGGGAGAAGTTTGGAGATTTCTATTGGGGACTCCGGAGAAGAGATCGTATTGCTTATGATTGATTTCAGTGGAGAAGAACTACTCTCTATTTATGGGCATCCATCTCACCCAACGTCCCCAAGAAACTACCCCTAATTTCCCTCCTGATATTCCCCACGTAAGTTACGTTATGTGAGACTCGTTCCCCAACGGGAAGAAATCCCAGAACGTGAGATATTCCCAACAAAACGGATTGAGTTCTTTAATAGGTCGGGTAACAATTTGGCCCATGAGGCCAAACCCACTTACAATAACCGTACAATGATAAAAATCCAATCATCACAAAGATGTCATTGTATGTTGGATGACAACTAATCATTTCATAGCTCTAGAAGGGCGGGATGATAAGTTAGTCGATATCTACCCATAACCGGACTCTGCATTTCCCTCACAAGGAAAAACTACAATAGAAGATATTGAGATGATTCAATCATAGAATTACAGAATACACAAAATGAATAAATATCCATACCATATTTGAGAGATTAACCTTGATAAGAAGATGGTCCTCCATGAGTAGAGTTAGGCATGATTGTCCGATCATTGTCCGTTCTAATTAGAAATGACTATTTTTTCTATCGTTACATGCAAATATGCAGGGGATCAAAATAACTTCTTTTTAATCAATACTACTAAGAAAAGTCTCAAAACTAATGACACTTGTCCAGTGCACATGATGAGTATATGCATGACAATGTGAGAGGGATGAAGTGGTGGATGTGGAAGTGTTAAACAAATAGTTTCTTTTTTATTATGACTTTAGGAGGGTTTGAACATGTTTTGAGATTTTCACAGTTTTCGATTTTTCATATTGACATTATTTCTGTTGATTTTTTCTTTTTTGAAAAAGTATTCTTGACATTTAAAATGTTTTGTGTGTATTTTTTGAAATTCTAAGTTGTGAAATAATGGTTGTAATTTTTTGAAATTATGACTTCCATAAAAATTATGACAACATGGAGGAATTCTTTTAAAATATTTATTATAGTATTGATTTATAATTCTAGTGTCCAGACTAAATTATTTTCATTATTTGCATATTTACTATAAATAATGTATATTTACATGTATAAAATAGTAAGAATCTGCCTGTAACACACGGGAATATTAAAGGATCTCTCCATGGCATATTAACTTTACAAGATACTCACATAAAAAAATAGATAATAGAAAGTTAACTTTAATTTTTGAATTAAAAAGACAAAGTGCTAATATAAAGAATTTAAAATAAAAATTGAAAGCTATAATCTTTTTTATGGCATCTTATAATGCCACAAGAAATAGCGTGTTGGGGAACGATACGCCCACCTCGCCGCGGAAACTAATCACCTTGAGAGAAAGTCATGGATTTTGTTTTCACATAACACAAGCCAATCTCGATATTCCTATTTCGATAACAAAAACAAGAACAGAAGTGAATATCTCAGCAAGGTGAGATATACACTCATCCCAATATCATATCAAGGTCTGAATATCGAGGGAACCAACACAAGCAATAGCCAATACAATAAGTGAGACATAAGATTTACGCGGTTCGACAAACTTGCCTACGTCCACAGGGAGGGGTAAAGGGAGATTCCACTATGATGGAGAACACCGACGACTTGTACAACCCACAAGCTCGTCCCAAAGAGATGAGGCTTCGATTTTACCCAAGAGAAGATGACCTCTTTCTTGTAAAATCGCTTCAAGTTTTCTCTCTTTTTCTCTCATCAAGTTCTCACCCTTCAGATCTGAAAAACTCTCATTTTCTCTGAAAAACCAGCACAAAACCCGCTCTCGGGTGAACAGTGCGGAGATACTATTCACTATCTCGGGTGAACAGTGCCAAGACACTGTTCACTATCTCGCACTGTTCACTATCTCGCATTGTTCACGCTCATAATTCTCCACCTTGTACATCATTTGTTAAACCTCACATGTTGGATGAACATCAAAAGAAGCAACGCAAACATCATCAGAGATATCTGAAATGTTAAACCATTTTAAAACCAGATACCAAATTAGCTGCACCATTATACCATGGCTGTCTACGTACCCTCTGACCGGGATCAATATAATCGTAGTTCTGAATAGTCTCCATATAATCTCCACCTCACCCCATCACCATCCTGAAGGGCCATGCCCTCTTGGGTAGATCTACACGAGCTAATATGAAGCAAGTCCAAGCAATACTGAAACTTGCTACCTGTCACCACCTTGGTTAACATGTCTGCTGGATTCTTATTCGTGTGCACCTTCATTAGAAAAATATCACATTCCTCTATGACATCTCGTACAAAATGATATCTGACATTGATATGCTTGATACGAGCATGATGAACTTGATTCTTAGCCAAATGAATTGCACTTTGACTATCAGACCACAAGTTCATGCAATCCTGCTCAATCCCCAAATCATCTAGAAGACCTCACAACCATAATGCTTTATTCACTCTCTCTGCCATTGCCATGTACTCAGCCTTTATAGTAGAAAGTACCACTGTAGCATGTAACCTCGATCACCAACTAACTAGAGTATTATGTATCATGAACACGAAACCAGTAGTAGATCGTCGTCTGTCTAGATCGTCCGCATAATCTGAGTCCACAAACCCATCAATCTGACACGTATCTCCACCAAAGCATAGGCCCATATCTGCAATACCCTTTAAGTACCTCAGGACCCATTTCACTGCTTCTCAATGTGCCTTTTCCGTATTCGCCATGAACCTACTGACAACACTGACTGCCTGTGAAATATCTGGACGTGTACACACCATTGCGTATATCAAACTGCCAACTGCACTAGCATAAGGTACATGCTACATATATGTATTTTTTTCGCTGTAGTGGGAGATTGTTTAATTAAGAGCCTAAAGTATGGAGCTAATGGAATCATTACTGACTTAGCACTTTGCATCCTAAACCTTGCGATAACCTGCTCAATGTAGCCCTTCTGACTCAAGAACAATCGTCGATTTGTCCGCTCTCTTCTAATCTCCATACCCAGTCTTTTCTTAGTAGTGTCCATGTCCTTCATCTCAAACTCTTTACCAAGTTGAGATTTTAACCTATCTATCCCCACCTTGCTTCTCGAAGCAATGAGCATGTCATCCACATACAAAAGAAGATAGATATAATCACCTCTACAAAGCTTCCAAATGTAGACACAATAGTCATAATCACTTCTAGAGAATGCTTGCTTTAGCATGAAGGAGTCAAATCGCTTGTACTACTGTCAAGGAAATTATTTTAATCCATAAAATGATTTCCTTAAGTGACATACATGATTCTCGTTATCCTCAACCTTGAAACCATTAGGCTGATACATATAGATTTCCTCCTCCATGTCTTAGTGCAAGAAGACTTTTTTAACATCGAGTTGTTCCAACTCAAGATCACCATGAGTAACAGTACTCAGTAGCACCCGAATAGAAGTGTGTTTTACCACCGGAGAAAAAATCTCATTGTAATCCACACCCTCTTTTTGTACGAACCCCTTAGTCACTAGTCTAGCCTTGTACCTTGTGCCGCCGAGCTCAAAAGGATCCTCCTTTCTCTTGTACACCCACTTCCAACTAATAGCTTTCCTCCCTACGAGCAGTGGGACTACCTCTCATGTTTTGTTCTTACGGAGAGATTCTATCTTTTCCTCCATCATAGCCAACAAACTCTCACTATCCCAATCCTAAATAGCTTCTTTGAAGGTGATCGGCTCATCGTCCTCCACCAAGAGTGTGTACTCAACCAAATTTACCTGCCCATAGTGCTTCAGAGGCTTGTCTGACCCAAACTTCTGAACCCACTTGTGTGCTCGCCTTGGCCTAGTGGAAGCTAAATTATCTTCGAGCATCTATGCTCATCAACACTCATTTCCCGAGTGTCTCCATGATTTCCCATGTGAACATGACTAGAACCTGGTTGGTCTTTAGGTTCTATCTCAATCACCTGGGATTTTGAGGTCCCAACAGTCTCAACACCATCATCCTCGAGCGCCCTAGCTTTTGATAAATCTATCATGGATTTATCATCAAATGTAACATCTCTGCTGATCACCAACTTGGAATCTTCTATACACCAAATACGATAGCCTTTTACGCCCTTTGCATACCCCAAGAATATTATCTTCTTAGCTCTCGCATCAAGTTTTCCCTCGTTGACGTGATAGTAGGCTGTACATCTGAAAATCCTGAGTCCATCGCAATCTACATGCTCCCCAGAGCATACCCAATAGGATACATCACCATCCAATGTCGAACGTGGAGAATGATTCACTATGCAACAAGCTGTAGCAACCACTTCTGCGCACCATTCTTTGTCCAAACCAGTACATGATCGCATACTCATTACTTTCTTCCGTAATATACGGTTCAGTCTCTCTGCGATTATATTCTACTATGGTGTTGACATGACTGTCTAGTGTCGAGCAATACCCTCCTGATCTCAGAACTTCTTAAAAACACCATTCATATACTCTGTACCGTTATCAAAGAATTCAAAGAGCCCCAAGGCCCAATCAAAGATCTCTAAATATATATGTTGTGGCTAGGATTTGAACCACTAACCTCCTTTCCAAACTCCTAAATTTTACCACTAGACTAAGTAACCCAAAGTATTCACGTCATTTATATATTATACATAAACAAATTGTAAATACTTATAGAAATTACATAAACAAATTGTATTATACATAAACATATATATAAATATATAAATAATATATATATATATATATATTATTATATATATATATATATAATATATATATATATATATACTATATATATATATATATATATTATATTATACTTATATAAATATATATAATATATATATATTATATATATATATATACTATACTATATATTATTTATATATATATACTTATATTATATAATAATATATATATAACTATATATACATAAACTTATTATGTACACATATAAGTTATTTATATAAGAGTATATAATTATATTATACACACATATATTATAATATATAAGAAGAGTATACTTCTCTTATAATTATATCCTAAGAGGAGACGAGAAGAGAGAGTTTATATATATAATATATATATATATATATATATATATATAGTATATATATATATATATATATATATATATATATATATATATATATTATGATATATATATATATATATAATATTATAATATATATAGCCTGGACCCAGTTCTGGCCCAGGTTTTCGGGCCGAGCCTGAGCTGCGGGCTTTTTGGACAGCCCTATGTTAACGTGTTAAACGAATCATCAATGAATTGACCAATTCTAATAGTAAATCTAGAAATTTTGATAATTTTATCTGGTCAGCTCTTCCAATCTATCAACCAAAACTAAAAATAATGTTGTTTTCTACAAATCCTAGCCCTATAATAAAACATCATCTCTGCTGCCGATGTCGCTTGCATCGTTGCTAGCATCACATCTCACCATCTTCGGCTTCACTATCACACTTGTGAAGTTGGCTGTCTTGAAAGCCATCCACCGGTGGCTCATATTGAGCCACAAATTTTCATACCTCTCTGTCAACTACAGAGTTTGAACACACTGATGGGTCCCACATGATTTGGATGCATTTTAGAGTTTTGTTTGGATTCGGATTGAGAAGTTGTTTGGCTAGTTGGACTCCATTTTGGATGCGGATTGGAGAGTTGTTTGGCTAGTTGGACTCGAATTTGAGTGAGGGTATAAATAAAGATTGTTTAGGGTTTTTCTATGTATCTTTGACAAGAAAATTTGATATTTTTTGGCTTTGTAATGGAGAGAGATTAGAGTTTCTAATCTTCTCCGTCTTCATTATAACCTCTTGATATATAGTGGATTGTCGATCTTGCCGGTTGTGGACATAGGTAGCTTGCCGAACCACAATTAATCCTTGACTTTTCTTTATGAGGTGGTTGCACATTCGTGTTTGTCACTACAATTGATATCAGAGCTACAGTGGTTCTTCCTACTGGAGCTAGAGAAGATAAAGTCGAATTCTAACTCGAATGTCAGGTATTCAAAGGGTGCTTCAATCTACGAGATTGAGAAGTTTAATGGCCAAAACAACTTCGGTTTGTGGCAAACATAAGTTAAAGACGTTCTCATCAAGGAGAAGCTTTACAAGGTATTGAGAGGGGTAAAACCTAACAACATGAAGAAGGATGATTGGGAGAAGCTTGACTTGAGTGCGTGCATCACTATTCGTCTATGTCGATCAAAGGATATCGCCTATAACTTTCAGAAGAAGACTTCAGCCAAAGATATCTAGGATAAATTAGAGAGTAGATATTAGAAGAAGAACCTTATGAATGTGCTTTATCTGAAGAAGAGGTTATATAAGTATAGGATGGATCCAAGTAATTCTATGAGTGATCACATAAATGAGTTCATGAAGATCATTATCGATCTGTCCAACCTTGATGATATTGGTCAAAGATCAAGATAAAGCTATTATCTTGTTGTGTACTTTGCCGGATTCTTATGATACACTAGTTGACACGTTGTTGTATGGAAAAAAAATTTCTTTTGAGGAGTTTACGTTGACGCTGTTGATGAAGGCTTCTTGGAAGCAGGATGCTAGTAAGGAGGAGCAGGGCGAAGGGTTAAATGCAAGCAGGATATCAGAGAAGACTGGGAAGAACAGGAGTCGGTCCAAGCCCCGGAATAGAAAGAATGTCGAGTGCTACTTTTGTCATCAAAGGGGTCACATGAAGTTTGATTGTCCAAAGTAGGAAGAAGCATCAGTGGCTCAAGCTTCTTGCGATGATGAGCTAGAGGAAGTTCTGATGTGTACTTCACATAGTTATTTATCAGATGACTGGTTGTTAGACTCATGCACATCCTACCATATGGTTCCTCACAAGGAGTGGTTTTCTACCTACAGACCGGTTGAAGGTGGAAACAACTTGATGGGTAAAGATGTTACTCGCAAGGCAGTAGGGGTAGGCACAGTTCAAGTTTAAATGTTTGATGGGGTGGTGAGAACTCTGACTGAAGTAAGCCATGTTCTAGCTTTACGGAAGAGTCTGGTTTCTATGAAAACTTTGGAGTCCAGTGGCTACAGGTTTGTAGGGGATAATGGGATTCTAAAAGTTCTTCATGAAGACAAGGTGATGATGATAGGTAAACGACATGGTAATCTATATGCTATTTAGGGAAAGGTGATTATAGGAGCTGTTGCGGTGTCCTAGGTTAAGGAATCTGATTTGATATCTACTCGATTGTGGCATATGCGCCTTGGGCATATGAGTGAGACAGGTATGACCATTCTCAGCAGATGTTGTCTGCTTGGAGGTGAGGAGATATCAAAGCTTGACTTCTATGAGCATTATGTCTTTAGGAAGCAATGTAGGGTGAAGTTTGTCACTGCAGAGCATCACACCAAGGGTACATTGGATTACATTCATTCGGATGTTTGGGGTCCAAGCAAAGTTAAGTTTTTGAGTGGAACTAGGTGGTTTATGACATTTATTGATGACTTCTCACGGAGATTTTGGCTGTACACCAAGAAGGAGAAATCTAAAGTCACCAATTTGTTTATTAGATGGAAAATAATGGTCGAGAAGCAGGCTGGCAGAGTTGTCAAGTGGACTCAGTCAGGTAACGGTGGTGAGTACACCTCTGATCCGTTGGAAGAGTACTGCAGGAAGCAAGGCATTATCAAGCACTTCACAATGGTGCAAACACCTCAGCAGAATATAGTAGCGGAGCGTATGAATCATACCCTACTAGAGAGAGCATGGTGCATGTTATTAAAGTCTGGTTTAGACAATTGTTTTTGGGCTGAAGCAATAAAAACAGCATGCTATCTCATGAATCGTTCACCGAATACATCCATTGATTCAAAGACACCTATTAAAGTATGGTCTGGTACTCCCTTTGATTACATACATATGAAAATCTTTGGTTGCCCTGCTTATTTTCATGTCCAGGAAGATAAGATTGGTGTGAGAGCCCGAAATAGTATCCTTTTGGGTTATCAAAGTGGTGTGAAGGGATACAGATTGTGGTGTCCTGAGTGGAAGAAATATGTAATCAGTCGGGACCTGACATTCAATGAGTCATCCATGCTAAACTCAAAGAGTGTAGATTTGGGAGATCAGCTCAGTTGGAAACACCAGTTCAAAGGGAATCAGGTTGGGTGGAAGTGGTGAAGATTTTTTGGAGGTGGAATTCATAACTCAATCGATGTCTATTAATGAGGCAACAATAGAATTGGAGGTTCTAGAGGAGGGGCCTATTCAGCAACAACAACAACCGTCCTTGGCAGGCGATAGAGAGAGAAGACCCAATGCGGGGAAAGCACCAATTCATTACGGTTTTGAGGATATGGCAACCTATACTTTATTTGTGTATGGAGATGAGCCCATTACCTACAATTAGGCTATGAGAGGTGATCTTAGCAAGGAGTGGATGATGGCTATGAGGGAGGAGATGGAGTCCCTTCATAAAAACCATACTTGGGATTTGGTGGAAGCACCAAATAGGGAAGAAGGCGATTGGGTGCAAGTGGATCTATACGGTGATGGATGGTTTTTCAAGATTCGATGAAAGTACAGGTGTACGGTTATAGGCAATAAAAATTGCTTTTAATCCCTATCAGAGAAGTTCAGAACAAGACTGTTAAAACCTTGCCCTAAATAGAAAAAAAGGAGAAAACACTGATATCTCTCAAACCGGAAGGAACTTGGCAAAACGAATGGAGGCAAACCGAACCCTTTGGGTTGGTTTGGTCGGCTTCGTCTCGTTAAGATAGGTGATTTTCATATATAATTAGTTAAATTCTGACTTACGATTTGAAATTTATTACCTATTCTTCGTGGCATGTTCTAGAGCTCACTTACATAAGGTAAACTTGCCTACAAAGCCTCGCCTGTAGAGCTTACCTAATAGTTTGAAGCTCGCCTTCATGATCTAGGCTCGCCCGAAGGCAAGCTTGCCTGCACAGCCTCGCTTGCAGAGCTCGCCTGACAGCTTGAAGCTCGCCTGCATGATTCAGGCTCACCCGAAGGTAAGCTCGCCTACACAACCTCGCCTGCAGAGCTCGCCTAACAGCTTGAAGTTCACCCGCGTGATCCAAGCTCACCAGAAGGTAAGCTTTCCAACACAACCTCACCTGTAGAGCTCGCCTGGCAATTTGAAGCTCGCCTGCATGATCTAGGCTCGCCCAAAGGCAAGCTCACTGCACAACCTCGCCAGCAAAGCTTACCTGACAGCTTGAAGCTCGCCTGATTGGGTCACTAGCTTGCTTGCATGGGTCACCAGCTCGCCTGTAGAGTCGTCAGCCCACCTTTAGGGTTGCCAGCTTACCTGCAACGTCACCGACTCGCCTGCATGCTCCAGCTAGCTTGCTGCAAAATCATCAACTCACTTGATGGCTGGTCAAGCTTGTCAGCCGTCCACTTGAAGTATAGGAATGGTCACATCAGTGGTCACATCTCATGTTTCAAGGGAGAGAGTATGGTACTCCTTGTCCCATCAGTGGTCACATTCCACAAGTTAAGGGGGGAGAGCATGGTGCTCCTTACCCCAGGCGTGTCCATATCCCACAAATCAAGGGATTAGCCATGACTCTCCTTTTCTATAAATAGCCACACTTGACTATATGAGAATAAGTCTTTGGTCTTTTGGAGAACTTGATCTTTTAAGGGGCTGACTTGGTTTGGCCCTTTCTTAGGTCTTGGTCTTCTTTAGAACTTGACCTTTTAAGTGGCTGGTTGGACCTTCTTTGGGACAGCCCCCTTGGCATTTTTAAAGTCTCAATTTGAACTCTCAGATTTGGAGACTTTTGGCTTATTGGCTCGACAAACACTTGCATTGTAGCCTTCTTAGTGCATTCGGCCTTGATACCCATCAAGCTCGGGCATTTGAACTCCAACCGCAACTTCGATCGGATCGTCCAAGGGAAGCAAACTCGACACGATCACTGGGGGAGGCATCCTACCGCTGCCAACAAAGCTACATTAAATAAGAAAGGTCATTCTCTTCTCATCTATTATAAAACATTGATCATTAGTTTGTAATAAGTCAATCTTATAAACACAAACGACCCCTCGAAAGGGAACATTGTTTATACAACACACACCATGATAAATAGTGTTTATACAGCACACTCATTCATTGTTTTCAAAGGTAAAAAAACAAATCAGTCCTCCTGATCATCATCATCATCTTCATCAGGAGCTCCACCTTGTCTAGAAGTCCCAGCCTGTGAATATAAATCAAACGTTAATAACATGGCCTGACATGCAAGTATAGCAATAAGAGAGAGTATCATGGCATATTCTTATGTATTATACACACACACATACAATTTTTGCAACAACGCATGCAAATACCCTAACCCCACCCACAATTTTTTCACCATACGCGCACACACGCGTACACGCACACACGTACGCGTGCACGCATGCACCACACTCCACACCCCTACCCCCTCCCCCTACATCACCACCACCACCATCACCACCACCAAATCCCCACTCCTTCCCCTCCCCCACCACGACCAAACCACCCACCAAGCGATCACATAACCAACCATACGCACGCACGCACCACAACAACACAGCTTTGTGTTAGGGTTAGAGTTAGGGTTTGTATGTAAAAGTGTGTATCGATGTGTGTGATATCATTTAGTCACATGGCATATTCATAACTAAGTAAGAATTATATATATAATTTATTTAATTTAAAAAAGTAAAGTATATATATTACCTGATCCGCCATAAATCGTCTCCTATATGCCTCATGAGCCTCCTGAGACTGAGTCAACATGAACTGTGTGAACTCCAATTCTTGCTGCTCCCAACGCCTCCGATCTTCCTCCGCAATCTGCTGATATGTTGCTTGCTACGACTGCCAATCTTCAATAGCTTTAAACCGGTGCTTCATCGAGTCTTGATATGATGAATTTCTTCCTGGTGTTCCTGGTGGTGCTGCATACTCGTAGGTGCTACTAGACTCGTACGGCCTCTGCTCGGATCCTCTTCACCGGTATTTGTTCTTCCTTGATAATCATATTTTATTATAATTTTATAGCCTCATTATCTATTTTATATGAATAAATATACCACTAATAATTATTTTTATCTTTTAATTGCAGATTAATGAAGAATAAATCTCAACTTCCCATCTCTCAACCAAAAACCCATTGATTAAATGAAGAAATGATTCAAGAAGCCAAAGTAAAATTTTTGACTTTTTGAAGGCCCAAAGCAAAAAGATTACACCAAGGGAAATGGAGACCAGCTGCTGGAGGTTCATTTTGAAAAGCAAAAGGACCTGTGGACTTGATTGCTAAATTTTTGGTTTTTGAAAATGAAATGGATGTTGATTTACACCGGACTTGGACTGCTGGCTTGGGCTGAATGAAGATGGGCCGAACTTTGATTTTTTATTTTTTTTGAAAACCACCAGACCGGACTTGCCTTGGGCTGGAAATTTGGCTTTGAATTTTCATAAGTATTGTGGGCCGGACTTCCAATACTTGTTTGCTGCAGAACTCATGGACCGAACTTGGTTGGATTTTCATTTTTCTTTCTAAAGTGAAATATTTGAAGGCCCAAAGATGATTACACCGATGAGCTCCATGGACTGGTGGACTTGGACTTCCATTTCTGTTTTTTTTGAAAATCAACTCTTCAAGACCGGACTTAGGCTGCAAATGAATCATATGGGCCGAACATTGATTGATGCAATTGCATTTTGATTTTCTTTTGAAAATCAAATGAATCATATGGGCCTCCTATGTTTGGGCTAGAGAAGAACAAAAAGCAAATTCAAAGGTGGAGATTGCTTTGCTTGGGGCTCAAGACAAATCTCATATTCATTGATGATTACTATAAATAGGGGTAGAGAGTGAGGGGTTAAGAGTGTGAAAATTTTTGTAACTCCTTTTGGAGAGGAGGACTACTCTTAATTGAGAAGGCCTTCCAAAATTATAACTTTTTGTTGTAATTAATAATAATAATTTTTTCACCACTTTAAATTTTTCTCTTCTTCTCTTTGTTGGATGATGAAGATGAAGATGAAGATGAAGATGAAGAATTATTTGAAGATTTGCATTTCTCTTTTATTTCCTTTTTATTGCTTATTAGTGTAGATTTATTTCTATGATTGTAGTTTAGATTTTATTTTCTTGTTAAATAGCCAAGAGGCTAGAACCCTCTTACCTTAGATTTATTTTATGCTTATAGAATAGATTTATTTTCTTGCATTTAATTCTTGTAATTTTATTTTGTAGTTTAGATTTTGTAATTTATTTTATAGTTAGATTTTAATTTCTTATACTATTCACCTTGAGGCTAGAACCCTCTTGGGTTTAGTTTTTCTTTTTATTTATTTTTATTTTGTTTGATTCGCCTTTAGGCTAGAACCCTCTAGGGAATCACCTTTTTCTAAGAAGCGGGTTCAATTGTAGATTACCCATATCTATAATTGAATTCACCATCTTTAATTTCTTGTATTTTCTTTTATTCTAGAATTTTGTTCTTCATTCTTGATTTTTTATTTGTTTCTTGATTTTATTCATTTTTTTTTCTTCTCACCTTATTGATCATACTCATTTTTTTTAAATCCACTCTCACTTATATTTTGCACCTATTTACACACCATTTTCACTTTCTCAATCTCTTCACAATCACATTCACTTATCACTCCTACTTGTCACGCACACAACATAAGAACCGATTTCATATTTTCTCCTACAAAACACCTTCCTCGTGGGATCGATATCTTAAATACTATAACTTGACACGGTTGTGTATTTGTAACCTTTTTGGTACATGTTTATGCCGCATCAAGTTTTTAGCGCCGTTGTCGGGGAAGGTGCTTAAGTAGGTTTTAATTATTTTGGTTATTTAACTTGTGTGTTTTTTGTGAAGGAAACGCTTGGAGCTTGAAGAGCGCGGATTGGAGAGCTAGGATTTGAAGATTTGCTTTCGGGTAAGTCCTCTTTCTAGTTTTTAATTCCACCCTTTAGCTACTTTTTCACAATTAGAGACAATTAGGATTTAAAAAAAAAATTTTATTTCCCGTTGACCATAATAAAATTCATCCTCCACTTTGACATTTACTAACAAGATAATAAATTCAAACAAATTCCCCCTTCTCATTTGTTTGATTGTTAACCCTAATTAAAAAAAAATTCTTCCATCCTTTTTAGTTGCTTTTAATTCATAGGGTTGCATTTCATATTGATAGTAGGAATTCACCATGTGATTTGAGTATCTTGATTTGGCACACACTTAAAAATATTTTTAAGGGCAAAACCCCATAATCAAGATAATGTGAGGGATTTCATCACCATTTCCTTAGCCCAAAAATTACTAATTCCTCACTACACCACCCAAGCCTAATAAAACTCATTAGACGTTGGCCCCTAAGGATTCGAGCTCAATAAGGAACAAGAAATCCTTAAGTGAACCGGTTTAAGTTTTCTTAGATTAGTTGATGTCTAAGACAAGGTTTAGGGGTTGCGTAAAGCGCTCCATAAGAAAAGAGGTACTTAATTGATCTTTGATCACCCTCTAGTACTATCCTTACCTAGCTAACTACCTGGGTAAAACTTTTATCTTTTCACTGTAGGAGTTTTTGGTTAGGAGCTGGTCTAGTGAATTAGGCTAAACCCTAGAATTAGAGTGATTGAAAAGTGATTGTTTTGATTTGTTTTAGTTAAGATTTTTCTTTATCTTTTTCTTCTCATAAAAAAAACTAATATTTTTAAAAAAAATAAAAAAAATAAAAAAAGAAATATTCTGGTGTATGCAACAGTGGATTAGGGATAATACTCATCGTTTAATCCGTGTTGAACCAACCCAAGAAATGGCAAATCAACCAGTTCTTCAGGATATGTGCTATCCCATTAGGAATGCAATCCCCTCGTGCATTAGGCTCCCCGAAACAAATGGAATAAATTTTGAGCTTAGACCGCAATACATAAACATGCTTCCCAAATTCCTTGGTAATGAAACAGAAGACACATATATTTTTATTTCGGAATTTGAGGAAGTGTGTATTATGATTAAAATGAGAGAATTAAATGAAGATGCGGTTAAGCTTAGATTTATTCCATTTGCTCTTAAGGATAAGGCTAAAAAATGGCTGTACAGCTTACCAACATATTCCATCACTACTTGGGAAGAATTTATCACAATTTTTCTTAAAAAAAATTTCCCTATCCATAAAACGGTAAAGCTAAGAAACAGCATCATGAATTTTAAAATTATCCCGGGAGAACCTTTTTGAAAGTATTTTGACTGATTTAAAGATCTTCTCATCCATGACAGGGTTTCATCAGTTCCCCATTCTAAGTCTAGTGGTCTTTCCTTGGAGTCAAACATTGCTTCTGAAGCGAAGATGGCGACAATTCTGCGGAGGTTAGAAGCCTTAGAAATTAAGGAACGAGCTCCAGCTCAACTCAATCATGTTTCTTTCCCAGGATGTCATAATTGTCAGTCTCCTACCCACGTTTCAGAGGAATGCCCTCTCTTAGGAAACAATCATTCATTAGAACAGATGAACGCTGCATTCCAGCACCCTAGAAATGATCCATTTTCTCCAACCTACAATCCAGGTTGGAGAAATCATCCCAACTTTGCATGGAATCAAGGAAATTCTCCCGGAACTCAAAACTTCACTCCCGCTTCGACCCAACATTTTCCTAGGGGAAACACAGTTCCATTCAATTCTCATTCACAATTTCAACAACCCAATCTGCCGTATCAAAATCAGTCTTCTCTTCATCAAGCTGTAATTCAGACTCCTCACAATCCAGATCAGGATAAACGTCTCAATGTCTTGGAAAGGGGTTTAGAAACCATAATTAAGGCCTCTACTCAAACCACGAATATGTTGACTCAAACATCTAGCACTCTGAATTCCTTTATGCAATTAACTGGACAAATGCTCAACTCCAACACTCAAGCTATAGCTAGATTAGAATCCCAACTTGGTCAACTAGCTAGTGCCGTGAGTGAAAGAGAGAAAGGAAAATTTCTGAGTCAACCCGTGATCAACCCTAAGAACACTGGATGCAGTTCATCCTATGAAGCCCAAGTGAATGCAATCCATTCACTTCGGTCTGGTAGACAGGTCGATAATCAAGTGAGAACTCCTCCAAGTCAAACTCTTGATCCTGTACAAATTCCTTCTCCTTCTGATGAATCTATTCAACAAGCACTCCCCTCAGATGACCAAGAACCTGAACCCGAACCTGAGCCTGCTTTTGATAGATTTAGACCGGTTACTCCCTTTCCAGATAGACTCAAGTCTAGGAAACACTCTCCTCAGGAGGAGAAGGTCCTAGAAACATTCAAGCAGGTTAAGGTCAACATTCCTCTCTTAGATGTAATTGAACAAATTCCATCTTATGCTAAATTTTTAAAAGAATTGTGCACTAAGAAGAGGCGAATAAATGTTCCAAAGAAAGTCTTTTTAGCTGCCAATATCAGTGAAATGCTATCAAATCCCATACCTTTAAAACGTAAAGATCCAGGTTCCCCCATCATTTCATGTATCATTGGTAATACTCACATTGATAAGGCGCTTTTAGACTTAGGGACCAGTGTCAATTTGCTTTCATATTCAGTCTACCAGCAATTGGGTCTAGGTGTACTGAACCCAACCAAATGCACCTTACAGTTGGCTGATAGATCTGTTAAGGTCCCTATGGGTGAGTTAGAGGATGTTCTGATTAAGGTTGGAGACTTTATTTTTCCAGTAGATTTTATAGTCTTGGAAACACAGCTTGTTTCCAATCCTAAAGGACAGACACCTGTCATCTTAGGATGACCGTTCTTAGCCACTTCTAATGCTCCCATCAACTATATAACTGGTCAAATGAAGCTGTCATTTGGGAATTTGACTGCTGATCTCAACATTTTTAATCCAGGAGACCAACCAAATAATCAGCCTCTAGAAATAAACTACATCTAGGAAAGATTAGAAGAAGAAGAAGAAGAAGAAGAGTCTGATTTGAGTTTTGAGGAAATTTTTGATGAAGAGTTAGAGTTTTTAGAAGAAGCAGATCAGGTCCTTGAGAATAATAAAACCGTGTTACACATGTGCTGCTTTGAATTAAATTTTGAAGAACTCTTTCTTGATGAACTTAGATTCTTGGAGAATAATCAACAACCAAATTTTCAGAACTTCACAGAAGAATTGGTTGTTAGAAAACAAAACTTCACAGTACAGGAGTCTAAGTTCATTAAGAAATGTAAAATGCATGACACCAATAAGACCTACCTTACTTTGTTGCAAGAATTACTGAACACCCCGAAATGCTTAGAAATTCACATTATTGATTATATCATTCTGAATTTGTTTAAAATCCAGGGAAGAATTTTCAGCAGTAAGGTAGGATTCAATGTAGAACAGGAACTCTTCATGTTGAATATTTCATTCTACATTATTTATTTTGTCTATTTCAGAATAATAAAAAGAATTTATTCTTCTCTCATGTGAGAGTTTCTTATTCAGTTTCACCAAAAAAAAAGAAAAAAAAAGAAAGAAGAATAAATTTTTGATTTCATCCTCCTCAGACCAAAGGTAATTGCAGATTTTTATCAGCGGACCAAATGTAAGTGCTTTACTTCTTATCTGCTTTACTTTATGCATCATAGAGTTTGCATTGAGGATAATGCAAAATTTAGGTGTGGGGGGGGGAATTAGTTATTTTTTCTCTTTATTTTACATTTTAGTTACATTTTCCCTTTTTCTAAAATTTTTTTTTATAAAAATATCGTCACTTGCCAAATTGATAGAGTTATGTAATAATTGATTTATTTGATAAATTTGAAATTTTCTAATCCCTAGTTGGTTATTTACTTAAGTTCACTTTTTATGATAACTCTAAATAAATTTCTTAAGAAATGATTTTCAAAGTAGTATACTTTACTTAAGCCTTAACTTGGACTTTTATTTAAAATAATGAAATTTTTGCATGCCTAACTTAGAGTTGAAAATAATTTTTCAAAGTGTCTTGATTTACATATTTTCAAAATATATATACATATACAAAAAAAAAATTGCAAAAGAAGAGTGCGAAAAATGGGCACCAAAAACGAAAAAAAAAAACTCTTGAATTCAAGGTGACTCTATCTTATAAAGCCTAAGCTGACCGAGTAATTAAGCCCAAGGAGTATTTCCATACTTAATGACCTAAGCCCATTTGGGTTGGGATCCATTGGCCCAAAACTCGTTAAAAGGTCACTTAGAAAGCCCGTTAAAGTAGAAAAAAATCACCAAGGATGAAAGAGTTAAAAAAAATTTTAATAAATGTTTTATAGTTGTATATATTGTCTTGGAAAATATTTTAAATCAAGCAACTAAAAAATTATCTAAAACAAAGAGTTAGCATGTTCTTTTCAAAACTTTTAAATTAAATTTCTAAGTTTGGTTTGGTTTTGTATTGCTACAATGAGAAGATTTTCTTGAAAATATACCTTAGAGTTATATATAAAAATGTTTTCTTGAGTGATAACTGGCTCCAATTAGATTATCTAAAAGTTATCAAGTGAATTTAGTTATTTACTGACTTACTTAACTTGGCAAGTTGACCGAATTTTATGGGTATATTCACTGCAAACCCTCACGAGACTACAACTCGTCCACTAGGGTAACCTAGGGGTTTAAAGGCTTATTGTATACGTTAAATACAACCGCGATTCCTGCGAAAGTGAGATAGGATTTTCTTTTTCTTTCTTTGCTAGAGGACTAACAAAAGTTTAGGTGTGGGGGTATTTGATAATTATATTTTATTACAATTTTATACCCTCATTATCTATTTTATATGAATAAATATACCACTAATAATTGTTTTTATCTTTTAATTGCAGATTAATGAAGAATAAATCTCAACTTCCCATCTCTCAACCAAAAACCCATTGATTAAATGAAGAAATGATTCAAGAAGCCAAAGAGAAATTTTTGACTTTTTGAAGGCCCAAAGCAAAAAGATTACACCAAGGGAAATGGAGACCAGCTGCTGGAGGTTCATTTTGAAAAGCAAAAGAACCTGTGGACTTGATTGCTTAATTTTCGGTTTTTGAAAATGAAATGGATGTTGATTTACACCGGACTTGGACTGCTGGCTTGGGCTGAATGAAGATGGGCCGAACTTTGATTTTTTATTTTTTTTGAAAACCACCGGACCGGACTTGCCTTGGGCTGGAAATTTGGCTTTGAATTTTCATAATTATTGTGGGCCGGACTTCCAATACTTGTTTGCTGTAGAACTCATGGACCGGACTTGGTTGGATTTTCATTTTTCTTCCTAAAGTGAAATATTTGAAGGCCCAAAGATGATTACACCCATGAGCTCCATGGACCGGTGGACTTGGACTTCCATTTCTGTTTTTTTTGAAAATAAACTCTTCAAGACCGGACTTAGGCTGCAAATGAATCATATGGGCCGAACATTGATTGCTGCAATTGCATTTTGATTTTCTTTTGAAAATCAAATGAATCATATGGGCCTCCTATGTTTGGGCTAGAGAAGAATAAAAAGCAAATTCAAAGGTGGAGATTACTTTGCTTGGGGCTCAAGACAAATCCAATGGCTCATATTCATTGATGATTACTATAAATAGGGGTAGAGAGTGAGGGGTTAAGGGTGTGAAAAATTTTGTAAACTCCTTTTGGAGAGGAGGGCTACTCTTAATTGAGAAGGCCTTCCAAAAATTATAACTTTAGTTGCAATTAATAAAAATAATTTTTTCCTCTTTAAATTTGTTCTTTCTCCTCTTGTTGAATGATGAGGATGGAGATGAAGAGCAATTTGAAGGTTTGCATTTCTAGTGTAGATTTATTTCTATGCTTGTAATTTAGATTTTATTTTCTTGTTAAATAGCCAAGAGGCTAGAACTCTCTTGTCTTAGATTTATTTCATGCTTATAGAATAGATTTATTTTCTTGCATTTAATTCTTGTAATTTATTTTATAGTTTAGATTTTACAATTTATTTTATAGTTAGATTTTAATTTCTTGCACTATTCACCTTGAGGCTAGAACCCTCTTGGGTTTAGTTTTTCTTTTTGTTTATTTTTATTTTGTTTGATTCGCCTTTAGGCTAGAACCCTATAGGGAATCACCATTTTCTAAGAAGTGGGTTCAATTGTAGATTACCCATATCTATAATTGAATCCACCATCTTTAATTTCTTGCATTTTCTTTTATTCTAGAATTTTATTCTTCATTCTTGATTTTTTTATCTGTTTCTTGATTTTATTCATTTTTTTTCTTCTCACCTTATTGATCATACTCATTTTTTTTAAATCCACTCTCACTTACACTTTGCACCTATTTACACACCATTTTCACTTTCTCAATCTCTTCACAATCACATTCACTTATCACTCCTACTTGTCACGCACACAACATAAGAACCGATTTCATATTTTCTCCTACAAAAACACCTTCCTCGTGGGATCGATATCTTAAATACTATAACTTGACACGGTTGTGCACTTGCAACCTTTTTGGTACATGTTTATGCCGCATCATTCCTACTCAGTCCAATGACCGTTTCGATGATGGAGTCCTCCTCCTCTTTATTTACCCGGGCCGTAGAGCTAGAACAGACATGTGACTGAGACATTTGCTCCTGTTCCTTGGCATGTAATTTCCCCTACGATATATCAAAATAACCCGGGCAAGTCAACTTTTTAATGATGCATTGTTATGAAATTGAATATACAAATGAACTGCTACTTACAACCAAATCCTTGTTCTTCACCTTCTTCTCTTCATCAGCGTAAATCGGGGTCCAAGAAGTCAGAATACGATCTGCAAAATGTCCAAGATCTCCCCTTCCCTATTTTATTCAAATATATCATTAACCTATAACACATAAATTATACTCAAATTGACAATTTAAGAGCTAATATATTATATACCTTAAGCTCCAATTGATGATAATACTGGCTAAAAGACCTAGAGCCCCTGTGATGCTCGTAACTGCAGGGAGCGTTGCGGTTCCTACTTGCTATTTTAGCTTGAGCCTAGAAAATAATGTCAAATCAGAAAAATATAGAAATTCAAACAAAAAATAAAAATATGTACTGCAATAATACCTGAATTTCGGCCGTGTCGTAGTAATCACAAAGTGCAAAATATTCTACTATATCTACGTGCTCGTCAAGATGCCAGAAGCACTCCCAATCGTTTGTTATTTGAACAAAATATTTTTTCTTCACCTCAGATTGCCACCTCTTGAACGATAGATTAATTTGAATGAAGCAGTAAGTCCAGGCACAAATGTTATCGTCAAGGAAGAAAAATCGCTTCAGCATATAAAAAAAGGAGATACAAATCAGTGTATTAAACATAACAATAAACTAATAACTAATAATGATGAAAATCTAAATAAATGACTCATACATATATATCTCCAACAAGCCACCAGCGTATCAATTCTCTATGATCTCCACGTCAAAAAAATGTTAAAGAAATCATGTCTCCTGGCTAAGGCGGTGAGAAAATTATTGAAAGCATTGGCAAATACCCCGATAGGCACTCCGTGCTCCCATCGGATCACGACCCTCCGATGAATATCAGGGATGAGGTTCTATTCCCTGGTAGAACTGTGGTCGCGCCTAGGAGGTCACCTAGTACCTATGAAACAATGAAAATCAGGTGGCATATAAATCAATCCATAACGATAATATAAATTAAAATAATAATTGATAAACTATAAAAATCTATTCACACCTTTCAGTTTGACACATCTATGCCTTGCTTGTTCATACCTACACTGCGCGATAGGTCGCAAAGCGTGATAAGATTCCTAATCCCCCTTCACCTTAGCCGGGTCGTGGACTCGCTAATCTAGAATAGAATCTGGTGGTAGTGGCACAGCTTCTACAGCTACGCTATATGGCTCATATCTCCGCTCCTCCAATACATCTGCACGCAGCGACGACGGCGGTGGTACCTCCGTATACTGTGTAGGATCAGCCAGTGCCTCCGTGTCTTGTGGAGCATCTCCGTTGCCTGTGTCCTGTGGCGGCGAGTCATGTATAGCAACTCTGCAGAGGCATGTGCATCATCTCTAGAAATGTTAAAAAATAATGTTAATAAATAATGTTAGGCTCATATTAATAGTTTATAGAAATGTACAGATATAACAAACAAATAAAAATACCTGATATAGAGGCATGTGCGTAACCTCTAGAATGTCTATCAAAAAGTCTCTCAACCGCTTTCTTATGTAATCGTTTTGTCATCTATACTTTGAAAACATAATGAGCATCCAACAAAAGCATATAATGCAAATAATTAACAAAATAGCACATGGTAACCAGTCAAATAGATAATATAAATTGATAAATGATAACCAGTCAAACAGATAATGTAAAGGCAATACTATAATACATGACACAAACTGATACATGATAACATGATAACCAGTCAAACAGATAATGTAAATGCAATACTATAATACATGACACAAACTGATACATGATAACCAGTCAAACAGATAATATAAAGGTAATACTATAATACATGATACAAACTGATACATGATAACCAGTCAAACAGATAATATAAAGGCAATACTATAATACATGACACAAACTGATACATGATAACCAGTCAAACAGATAATATAAAGGTAATATTATAATACATGATACAAACTGATACATGATAACCAGTCAAATAGATACATTATTTATGATGATGTTGAGGCTCTATTATGCGACCGTGTACGGTTAGCCTGCGACCGTGTGCGTGCCGACAAAATAACTATTCTTATAGTTTTATTGACTCCGCTGCAGACTGGTTTTCTACCTTTACGCCTTGGCTCACATATAATCATAGGTACATCATGGCGTGCTAGTGTAATTTCATCCATCAAATTATTATTTTGTGTCAATGAAAACTCAGCAACTGTTTCGTCGGCCAAGATAACCTTCTCATCATGATTTTCGTCAGACACGGCTTCATGAATGTAGGCTCTAGGCAGATTCTTAAGGACAACCCATTCGTCATTTTTCATTGTATCTTTTATATAAAAGCACTGTTTAGCATGAGCAGCTAACATGTACTTTTTAGTCTGATATATTTCATTGTTAAGATTAACGAGTGTGTAACCGTAGTCATCCTTCATCTTTTTTAGCTCACACCAACGAACCTTAAACATCACATGTCTGACTTCCTTATTAAATCCATATAAAATCTCAACGATGTCTTCTACCTGACCGTAGCAATAGATTTTACCTTGTATCAGATTTAGATCTTTTGAACTAGCGTATGACAGTTACGAGAAGGAGCAGAACACACCGCTGTTTTGCGTTTATCGTCTCTCTTCAAAACCGATGGTATTAAACCTAAAACCGTTAACGCAGTAGCCTCTATAATGCTTAACCACTTTAGAAGGACCTCTGGCATATAAACATACTTTCTCAGACAGGTTAACCCCATTTGTAATTCGTTAGTCAGCCTTTACGAAATGAAACAAATAGTTTAAATATCTGGTGGCAGGCACGTATATTTGATATACGAATCAGAAATGTAAAAAGATCTTACTTCACCCTTCAGCCATGCAGAGAATTGTCTAGAGCGTGTGTCCATAACTCTTTTATATTTTGTTCTGCATTTAAAAGTAATCTGGACATATCGAATATGAAGCCTAGAATAAAATCATTTATAACGGTTAAATAGAGATAATTATTGTGATGTGGTATGATCAGATTCAAACGGCTAAATACTTACGTCGCGTATATGTTAAATGCAGTATCATTGCTTAGGATGTATGTGTGGGCTTGATCTAGCTCCATTATGGGGAATCTAGTGTCCTCCACACGATCATTATAAAATGTTCCATCAATTATTCGTTGGGGACGGTTGAGCCTTGTCTCCACACCCCGTAAGTAACGAGAGATGAAATTCAAACTCTTGTTACTTATGTAGTTCTTTGCGATCGACCCTTCAGGACGTGCACGGTTATGCATCAGTTGTTTCATGAAACCCAAATCCTACAAGCATATAGTTTCATGATTTGTGATAAAATAAAACTGAGTAACGGAATTTGACAAATATTAATTCAAGCATATAGTTTCATGATTTGTGATAAAATAAAACTGAGTAACGGAATTTGACAAATATTAATTGAACATTATAATAATAAATACCTCTCCTGAGTAACGGAATTTGACAAATATTAATTGAACATTATAATAATAAATACCTCTCCACAGGGTACATCTAGCGATATTGAACTGGTCCTGCGATGCAGGATTCATATGATAAATGTATTGTGAGATGCACCATGACCATAAAGAACGATGGTGGAAATAGAATTTCTATTTTACACAGTGTATTGGCTACACGTCCCTCTAACTCTTCAAACTCACTGACATCAATCACCTTGGAGCACAACTGCTTGAAGAAACCGCAGAATTCTATTACCACCATCGTGAGTTCCTTCTCAGCATGTCGCAACGCAACCGGGAGAAGTTGATGTAATAGAATATGATGGTCTTGTGTCTTGAGTCCCAAAAATTTTCTATCCTCAATATGCACATTTGCCATGAAGCTACATGAACCTAACATTCTAGAATGTTAGAGGATTGAACAAATCCTCTATGAAGCACTTGATCAAGCATCACTTATATCAATATAAATCTTCTTTTATTGCTCTACTTGAGACCAAAATTAGGGAATCTATGATATCAGTAGCTGCTCAGAAAATTGCAAGGAACTGGAGATGGATATCAAATGTCAGGAACTCCGGTAAGACTAGAATTCTAATCATGTGGGATCCAGATGTTTTGGATGTTCAATCCCTTAGGTCTTTTGATCAACACATCACATGCATTGTGCAATCAGTTGATGGCAGAATAAACTGTATTATTTCATCAATTTATGGTTTTAATCTAAATGAAGCCAAGAAAGATCTTTGGATGGAGCTCATTCAAATAAAACAAAGCATTGAAAATTCACCTTGGCTGCTCTGTGGTGATTTTAATGCAATGATAAGCTATGAGGAAAAATTAGGGGGTTCTCAGTTATCTGAGGCTAATACTAAAGATTTCAGAGACTTTATTGAAGATTCTTTGCTTTCTCACCTGGAAACACTTGGATGCTTCTTCACTTGGAATAACAGACAAAATGCTGACTCCAGAGTCTGGAGTAGACTTGACAGAGCATTAGTAAATGATGCATGGATAAGTTCTTACAATGCCAATCATGCTAAATTCCTCTTACCCAGTATCTCAGATCATTCACCTGCTCAAATTTCAATCTATGATGATTGTATACAGGGAAAAAATCCTTTTAAATTCTTTAAAATGTGGATAAATCATCCAAGCTATGAGGTAATAGTATCTGATATCTGGAAAGTATCTATTCAAGGATGCAGGATGTTCTCTGTTTGCAAAAAACTTAAAATGCTGAAGGAGTCACTGAAGGAATTAAACATGAAACATTTCTACAATATTAGTGAGCAAGTACAATGATCCAAAATTGTATTGGAAAACACTCAAAGAGATCTGCAAGCTCAACCTCTCAACCCTGTGCTAATAGCTCAAGAGAAAGAATGCATATCAAAGTATAACAAGCTGCTAGATTGTGAATTGTCATTTCATCAACAGAATTCCAGGATCAAATGGAATCTTCAAGGTGACAGATGTACAAGTTTCTTCCATAATATAACAAAATCCAGGAATCATAACAATAGGGTGGTGGTTCTGTATAACAATCTGGATGAAAAATCACTGAAGCTGAGGGGATTGTGGAAGAACTGGTAACTTTTTACAAAAATCTTATGGGTACTGTTGTGAAAACAACACCACCAAATATGAATGTCATTAAAAATGGACCTTGCTTATCACCTTCTCAGGCAACAGTTCTTATATCTCTAGTTACAAATGAGGAAATAAAAGTTGCCATCTTCTCCATATCTGAGAATAAAGCTCCTGGACCAGATGGGTATAGTATGTCATTTTACAAAACTGCTTGGGAAACTATTGAAGAGGATATCACTCTGGCAATTCAGGAATTTTTTAGGAATGGTAAACTGCTAGGTATGGTGAACTCAACTTCCATCTCCCTCAATTCCAAAAATAAAATGTCCAAAAACTCCTGCAGATTTTAGACCGATATCATGTTGCAATTGTATTTATAAAATCATCTCGAAAGTAATTGCAAATAGATTGAAATCAGTGATGGGATACCTTATTAATGAAGCACAAAGTGCTTTTGTCAAAGAGAGACAAATAACTAGTAATATTATGCTAGCTCATGAACTGATCAAGAATTATAGGAGGAGAAGGATCTCTTCTAGAGCCATGATTAATATTTATATAAGAAAAGCATTTGATACCATCAGTTGGAGTTTCATTTCAGATTTGCTCCTTGGACTGGGTTTCCCAGATTCTATGATCAAATGATTATGGCATGCATTACTACTCCAAGCTATTCAATCTCCCTAGATGGTTCATTACATGGCTATTTTAAATGTGAGCATGATTTAAGACAAGGTGATCCTCTCTCCCCTTATCTCTTTATTCTAGGAATGAAATATCTTTCAAGGAAGTTGAGTCTCTTGCAACTTGACAGGAAGTTTAAATTTCATCCAAAGTGCAAAAAACATAATATTACACATTTGGTCTTTGCGGATGACCTCTTATTGTTTTCAAAAGGTGGCCATTACTCAATGCATAAATTGCACCAATATGTTCAAGAATTTGGCAGGATCTTTGGTCTTGAAGCAAACCCTAACAAATGTTCCATTTACTTAGGGGGAGTGGATGAGTGTACAAAGGATTTAATCAAGAACTCGTTGGCATATAACTTGGGTGTACTTCCATTCAAATATTTGGGAGTCCCACTTACAACCAAGAGATTAATTTACTTGGATTGTAATCCTTTGTTTGAAAAAATTGAAGGCCAATTCAACACATGGCAGAAACACAAAACTATCTCTTATGCTGGTAGGCTACAAGTGATTAGAAGTGTGATACTGGGGGTTCAAAATTACTGGACTTCTAGTTATGTTCTCCCTATTAAGGTTCTTCAAAGGATTGATGCATTATGCAGGGGATTCCTATGAGGTAAATCAGAACAAAAAACTAGGATCCCCCTTATGTCTTAGGAAAGAGTATGCCTAAGGAAGAATCATGGTGGCTTGGGGTTGTTTTTAGTTCCTACTTAGAATTTTGCATCAGCTATGAGACATATATAGCATATTCATACAAATAAGGAATTACTATGGATTAAGTGGATCCATGGTACATATTTGAAACATAATGATATTTGGAATGCTAATATAAGAGAGACTCATGTCTATGGAAGCAACTGATCAAGAGTAGAGACAGAGCTCTTTTGTCCAGTGGAGGGTTAAAAATTTTGAAAAATATGATACATGTCTGCTGTATTGGGGGGAAAATTAAATTATCTGCCTTGTACCAGTTGTTATACCCAAATACAATCAATGTACCATGGTCAAAATTAGTGTGGGAGAAGCTTAACATCCCTAAGCACTCCTTCATATGCTGGCTTGCTATTCAGGACAAACTTTTAACCCAGGACAGAATCCTAAAGTGGGGGATTATCACATCAAATATTTGCTGTTTATGCTCTATTGCAGCGGAAGAATCCAGGGACAATCTATTCTTTGAATGTCAGTTTCCTTGCTGTGTATGGAATGGAGTTTTGGATTGGCTACATTGTAGATGGAGATCATGTATGTGGCGACAATGTTTGCATTGATTTTCTAACTGTTTGAGAGGAAAGGGATAAATAAGAAGCTTAAGAGGATGGTCATGGTTTCATCAATATACACACTGTGGAGGGAAAGGAATAGAAGACCTTTTCAGCAAAAATGCAGAGAACCGGAAGCTGATCAATGAAATTAAAATGGAGATTTTGTACACAATCCAAAATCACCCTGACCTTGACCTGAATCGGTTTTGCTAAAAGGGTTTTTGTTTGTTTTGATATGTTTCTTTGTTTTGTTTTTGTTATCCTCAGTTAAGTATTAAAACTAAGGTCTTGAAGTGTACTCAACTTTCCAAATTTTGTTTGTGAAATAAAATTTTCATTTACCAAAAAAAAAAAAAAACGAGCCCTTTAGCAAAGGGGTTAAGTAAGTAGGGTAAAAGAGAAGTGGTAACTTAATTAACTCATCACCAGGGAAGGAAAATCTTTTAGTCCTATTGGGATTAGATATTTATAATGAAGGATAAAGTTCTTTTTTTGTTTCACAAATAAAGAAGAATTAAGGGTGGGTTAAGGAAGTTAATTCCCTTATTGAAAAAACAAACTTTAACAGCTTATTTAAAGTAAGAAATTTTCACTAAAAATTATTTCATTAAAATAGAATTAACTTGAATTAGTATCTATATATCTGAAGAATAAAAATATTATTTTTTATTATTTAAATAAGTTATTGTTGTGAAGGCAAATAAAAGATATTTCAAGGATGCATATTGCAAAGGAATGCAAGTGTACATTAGTAATAAAAAGTATATTTCAAGGATTTATAATGCATATATGTGTTGAAACGCACCTCCCTTCTTCCTAACTTGCACATTGAAATAGAGCGTTAGATAGGATTGGAATGATTATTCCTAGGATTCGGGGTCTAGTGCGCCCTCTGATATATAAGTCAGCTTCTCTCCAAAATAGTAAATGATAATACGTATGGCAAAAATCCTGACGAAAGTTAGATTAGAAAAGTCGCCGTTGTTTATTCCTCTATACAGGAAGTTATACAATATAGTTACGGAAGGAGGAAAGGAGAAGAGAACATGTCCCTCTGTTGGAATGATCGGAGTAATGCGGTTTGTACATGGGCCGTTGTA
>NC_033797.1:82164430-82207935 GCF_001876935.1 Asparagus officinalis | reverse complement strand
CATTTCAAACCTGAAGCTCTCCTGTTGTTTAGCCATGGCTTCTTCGAGCATCTTGGCTACTTGTTCCGCGCTTACCATAAGTGACTCGCGGGGTTGTCCTTCGCTGGATACTATATTATCTGATGCGACCGCAGAGCAGGCATCCGATTCTTCATCTTCTGAAGGTAATCTTGTCCGAATCCTACCATAAGTTCCTCGTATGATGGCTCTAGACTGCAGACGGGTTACACGCCGGGGTGCTTCCAGAATTTGGCTGATGAGGATCCTGTTAGTGACGGAGGTAACGTCTATTCTATAGATCATTTTCTTGATCGTTTAGAACTTCTGGCTCATGCTTTCCCATCCTATGCAGGATATCGTGAGGAAGGCGAGATGAGTCCCGATGATTGTGCATCTCCTGGTGAGCCTGACTCACCGCACCAGGTAGAAAAGCCTGCAGAGACCGCCCATGTTGGGGAGTCTGTCAATGAAGGACCCAGTTCGGTGATTCCAGGTACATCTTCAAGAGGTAACTTGTCTCTATTGGCCATAGTTTCCTTCCTCTTCCCTTATATCTTTTTATGTCAGATTTTTCGATTGATGACTTCGATGGGGAGGGCCTGCCTATGGACACTTCTATGTTCAGCTTCATGTATGACTCTCCTCAGATCGATGGCCAGCCGCCTCAGGATATGTTTCCTGAGTCTGTACTCCCTCAGACTCCCGGGAACGGTTATTTTGAAGGTGCGTGCCTCTTCTCAAGCTAACTATAGGACTAGCCAATTCCTTGACTAATGCAACTATAATATGATGTTTCTGTTTTGTGCCTAACAGGGGCTTTTGTTGAGGCTGACCCTGTTGAGCCGGCTGTACGACCAACTCCACCAGTCGATGCAGCTACAGTCCTTACATCTCCACCACCCCCAGTGACTCGAGGGGGAGGAGGTATAATTTAATTAACTGAGCAAAGCCATTCATTTCCTTATTGAGGCTTTTGACGAATTTCTCTTCTTTGTGTAGGGCTTCCTTCTCAGCTTCATGTCCTCGTTAAGGAGTTGTTATCGGGGAATGACCCTGAGAAGATCATCATCAGCGTAGAAGTCCGCTCTTATTTCTCCTCCCTGACTGCTATAATTGGCAAACTCCTCCACGACGGACTTTCTCTTCGCCAATTTAAGCCCTACCTCGATTCCAAGATAAATTTGATTAGGGACATAGGATGTCCGGATCTGGCGACGGCTATGGTTGATGACCTTGATCGCTTAGAGCGTGAGCTTCAGATGTTTCATGAGCTCCGGGATACAGGTGCCTCTTCATTCGTTGCTGCCGAGTTGGATGCTCGCTTACAGACATGGCGCAGTACTCGGATGGTTGCCGAGCTCGAGATTCAGGTGCAGCGGGGCCGCATAGATCGAGTTGAGGCTGATCTTGCCACTAGATCATCTTCCCTTGAGGAGCTTGATTCTCAGATAGATCAGCTCCGACGAGAACTCCGTGAGAAGGAAGACGCAAAGATGCAAAATCAGCAAGCACATGCTGCTTTATCTGATGAGCTGAAGTCCTTGAAGCAGACACTGGCTGAGACAGAGGAGGTTGCTGTGAGGACTTTAGCCGCGAACGAAGAGTCTGTCAGAGCTGAGTTGCAGGAGGAGCTTAGACGCTCTTATGATGAGAAGCTGTCTGAATTCAGTCAGCAGGTTCTTAGCCATGGGCTTGATGTATGATTTTATTTGCTGAAAACCTTGACATTTGATTCTCTTTAGTGGACCTGATTTTTGTCTTTATCTTTATTATGATTCCTCATTCCGTTTGAAATGATTGACCATAATACTCATAGGATTTTTGGCAAACCCCCAGCCTTCAACGGGTTTGATTAGCCTTTACCGACTACCGTTTGAGTCGGGCTAGCATGCGGATTATCGGAATCCGTTCCGCATGTAACGTTGTGCTAAGGGAATGAACTCCCTTAGACTTCGTGCTATGATGTCGAATACATAGACTTCGCCATTGTTACGGGAATAGGCTACCCGGCGACACGTGTTAGGTGTTGACTTTAGGATTTTTGGCTAACCCCCAGCCTTCAACGGGTTTGATTAGCCTTTACCGACTACCGTTTGAGTCGGGCTAGCATGCGGATTATCGGAATCCGTTCCGCATGTAACGTTGTGCTAAGGGAATGAACTCCCTTAGACTTCGTGCTATGATGTCGAATACATAGACTTCGCCATTGTTACGGGAATAGGCTACCCGGTAACGTGTATTAGACGCTGACTTATCCCTACTTAGGTTTCGGGATAAAATATCCCAGACTGGTCTTTTGGTGTCTTTTTCTACGGCGAAAGACTAAACCGGCGACGCGTGTTAGGCGTTGGCATATCCTTTCTTAGGATTCAGGATGAAATTCCCCATGCGTGTAAGGCATGGATTTTGGTGTTATTAATAACAACCTGCCACAATGTTGAATATGTGGACGGGTGTTCTTTTTAACGGTTAAGAACTAACCGGAAGCGCGTGTTAGGCGCATACTTATCCTTACTTAGGTTTTAGGATAGAATACCCCAGAATCGAACTCTGGTGTCTTTTTCTACGGAGAAAGACTAAACCGGCAGCGCGTGTTAGGCGCAGACTTATCCCTGCTTAGGATTCGGGATAAACTTCTTAGGATGAATCCTAGATTGATAAATTCTTGGAAAAGGTTGGTGTGGGAAAGGAAGAATTTTATATTCTATTTCCCGGTCTTCTTTTAGGGTGAAGGCGAACCCGAATACAAGGAAGGAAGAATTTTATATTCTATTCCTTGATTCTGGAAAGGAAGAATTTTATATTCTATTTCCAGCGCAAAAGAAACTAGAAGTGGGATCTCCACTCCGAGAATCGGACAGATTCGGATAATCCTAACTGTCGGAAGGTTGGATTACCGAATTAAAGGTGAATTCCTCGTTTATCGAGAGTGAATTGTGGTTTTGGCCCTAACTATAGGAAGGTTTGACCAAGCGGGAGTTTGAGATGATCCTAACTATAGGAAGGTTTGATCACTCGATTTGAAAGTGGACCTCTTGTTCATTGGAGGAATCGAGAGGGAATTTTGGTTTTGGTCCTAACTGTAGGAAGGTTTGACCGAATGGGAGGTTTAAGACGATCCTAACTGTAGGAAGGTTTGATCGCTCAATTTATGGGCCTCTCGTTCATTGAAGGAATCGAGAGGGGATTTTGGTTGTGGCCTTAACTTTTATAGGTTTGACCTGAAAGCAAAGGGAGTGGAATACAAGTAGCAGTAGAAATACTGGTTTGTACTGGCCACTCGATGAAGGATTTTGACGTTAAGTAATCAGGACTTAACACGTCAAGCTTTGGAAATTGCCATGAATTGGCGGACAGAAAATTTAGTGGACCCACCGTCAATTGACTTGATTAGTGGGGGATTTTTGTGAGGAAAGATTAATCTGTCAAAAGGATCGAATCTCGTCTCAACAAGATAACTCATGAGAATTAGTGAATTTGATAACAATAATGGAAAACATTCCAACCTTTAGAGTTTAAATGTGGATGTTTTACTTATCACTTTTATAGTGATTGGGTTATCCCTAAGAATATCACCCGTGGTATTCTTTCGGGAACTTCCCGATACATGAATAATCCACCCCCAGCTTCCCTTGTGAAACTGGGTCCGACATTGTACTCAGTAACATGACCGGGTTATCCTTAAGAATATTACATATAAAAATTCTCCAGGAACTTCCCGTGAAAGAAATGAAACAGTTTAGACTCATATACATGTTGGAGTATCAGGGAGCAGTTTAACCTCTTATACCGGTCGGAGGATTGAGAAGCAGTTTATACTCTTATACTTGTCGGAGTCTTGCCGTTCTCAATTGGCTTACCCTAGCGTTATAACGCCGGCTTCAACCAAGGTTTGGATGCTCTTCTTTAAAGTAAAGCACGCCTTGGTGGGATGAAGGATCCTCCTGTGGTACGCGCAGTACTTCGGATCAACAGTATTGTCAGCTTCCTCCTGATTTGTGATGGGTGGCAGCTTGATATTGTTGCTTTCGAGAAGGGTCTCGAAGATGGCTGCAACGTCTTCATCCTTGAATGAGTACTCTTTTTGGAGCCTCTGATCCGAAGTCTTCTGCTGTCTCCGGGGCTGCTGTTGCGACGTTTGATCAACAGCCGCTGCCGGTGCCTTGCCCCTACCACGGGAGGCGAAGTTCGAGTTCGGAGGATTAGCCATCGGTTGGCTCCTTTCGGCCTTCTTCCTTTTGAGGAATCGCTCAGCTTGCTCTCCTCGGACCTTCAAATCCTTCCATGTTTTGGACGGTGCTATCCCTATTGCTTCCAACACGTCCAATGCGAGGTTGTTGTGGCAAGTCTGGAGAATGAATTCCTCAGTGATCGGGTCCCGACAGTTCATCGCCTTGTTCCGGAACCTTTTGATGAAGGTATCAACTAATTCTCCATCTTTCTGTTTCTCGTCAAGCAACGACCCGATGGATATCTCAGTGTCATCGTCGAAGAAGTCGGTGAGGAATTTAGTCTCCATATCGTCCCAGCTATTCACACTTCCTGGCTTGAGGTGGCGATACCAATCGAAGGTGGCTCCACGAAGAGTGCCAATGAAGGACCGTACCATCAAAGGCTCATTACCAGAGATAACCCCTAGGTGTGATTTAAAGTAAATGAAATGCTGAGTGGGTGAACCCTCCCCATCAAACGGCGTGAAGTTAATTAGATTGAACTTCGCCGGATACGGGATTGATTCCCATTCTCTTGGGTATGGATAAGGAATGCCCGTCTTTTTCATCTCTTGAGCGGAAATCAACGTATTGATTTTGCTCTCGAGGTTTTTAATCTTCAAACTTTCACCTGTATTTTCGTTAGCACAATTTTGAGGTGGAAGTATGGCGTTATGACTAGCATTCTCGATACCACCCCCTGCATTGACGGGAGGATTATTGGCATTATGAGAATCATCTGCACCCGTGTCCTCATCTTCTTGATTGACCTGGTTACGATTACTTGGTTCGCCTTGCTGGTTTGTCAGCGCTTGGATTTGTTGGTCATGCATTTCTCTCATATTCTGCATGGCCATCTGCATTTCAAACCTGAAGCTCTCCTGTTGTTTAGCCATGGCTTCTTCGAGCATCTTGGCCACTTGTTCCGCACTTATCATAAGTGACTCGCGGGGTTGTCCTTCGCTGGATACTATATTATCTGATGCGACCGCAGGGCAGGCATCCGATTCTTCATCTTCTGAAGGTAATCTTGTCCGAATCCTACCATAAGTTCCTCGTATGATGGCTCTAGACTGCAGACGGGTTACACGTCGGGGTGCTTCCAGAATCGACTCGGGATTATCCTGTGTCGATGTCCCTTTGCTGGTCATAGTGGTGACCCTCAGAAATCCTCCATCTTCAACTATCGTTCTTCTTTGTCGAAAATGCCTAGGCCTTGGTTTTGGCGTTTTGGTACTGAGCTTTTCGAAAACCAAAATTCTTTCGGGGACTGTCTTGATGCAGTTGCACTCAGATAATACTGCCCGAATGAGTTTGGAACAGGGGCATTAAGTTTCTAGTTCTCGAGGACTCCTTTTCTTGGTTTTACTTGTACCCCCACCACGATAGTACAACTCGTCAGTTTGAAGGTTGGAGTAACCTATAGTGTGTTGGCACGACTTCTCAGGTATAACGCTATCGTCATCAGACGACAATGTTTCCTTCTGAGGGTGAACTGCCTTCCTTGGGCTTTCAAGAGTCACGCGCCTCGAAACATGCCTTTGTGGGCGTGAATTCTCAGCTGGCTCCTGGACTTCAATGCGCAAATTGGTGCGCCTAGCTGCCCTGCTCTCTTTGTCATGTTGAGGGTGGCGGCGACTCCCAGCATGTTGAGTCGTTCGGGGCTTCTTCTTCGGGCCCAAATGTTCTTGAACTGGAGATTTACATCCCTCATCGGGAAGTGGCCCAAGACGCTCCAAAACTGACCTCCTTCTTCGGGATGATTCTGCGGGATCTCCCGAAGTAGCCACTGGAATTACCGGTGATTCAGGTTGGTTCGCCGGAGGTTGAATTTGCGTTGAAGGCTGCAATGATTGTTCCTTAGCCTGAATCGCCACTTCAGACTTTGGCCTCCATACTTGGCGGATTGGTGGCGACTTCTTGGCCACTTCCTTCTGTAGTCTTTTGCGGGCTTCTTGGACTTGAGCCCGTGCCTGCGCTAACAGTGCGTGGTGCTTGCGAATGCGCTCTTCAAGTGTCGAACAATTCCGTTTGATACGGATCCATTCATTGAGGCTGTTTGCCTCTCCTGTTCTTCAGATCCGTGTTGTAGCGGATTCCGTCAGTGTACTCCATTGCCTTTGCGAATTGCCGCGCCAGGCGTTGACGTCGCCTCTGGCGGGCTCTCTTTGAGAGAGTCACTACGCCCTCAGCGGCGGAGGAATTTGCGAGAACATATTTGACTTGGTTGGAGGTCGGTGGAGCTTCACCCGATGCAACTTTGGCCTCAGTTGGGGTGAGATCTTCGTTGGCATTCTGCACTTCTTCGTACCAACGTAAAAGATATGGCTTAGATACAATGAGCCAATGGATACAATTAGGACAATATTATCATAGATGAATTTGCTAATTTTATGAGATGTACACACTCATAGTGGTGCAGTAAATGGGATGTGGTTTTCTAATTGAAACCGAGGTGCGGCTTTCTGTGGAACCGATTACATAACGGAACATCCCTGCTCGCGGGGAAAATCGTCTTTATTGATGTCATTGTTTTCTTGAGCAACAGTTTATCGGTTACAAAAGATCCGGTCTTTTTATAAGATCCGGTTATAACAAAATCAAAAAATCTTAAAAGATTACAACTTTCCTTCTTTCGGAACAAATCACAAGATCCTGTTTTGCGGTCTCTTGCTTGTGTGGGTTCTTTGCCTGCACCGGGGTTAATCCGTGGACCACCACACGATCTTGATCTGGTCGGATCTACACGGTATGACGGGTGTTATTTCACGAAGGAAATAACAACTGAGGGGATTATTTCACCAAGGAAATAATAGCCTTAAGTAATCAAAATCGACCAAGCGAAATCAAGACTTTTCTCACCGTGTGGATCTCAGATCTGATCTCTCTTGAACTCCTGCCTTATTTGGCATGGATGATCGCCAAGAACCAGATCTAGAAAGTTCGGGTCTTCAAAGCTCCAAAACTCCGAAGTGTAGTTCTTGATCCAGCAGAATTTCGCCTCCAAAGTTCCACCAAAAATCCAACCCCTCAAAAATAAGCCCTCCTTCTCTATTTATAGGCATTTCAATCCAAATCTGGGCTCAGATCTGGGCCCAGATCTGGGTGGCTCGGCCAGGTGGCTCGGCCACCTAGGTAGCTCGGCCATCGAGCCACCTAGAGGTGGCTCGGTTTTGGCCAAGTCCTCCAGGTGTTTGGTTTTGGGCCCGTTTTCCGGTTTCGCGGTTTGTCCCAACTTTATTGTTGCTCTGGACTCTGATTTGTTGATCTAGACTCTGATTTGTCAGTCCGGATCCCGAGCAACCAAGTGGTGGCTCGGTTTTGGCCGAGCCACCAAGAGGTGGCTCGGTTTCGGCCGAGTCCTCCAGGTGTTTGGTTTTTCTATTTTCCGGTCTTGCGCTTCATTCAAACTCGATTTGTTGATCTGGACTCTGATTTAGCAGTCCGGATCCTGGCTTGGCAGTAAATCCGCTTTGGTGTTGTGGTCTAACGATCATGCTTGGATATATCGCCTGATGGTTCGTTGGTTTGTCGAATCACCGTGCCGAACGGTGTTAAGCAACCTATAAGCAGTTTTATACGCCTACAATTGCCATGGAAGGTCAAATGCTGTAGTCCACCCAATTCGTGGACGTCAACTAAAACAAGAGGAAAAAAAAACATACACAGAAAACATCAATTAATTTTTATGTGTTTTTTGAATCTATCCAACAAAAAATCAAATTATAATTACCTTCAAGGCAATGTGGTCATTAGTTTTGTTGGATATAAAGATAGAGCACGATATCTGCTTCTCTAATTCAACTGATCAAACCAAAACTACGAAATTAAACGAGTAAGTTGGGAATATAACAAATAAGTCCCCCAACATTGATCGAGATTAGAAAGAGTATCGAAAAATTTGATGGAAGGAAATGTACTTACATGGGAATCGGATTTTTGTTGGTTTAACCTCAATTAGCTTGTCGGTGGTTGTTTTGAGACCAAGTAATCGACGAATAGATATTAGGAAGACGCAAGCAACTTGCAGTGTGACGTTGTCCACCTTATTATCTGACTTCTCAGTGAACTATAGGAAACCCAAATGCATGCGTCAGACCCTCGAACTCTGAACTCAATAAAATTAAAGCTTATCGCAAGCCTCTTTAACAAATGTCTAAACAAATTTATTTTCATGAACGTTTCCGAAATACTATGGCTTGAAGAAAGGCTACAGAACCTCCTTAATTAGTTCCATTGACCAGTTATTGTAGTTTATAGCGCATGTCGTTCCATTGACACGTTTTTTTTTTCAGGCAACGCTACATAACCTCCTTAATTAGTTCCTCACGGCCGACGATCACCAAGACTAAAAATTTTGGGTGGTTCATGATAGCAATTAAAACCGTATGGTTTTAGAGAAGGAGCAGAGGGTGTCAGCCGCGAGGGCGGAGTGAGAGGAGGAGGGGAGGAAGGAGGAGGAGGAGTTGACGGCGGCGAGGACGGAGGAGGAGGGGAGAGGCAGAGGGATTTGGAGGGAGGGGAGGAGAGAGAGGGTGGTGGCGGCAGAGAATGGGCGGAGGTGGAGAGGGCTAAAGGAGGAGGAGGAGGGGAAGAGGGAGGGGGAGGAGAAGATAGAGGGGATCGGGAAGAGGGATGAGGAGGGAGAGGATGAGGAGGGTGAGGGAGAGGGGTGTTGGGAGAAACCCGGGACCCAATAGAGCAGGGTCACAGCAATAATAGAGCAAACGTAGAGATAAAAAGTTGGACACACAGATTTATGTGGTTCGGCACTTGATTGCCTACATCCACAGGAAAGGATAGAAGAATCCATTATAAGGAGAAAAACTCTGGAGTTACAAACTCCCTCTTTTCAAGGAGAAACTCTCTCTATTTTTTCTCTCTCACTCTTCTCTATAAGAAGTTGTTTCTGGGATGAGATTTCCTTAAGGATTTGGAGCCTATTTATAGTGTTTTGAAAAACACTATGCATAATAAAATAATAATAAATTACTATACTGTGGGGCCTACTCTTTTGTTTTCTTTTTCAATAGTCAAAAGGTGGGTGCTCTTGTCAAAAATGTGCGGTTGTGCTTTCGGTGATGGTAGGCGCCTGACAATCTCCCACTTGAAGATTTGATTGAGTATCAATCATATCTTCACATCATTCTTTCTATCTTGCCATCTTCATGTTGCTTACGTCTCCAACAGACCACAGGAGGATCGACACCAAATAAATTTGTCGGTATGGACTGCTTTTGTCAAAAAATCTGCTAGGTTGTCTTTGGTGTGAATTTTTTGCATATCCACTGTTCCTTCTTCCACTTTCTCACGAACAAAGTGGTACTGAACTCGAATGTGTTTGGTCTTTGAATGAAAGGCTGGATTTTTTACCAAATGCAAAGCACTCTGACTATCACAAAATAAAGATATCTTATTTTGTTCATAACCGAGTTCCTCCAGCGCCATCTTCAACCATATTGCTTCTTTACTAGCTTGTGTAGCTGCTACATATTTTGCTTTTGTTGTTGAAGTAGCCACAACTGACTGCAGTTTTGAAACCCAGCTTACAGTTCTGCCAGCAAGTGCAAACACATAGCCTGTGGTGGATTTGCTATTATCACGATCACCTGCATAATCAGAATCAACATATCCACTGACAATAAAATCAGATCCCCCATAACATAATGCAACATTTGAGGTTCCTTGAATATATCTTAGAACCCTCTTTACAGTATTCCAATGCTCTTTACCAGGATTCGCCATGTATCGACTAACCACTCCCACTGCTTGTGCAATGTCTGGTCTTTTACAAATCATAGCAAACATTAAGCTTCCCACTGCTAATGCATACGGTACTCGAGACATCTCCATCCTCTCTTCTTCACTGCTAGGACTTATACTGGAGGATAACTTAAAATTAACAGGAAGCGGGGTAGAAATTGACTTACAATCTTGCATGTTAAAGCGTCGTAAGATTTTGTTCAAGTAGTTCTTCTGAGAAAGCCAAATCTTCCTATTAATTCTGTCTCGGTAAATTTGCATCCCTAGAATCTTGTTTGCTGATCCTAAATCCTTCATTTCAAATTTTCTAGCCAACTGAGCCTTTAATTCTTTGATACGATCTTTGTTGGGGCTTGCAACCAACATGTCGTCAACATACAACAGTAAGATAACAAAGTTATTTTTACCAAACCTCTTGAAATATGCACAAGGGTCTGAATTAAGTCTGTTGTATCTAAGGCTCATGATGAATGAATTAAATCTTTTGTACCAACACCTCGGTGCCTGCTTTAGACCGTATAGAGATTTGTTCAATCTGCAAACCAAATTCTCTCTTTATTTTTCTTCAAAACCTTCTGGTTGGAGCATGTACATTTCTTCTTCAAGATCTCCATGAAAAAATGTTGTTATCATATCTAGCTGCTCTAGATGTAAGTCAAATATAGTGCTCATAGCCAGGACAATTCGGACTGTTGTAAGTCGAGCTACAAGAGAAAATATTTTATGAAAATCAATACCTTCTTTCTAAGCATATCCTTTTACCACTAATCTAGCACGATATCGCTCCACTTGATCATCGCCATTTCACTTGATCTTGTAGACCCATTTGTTTCCAATGGTCTTTCTTCCTTGTGGCAGTGACACAAGTTCCCAAGTCAATGGTCTTTCTTCCTTGTGGCAGTGACACAAGTTCCCAAGTCTTGTTCTTATGGAGAGCTTCAATTTCTTCCTGCATTGCTGCCATCCACAAAGATGCATCTGTGCCATTTATAGCTTCTTGAAAAGTTGATGGCTCTCCATACTCTGTTAGAAGACAGTATGCAACATTACTCTCCGTAATATACTCCGAGTGCTAAGTCGGTGGTCTTCTTTCACGAGTTGAGCTTCGAACTTCTGGTGCCTCAGACTCGACTGGTTCTTGTACATCATGCTCCGGTGTTGCTTCAGAAGAATTCAGATCATCTTCTACCAGAACAGCTACAGTCTCTGAGTCCTTCCTTGAACTTCTTTCTTTCTTTTCACTTTGTAGTTGATTCTCTATAAAGATAACATCTCTGCTGATGATAACCTTGTGGGCAGTGGGATCCCACAGGCGATACCCCTTTACTCCATCAGCATACCCCAAGAATATGCATTTTCTGGATTTTAAATCCAGCTTTGTAATTTCTTGGGCATTGTACATTACGTAGACTTCTAAATATATGGAGGTTGGTATAATCAGCTGGCTTGCCAGTCCACATCTCCATCAGCGTCTTCAACTGTATTGCGGTTGATGGAGATCGATTCACCACATAACATGCGGTTTTTACTGCTTCCGTCCAAAAGACTTTTTCCAGATTTGCAGTTGCCAACATAGCTCTTGTTCTTTCCAACAGAGTTCTGTTCATCCGCTTTGCCACTCCATTTTGTTAAGGAGTATAAGCCGTACTGAATTGTCTTTTTATGCCTTCATGCTTGCAGAATGCTAGGAATTCACCGTCTGTGTATTCTCCTCCATTATCTGATCTCAAGCACTTGATCTTCTTCTCAGATTCAAGATCGACCCGCGCTTTGTAGGTTTTAAAGACCGAGAACATATCTGCCTTCTTCTTGCTTCTTGATAGAATACATCCAACATCTCCTGGAGTAATCATCAATAAAGGACACAAAGTACTTTGCTCCTCCTAAGGATGTAACTCGTGCTTGCCATACATCAGAATGAACCAATTCCAGAATAGCCTTGCTTCTAGAACTCGATGTGTTGAACTTCAGTCGATGCTGCTTACTTGTAACACAATGCTCGCAGAATGGAAGAGTTACTGAATTAAGTCCAGGAAGCAGTTTCTGATCGGAGAGAATCTTCAAGCCTCGTTCTGACATGTGGCCTAGTTTGCGATGCCACATCATGGTTTGTTCTTCTCCACGGCTGGTTGATACCACACATGAATCAGCTTCCTGCATAGTTTCTCCCTTGAGCATGTACAGATTTGCAGCTATCTTTTCTCCTTTTATCACCACAAGCGCCCCTCTAACAATCTTCATGATCCCATTTTCGATATGGGTCTTGCACCCGAGCTCATCTAATTGTCCCAAAGACAATAGATTCTTCTTCAAGCCCTTCACATGTCGTACATCTTGAATGGTGTGTATTGTACCATTAAACATTTTGATTTTAATAATGCCAATACCAGAAATCTCCAAGGCATGATCATTCCCCATGAATACAGATCCTCCTGAGATTGGTTCATATTTGTGAAACCATTCTCTCTGAGAGGTCATGTGCCAGGAGGCTGCTGAATCCAGAAGCCAGACATCAGCAAACCTCTTTCTACCTTCATCATCTGTGGTTGCTCCACTGAATAGAATTTCACCATCGTCTGATGTGCTGATAACGTATCCTTGAGATGTTGATGGCTCTGAAGACTTTTTATCTCCATTCTTCTTATTGTGCCAACACTCCGATTTTACGTGCCCCTTTTTGCCACAGTTGTAGCATTTGATATTCTTCTTACTTCGTGATTTTGATCTACCATGGGTATGACTCCCACTAGAGCCACGTTCTGTTGATCTTCCTCTCTTCACCGACAAGGCCTCCGCTTTCTGCGAACTTGACTGCCTGTCTTCCTTGTTTTTGCGTCGATTTTCTTCCTCCAAAACAGCGGCTGTAACATCGTCGAAGACTAGATTATCCGTAAGGACGTTGTTTGTCAGGTTGATGATGAGTTGATCATACGAGTCAGGTAGACTCTGATGTAGAAGTTCTGCACGTTCATTCGCCCCAATTGTATACCCTAACATTGTGAGTTGGGAGAACAGTGTGTTTAGGGTGTTGATGTGGTCGGTCATCTATGTAGATTCCGCCATCCTAAGAGTGTAAAGTCTGCTTTTTAAGAAGATTTTATTATGCATGAATTTCGCCTCATATAGCTTTCTTAGAGTATCCCAGATCTCCTTTGCTGTCTTCTTCTCCTCTATGCTTGAAAGCACCCCGTCTGCTAATGCCAGATGTAGATTTGCAATAGCATTTTCGTCCATCTCGTTCCACTTTTTATCATCTGTGATGTCGTCCGGCCTTGCACTGATGGCCGTCAGACAATTATCTTTTCTCAAGATAGCCTTTATCTTCAACTTCTACAGTGAGAAATTACTCCCGTCGAATTTCTCGATCTTGAACTTTGCCGCCATTGCTTCTACCACGAATAGTAACTTCTTACTATTTCACATAAATAGTAACTGTATTTATAAATAGTAATCGTATTCGTAAATAGTACCGTACTTATGAATAGTATCGTATTTGTGAACAATACCGTACTCGTGAATAGTACCCGTCACCTTCAAAGGGTAAATGATAACCTAACTTATTTTCTGATGTGGAGGATCCATCTTTGGTGGCAGCCACAGAGCATACGATAAGTAGATATATACAAGTACCCTAAGTTGGCTTTGATACCACTTGTTCGGACAAACCCGGGGCCCAATAGAGCAGGGTCACAACAATATTAGAGCAAAAGTAGAGATAAAAAGTTGGACACACAGATTTACGTGGTTCGGTACTTGATTGCCTACGTCCACGGGCAAGGATAGAAGAATCCACTATAAGGAGAAAAACTCTGGAGTTACGAACTCTCTTTTTTCAAGGAGAAACTATCTCTATTTTTTCTCTCTCACTCTTCTAGATAAGAAGTTGTTTCTGGGATGCGATTTCCTTAAGGATTTGGAGCCTATTTATAGTGTTTTGAAAAACACTATGCATAATAAAATAATAATAAATTACTATACTGTATGGCCCACTCTTTTGTTTTCTTTTTCAATTGTCAAAAGGTGGGTGCTCTTGTCAAAAATGTGCGTCTGTGCTTTCGGTGATGGTAGGCGCCTGACAAGGGGGAGGTTGAGGAGGAGGAGGAGGAGGAGGGAGAGGGGGAGGGGGGTTAGGAGTAGGAAACTGTATTTGATGAGGGGGTTTTATGCAAAAAATCTTATCAGCACTGGTCGGAACAGTAACTCCGGCCAAATTTAAGGTCTATATGGCGCCGAAGTTGAGAAAATATACCAATCTAACAAAACTAAAAGAAAATATACCAACTTGTCACCAAGCCTAAAAGGAAATTAGGGTTTAGAAAAATAATTAAAAATAATAATACAAAATAAATTAAATAATTATGTGAAAATTATCTATACATTAAAACATACAAGTTTTGCTAATACAACCGATAATATACAATAGTAAAAATAATACAACTAATTATACAATTAAACGAGAATAATCAATAAAAAATATAATTACTTATATTTAAAATTAAATAATTATGGGATAATTATCTATATAGTAAAACATAACAGTTATACTAATACGATAGATAATATGCAACAGAAGAAATAATACAATAACTTTTATAAATAATACATAATTAATAATACAACGTATTATACGAAATAATACATAATTAATAATAATAATACAACGTATTATTCAAAATAACACATAAAAATATCGATAACACAATGGATAAATTTTATAAATTTTTACTACACTAAATAAAATTATAAATATCAAAATTATTTAAATAAATATAAAACTTGAACTTCAAATCCTAGAAAAATCTAGAAAAATACAAATACTCTTTTAAAAATCATAATTAAATATTTTAAAATACTAAAAATTATTTTAACTTATATCAAAATTTCACAGGCATTACAATACGGATGTGAAGCCGTATTACCATTAGAAATCCAAATTCTGTCTCTGTGAATAGCACTTGTAACTGGTATGACAACGGAAGAAAATCATCATCGGTGTCTCGAAGAACTGGAGTCACTAGATGAAAAGCGACTACTGGCTCTACAACACATCGAATTTTATCAAGCTCGAATTTCCAGAGCATTTGATAAAAAGGTTAGATACTGCACATTCAAGGAAGGAGACCTGGTTCTCGCCGTCCGATGCCCAATGATTCTAAATTCCAAAAAGAAGGGGAAGTTCGAACCAAAATAGGAAGGACCATTTGTGGTAGAAACCGTCTACTCAAATGGCGCATATCGTCTTGTCACTTAAGATGGTGACAAACTCATGATGCCTATCAATGGTAAATTCCTGAAGAAATATTACCCATAGGCCCCTTGGTCAAATGCGTATCATAGCAAGAGAAGAGGTAAATAGAGGTAAGAATTTTCTTACTTCGTCTCCTCCAAATTTCCCTCACTAATACTCTTCAATCGGATAGTGGGACCATAAAACTATTATGTTAATGACTACCTCTGATAGTCAGTGTTTTACTTTTGTTCAAAAATATCTCTCCAATAGTAACCTACTATGTGATGTGTTACTGCATTTGATCTTCTTAACGTCGTCATTTCCCCAAATGACGTGTGTTTTTCAACTTAGGCCTACCAAGTGATGTGCCTTTGTTTTCATCATAGTCGTTATACTTTTAAGTTACTGAATGACATGATCTCCTAACATCGTCATTCCCTAAAATAACATTCGTTTTCTAATATAGGCCTACCAAGTAATGTGCTTTTGTTCTCATCATTGTCGTTATACGGTTAAGTCACAGGACGACATGATCTTCCTAACGTCATCATTCCCTAAATGGCGTTCGTTTTCTAACTTAGGCCTACCAAGTGATGTGCCTTTGTTCTCATCATTGTTGTCATACTGCTAAGTCATTGAAAGACATGATCTCCCCAAATGACGTTCGTTTTCCAACTTAGGCCTACCAAGTGATGTGCCTTTATTTCCATCATAGTCGTCATAATTTTAAGTCACTGAATGACATGATCTTCCTAACATCGTCATTCCCCCAAATGACGTCCATTTTCCAACATAAGCCTACCAAGTGATGTGCCTTTGTTCTCACTATTGTCATTATACTATTAAGTTACTGAACGACATGATCTTCCTAACGTCGTTATTTCCCCAAATGATGTTCGTTTTCTAACATAGGCCTACCAAGTGATGTGTCTTTGTTCTCATCATTGTTGTTATACTGTTAAGTCACTGCACGATATGATCTTCCTTATGTTGTCATTTCCCCAAATGACGTTTATTTTCCAACTTAGGCCTACCAAGTGATGTGCCTTTGTTCTTATCATTATCGTTATACTGCTAAGTCACTGAACGACATGATCTAACGTCGTCATTTCTCAAAATGATGTTCGTTTTCCAACTTTGGTCTACCAAGTGATGAGCCTTTGTTTTCTTTATCGTTGTTATTCCATGTCATTGAATGACTTGATCATCCCAACATCATCATTTTCACAAATGACTTTTGTTTTCCCAACGAGTTTGATATGTGTTGAGTTTTGTTCTTAACACTTAGTCATAATTTGAACCTCGTTATCATACATTTTATCTGAAGCCTAAAAGTGGCTAACGATAAAAGAGAAATCTTAGCACCTAAGTTTAAGAGAATCTCTTTGACAACTCATCATACTGAGGGGAAAAGTATGGCTAGTCCAACTCAAATGGTAGTTGGTAAAGACAACTCAAGTCCTTTGATAGTTAAGGGTTTGCTAAAAATCCTAAGTCAAAAGTGACGAAGGTCACTATCTTAATTGAGTTCGAATTTCAAGACTCAGTTGAGACTAGTTTGAACCTCGAAGGTCACTATCTTGACTGAGTTCGAATTTCAAGACTTAGTTAAGACTAGTTTGAACCTCAAAGGTCTCAATTGAGTTTGGATTTCAAGACTCAGTTGAGACTAATTTGAACCTCGAAGGTCACTATCGCGATTGAGTTCAGATTTCAAGACTCAGTTGAAACTTGTTTGAACCTCAAAGGTCACTGTGTTAACTAAGACTTAGTTAGAATCAGTCGAACCTCATTTCCAAGGTGCAAAATAATGAAGGTCACTGTCCCAACCAAGATTTAGTTGGAGTCAGTCGAACCTCGTCTTCAATTTCAAAGCAAACGAGGGTCATCACCTCAATCAATTGATGGTTGAAATACTTCGAACCTCATCTTAAAATTCTAAGACTTGGTTTTCGACAGTTGTTTTGAAATTCTAAAGGCAGAGACTCGTTAAGACAAGTCCCACCATTATCGGTACTAATGGCTTATTGAGTGTAAATGTAGTAAAGTCATTTGTCAAGCTCGTTAGTGCCATTAATGGAGGATGGATGGATTCATGGTTCTAACATTCGTACATACAAAAGAAATTTTGTATGCACCTATTGTATGAGACATGGACACATTTCTACTCATTGTAGAATTAAAGACAATGAAGATTTTTATGGTTTGATATGGGTACCCAAAGGTACCAAAACTACTAACCACCAAGGACCCAAGACATGGGTACCTAAAGCTACTACACCTTCATCTTCTTCTTTTGTAGGGAACGTCACGGCAACGACGTAAGGAGATGTGGTACCTTGATAGTGGTTGCTCACATCATATGACGGGCAACAAAGAGTTATTTGCAACCCTATCAAGGATTGAAGGAGGCAATGTCTCCTTCGGTGGTGGTGAGAAAGGTAAAATCATTGGTATCGGTTCTATTGGTAAGAAACCCTCACCCATTATTGAAGATGTTTATTTAGTAAATGGCTTGAATCATAATCTTCTTAGCATTAGCCAATTAAGTGATAAAGGTTTTGATATTTCTTTTAAACCGGATAAATGCATCATTAGTATGGATGGAAAAATTGTTTTTATTGCAAATCGCAAGTCTAATGTTTACATTTTTGAGATGAATGAGTTAGTGAATCAAGATGTGAAGTGTCTTGCGGCAATTGATGAAAATCCTTGGATTTGGCACAAGAGACTTGGACATGCAAATATGGAGTTAATATCAAAATTGTCTAAGAAGAATCTTGTGAAAGGGCTACCTAGCTTGCACTTCATAAAAGATACAATTTGTGAGGATTGTGCCAAAGGTAAACAAACAAAGTCTTCTTTCAAATCCATCCATGAGGTATCGACTTCTAAACCCTTGCAATTACTTCATCTTGATTTATTTGGTCCTATGCGTGTTACCTCTCTTGGAGGCAAACACTATGTTTTTGTGATTATTGATGATTTTTCTCGTTTTACATGGACAATATTTCTTGCTAAGAAAAATGATTGTTTTGAAGAATTTGCTAATCATGTTAAAAGAATTGAAAATGAAAAGGATTTGAAAGTTGTTAAAATAAGAAGTGATCATGGTGGTGAATTTCAAAATGAATTTTTCTATGATTTTTGTGCTCATCATGGTATAACTCATATGTTTTCCGCTCCTAGAACACCACAACAAAATGGTGTTGTTGAACGGAAAAATCGTACCATACAAGAGATGGCACGCACTATGTTAAACTCATTTGATTTACCAAAATATTTTTGGGCGGAAGCCGTCAATACGGCTTGCCCTGTTTTAAATCGTGTTTTGATTAGACCAAAGCTTAAGAAAACTCCTTATGAACTTTATTATGGAAAAACTCCTTTCATTGGTTATTTTCGTGTCTTTGGTTGCAAATGCTTTATTTTAAATACAAAAGATCACCATGATAAATTTGATTCCAAAATTGATGTTGGTATTTTCTTGGGTTATGCACCTCGAAGTAAGGCTTATAGGGTCTTCAATAAACGAAGCCTCGTTGTTGAAGAGTCTATAAACGTTACTTTTGATGAGACTAATGTTGGCTCTCAAGTTGTGTTGCCTAGGAAAGATGATGATGATGATATTGAGGGAGGATTGGACTTGTTGCAAATCAATGACACTCCCTCTATAGAAGTTCAAAAGGATGTGGATAGCACAAACGCTCAAGATCAAGTTGAACCACCTAAAGCTTGGAAATTCACATCAAATCATCCAAAGGAACAAATCATTGGGAGCCCTTCAAAAGGAGTTATAACTCGCTCAAAAGCCTTGAGTGAATGTGGTAATGTTGCATTTCTATCTCAACTAGAACCTAAAAAGGTTAATGATGCTTTAAATGATGAGTTTTGGGTTTTGGCTATGCATGAAGAATTAAACAATTTTCAAAGAAATGAAGTTTGGAAGTTAGTTCCTAGACCTAACAATGCTAGTGTTATTGGTACAAAATGGGTTTTTAGAAACAAACTTGATGAACATGGCATTGTAACTAGAAATAAAGCACGTTTGGTTGCCCAAGGATACAATCAAGAGGAGGGCATAGACTATGATGAAACCTTTGCACCGGTTGCAAGGTTGGAATCTATTAGGATGTTTTTGGCATTTGCTAGTTTTAAAAATTTCAAACTATTTCAAATGGATGTCAAAAGTGCTTTCTTAAATGGTTTTATAGAAGAGGAAGTGTATGTTGAGCAACCCCCCGGTTTTATAGATCATGCTTTTCCTAATCATGTTTACCGGGTACAAAAAGCTTTATATGGGTTGAAACAAGCTCCTAGGGCTTGGTATGCTCGCCTCTCTAGTTTTCTTATTGAAAATGGTTTTTCAAAAGGAACAATTGATAACACACTTTTTGTGAGAAAAAGGAAAAATGATTTCATTTTGGTTCAAATATATGTGGATGACATTATTTTTGGTGCTACTAATGAATCCTTGTGCAAGGAATTTTCTAAAGTTATGCAGGATCACTTTGAGATGAGTATGATGGGAGAGCTTACATTCTTTCTCGGGCTCCAAGTCAAGCAAACTAAGGATGGGATCTTCATTTCACAAAGCAAGTATGCGAAGGAATTGGTGAAGAAATTCAAGTTGGAGAATTCTAAGCATGCGCCTACTCCCATGAGTACTAGTGTTAAGCTTGATGCGGATGAGAGTGGTGAAGATGTGGACCAAAAACTATACCGAGGTATGATAGGTAGTCTTCTTTATCTCACCGCTAGTAGACCCGACATCATGTTTAGTGTATGTGCATGTGCATGTTTTCAAGCTTTTCCTAAAGCATCTCATTTAATTGCGGTTAAAAGGATCATTAAGTATGTTAATGGAACTTTTAACCTTGGTTTGTTTTATCCAAAAAGCACCACTTTTGATTTATATGGTTTTTGTGATGCCGACTTTGCCGGATGTAAGGTAGATCGCAAGAGTACTAGTGGAACATGCCAATTCTTAGGAAATTCCCTTGTTTCTTGGGCTTCCAAGAAACAAAATTGTGTTGCATTGTCCACTACGGAAGCGGAATACATTGCCGCCGGCTTATGTTGTGCTCAAGTTTTATGAATGAAACAAAGTTTAGTTGACTATGATTTGATTTTTCAAAATATTAAAATCTTTTGTGATAACACAAGTGCCATAAATATTTCTAAAAATTCGGTTTTGCATTCTAGAACTAAGCATATTGACGTGCGCCATCATTTCTTACGCGATCATGTAGAGAGACAAGATGTATCCTTAGTATTTGTTGACACCAAATCTCAACTAGCGGATATATTTACTAAGCCTCTTGGAGAGGATGATTTTTGTCGCATAAGAAATGGTTTGGGCTTATGCACTATGTGAAAGTTCTACATTGCTTGCTTGATTAGTTGCATTTTGCATTTGGCATTTCTCTTTACCCCATTTTTGATGGTGACAAAGGGGAGAGAAATCTCCTCATTTGTTGCCATATATTTAGGGGGAGCTCATAGATAGGGGGAGCACCTATCTATAAGCTATTTTATTTTTGCTCCTATATCATCAAAAAGGGGGAGATTGTTAGCCCTTATGTTTTGATGATGTTCTTACAACCACCATTATCGGTACTAATGGCTTATTGAGTGTAAATGTAGTAAAATCATTTGTCAAGCTCGTTAGTGCCATTAATGGAGGATGGATGGAATATATGCTACAACGAAGATATCCAAAGGAGGAGGAGGCCAAGAGATGAAGCAACGTTATTTCAAGAACGTCAAATTCGATTAAAAGCTTCATCCGATTCAAGCTATATCAAAGCTCAAGTATATTGCTCTCTATATGAGGATATTAGCTTTCTTTTGTTTTTCTCTCTAGTGCTAGAATGTAGGCAAAGAGTTACTGAGTTTACTTGAAGCTATTAGGAATCACACACACGTTTTTAAACTTGTGCTTTTAAGCGTTTTTCACAAAATACTATTTTTCACAAGTTTGAGTACCTATCTGCAAAATTCTTTTTCCAAGCAGTTTGTTTTTAGTATTAAAAACATTTTACAAAGTTTCAGAATTTTCAGAGGTCAAATGAATATTTTGGAAATATTTCAACTTGGTCAAATAACCTGATTTCAGAATATGTCAGAAATCGGTCGACCGGTCCGGTCGACCGATCCGATGACCTTTCTTCAGTATGTTTCCAGAGTGTCGTCGGTCGACCGGTACAGTCGACCGAATTTTTCAATCTTTAATCGGTCGACCGTGCCGGTCGACCGATGAGTCTCTGGATGTTTTGTCAAAACTCCTTAGCTGCTGGCGGTCGACCGATTTTTTCGGTCGGTCGACCGAAGGTATTTTTCGGTCGACCGATATTTTCTTCGGTCAACCGATTTTTGCCTCTGTTCAGCCGCGACTTTTTTAAAACGGTCGTTTGCCTCGAACCCTGTGCTTTCACTTGTTAGTGATTGGCACAGTCTGTGATGAGGGTCTGAAGAAGAGATTATTATCTCATTTGGGAGATTTGTTTTTTTGTTTTAAAATGATTTAAACTCTCCTATAAAATCCCCAGACCTCTTCTTCTTCCTCCAAGCCCTAACGTTTGAAAACCAGAGAGCTTTTTCTGTTTCCTAAGAAAATTTTCAAAACTCTGTTTTTCTCTCTGTTTCAAGTGTGTTTCACTTCCCAGCTTCAGTACTCTTCTCTTTGCTATAGGGGCTTGTGTAAAGAGAGGTTCTTGCTTATTTTTTCTTCTGCTATTGTGTGGTTGAGATCTGTGGAGATCTACTGTGAGGGAGTGTGATCTGTGAGATCAAACTGTGTAGTGAGAGAGAGATCTTGTGGGATCGCTGTGTAGACGAAGTTCCGGCTTCCAAACCGCATGTGTTAGTGGATTTCTCCTCGAGAGTGGGGAGCGGGGATGTAGGTCAGCGGGCCGAACCTCGTTAACACATCGCGCGTCAAGGATAACGATTCCTAACTCTATCTCTTTCTATTTGATTGCACTTCTGTTTTGTGGTTTGCTTGTGCTGAGTTTTAAATTGCATATTAGAGCCTCTTGACCCTAATCACCCCCCCTCTAGGGTCCAACAACTGTTACTTCTTATGAAGTGAACATAGTGGGTGCCACAATGGTGGTAGGAATGGTGAAAAACATGGTTGATGCTGGAGCTAGGATTTCTATTGAGGTGATAGAGCTATCGGGCGCAACACTCATAATCATTTCAGCCTCGGCTCTAGAAGCTATGTCCAAAGCAGTGTCAGTTCCAATGATTGTTCCAAGAGAAACAGTTGTATCCGTAGCTATTTTGGTGTCAAAAGTTGCACCCAGAGTGACCTCAGCTTCAATAATGGGAGCAATGACAGCATCCTCAGTAGTCATTCTTGGTTCATGGCGTGATCTCACACGGAGTCGAGATAGTGGAGTGTTATCCTCAGACTCTCACTCTGTGTCAACTCTAACTGATTCGATAGGAGGAGCGATTACCACTGAAGCTTCTCGCCTTGGCTTCTTAACGACTCATTTAATCCTCCTCGTAGATCCTGGCCTCTTGGACTTCTCCCCTAGCTGCCTTGAAGCTGTAGCTCCTTCAACTTGTTCTGTAGAAGGGAGTTGAACATTAACAAAGTGATAATTCAAAGCTTACGATAAGCTAAGATTAGCATACCAGTGGGTTCCCTGGCAAAGTTAGATTCCCCAGGCATAGCTTCAGTAGATTGTTGAGGGGAAAGTCTACTCTCAGAAGCTTCATGCTAAAAGTGCTCAAATGGCTCATCAGCACGAGTGGAATCCCCAAAGTCGCCAAAAGTAGCTTCGGCTCCAAGAGCCTCATCCTCCCCAACAGCAGCGGGTATGTTACTCCCGTATTCATCAATGCATGGAGATTTCTGGAGTGTACTTTCATCCAAAACTAGGAGGTCGGGATTCTTCTGCACCGATATTTTCTTCAGCATATAAGAATTCTTTAAATCCCGGTATGCAACTCCTACTGGAAGTGTTTCTAGATCTATAGCGATGTCGAATGAGGCATAGTCCCGAGGAGTTGATGTTGAAGTTTGGAATCACCACATTTTCCATGCAATACCACTTGTAATAAGCGAGCGTTGCCCAGGGTTGAGGATCTTGTTGTGGGAGTGAGAAGCGAGCACCTGCACCACCGGCAACGGTCCAACACCTAGCCCTTGCTTCGATAATTAGACCACAACCCTCGGATTGTAGTTAGATGTTAGGATTGCCAATGTATATTTGGTCATAGCTAAATTAGCGAGCAAAGCAGTAAGACAGATAAGGCTCTAATACACATACGAGACCGAAGTAATAGATGAGATATCCTGGATGAATGCTCATGAGCCACAAGAAACAACCAAGTGATAAGGTAGTATAGCCCTGATAATTGGATTCGTCTATTACAGCTTGGCCGTAGCTGGTCACGGGAAAATGCTCTCGGCATCTCACCAAGGCCATATAATACTTACTCCAATCTGAGTTTTCCAACCTCTGAATGAAAGGAGTAACTTGTCCCTCTACGCACGCGGAAGGCTCACCCATAAGCATGGGACAATGCATAACGAACCACACTATAAGATAGGCGTAAGGCAACTCCACCTTCGGGTTCTCAGCTCCATAACAAAAAGCATAACATAAGAGCCACAGTCGCTAATAAATACGGGCAATCATGATGGGCAGAAGAGCATATTGGCGGCCGTGTGCTAAATTAACAGCCGTAAATATCACATCTACTGGCAATGCATCAAAACTGCCAGAGGGAACAACAACATGCTTGAGCTTCAAAATAAGATATCCTGCCAGTAAGGCTTTGGAAGAAATCGGCTCCCCACATTGGTAAAAGTAACTGTCAAACATTGTTCCTACTGTGTAACCATGCTCATCTGAGGGGGTCACATAGGACAGGGGTAGGTTGGTGAGTATACGTCGAGACAGTTCGCCCGCCTCACAAGGGCCTAGTGGTACTATAGGGTCCTTCTTATGATTCAAGTTCTTAAAGAGGTAATGCGTCCAGATGTTGTGGCTGAGGAGCTTGTCACCCTTCTTATCAGCCCGTCCCTCTACATTCAGACAAATGTAGTTATAGCACAGTACCTCCCAATAAGTTTCAACAACTTGGGGATGTTCCTTCTCCAAAGTGGTTAGCTCCTTATATCCTGGGACGTACTCCTCATACGAATATCTTCCATATGGCAGCCCGGACACTTCAGCCATCTCGTGAAGAGGAATTCCCAATTCATCATTTGGAGTAAAGAAGGTACAAGTGTTGGGATTATATAACTCTAACACCCTGAAGAATTGGTGAGAGTTAGTTCTTAAACCAACTTGTGTCTCCCTGATGGGCGCATAAAGCCCAAATCTCTACAGGTCCTCCTGATTCTCCTACAAGATGTATTCGGTGACACGAGACTACCACTGGGTAGGACTCTAACGAGACTAACCAGGAGTCCTAAAGTCCTTAGCCGGGAACTACCCCTTTAAATTGAAGAATGCACGACCAAAGGTGTTAGCTTCCTCGGCTGTTTCGCCGACGGGTAATTCTCTTTGAAATAGTCCTGGGTGCAGTCCGATTACGTAGCGACTGCTACTATCTATCTTGGTGCCACTTCTAGAGAAATGGCCATGTATCACCCCATCTTGCATCGGGGTTAAGTCCCAGTCCATCTTCCTTGGAGCAGAAACAATCTTCAGGATAGTGAGAGAACAGTCACATTCCATTTGGGGCAAGAACATATTGCGATTGTTCACAATCCTAAGCCATTGATAGGTGCCTAATTCCAATAAGACTGGATCCTCTGAAGAGTCTCCAAACAAGAAAACAGGCTTCATGATTTGAGCTCAGTTGATTGATTCTAAGGGAGCGTCAGTAATCAAGCGCCTAAGAGTATAAATGGAAGGCTTAGAAAGAAGTTCAAGTTCTTCTGTTCTTGATCCCCGAACATAGGGATACCCTCAAGAGAGTAATAGTGGAAATCATATTCCATTGTTTGGGTACCATCTGCTCCGAAAGCACCATATGGAGGAATTGGAACAGATGGATGCACAACTACACAAAAGGTGAACGATATTAGCTCAAAGAATGAGTCATTGTCTAAGGACACAAAGGTCATTCCAACAATAAACTTCGTTAAACAGACAAACCTCGACTAATAACGAACCTCGTCTAATAACGAACCTTGTTAAATAGATGAACCTCGAACTTCGTTAATAGACAAGCTTTGTCTAATAATGAATCTCGTCTAATAATGAACATCGTTAAATAGACGAACCACGAACTTCGTTAATAGACATGCTTTGTCTAACAACGAACCTCGAGCCTTGTTATTTGAATTAACTTTGTATGTTGGATGAACCTCGTCAGTGAAGACAAAGTTTGTCAATTTAACAAACGTCATCAGTGAACATGAGGTTCGTTGGTCAAACAAAGGCTCATTTGACAGACATTGAGTGTGAACCTCATCAGAATAGCTAATGCGGCTAGACATATGAAGTTCAATCGACAAACATAGTTTGTCAAAAAAAGACAAGATATGTTAAGGCGACGAACATCGTCGGTTCAAAACGCATCGTCTTTTAGATAGATTTCGTCTCAGAAAGAGAGGAACTATTCATCTCCTTCAAGAAATCCAAGTCTGAAATAGACAGGGTTCATCTGTGTTAAAACACAGATCTTACGTTCAGATCTATTACCTGAGAAAGCGGACAAAACCGCAGGATCATCTGAAGGACCAGCGACTCCCTTTCCCTTGACTTTGTTCATAGCGGTTTTAGGGGCCATTAATTCAACTGTGAAGCTCTCAAAGAAGAAAAGCTTATAGTTTGGGAGGTAAAAGATTATGATAACTTGAGTAGAAGAAGAAAGGGCTCTTTGTATGATGACGCCATATATATATAGGCTGGAGAAACTAAATCAAGAGTTGAGATATTCGGTTAAGATTGTTGGACGAATCCCTTTACTAACGAAAATCTGTGGGTGAGATCTAGGGAGGAGATCTCGAGGTACCAGTTGGCAACCACCTATCAGGTCTAGGAAAGGTACATAACTGTTACTGTTGATAAGGCTGAACGGTGTCATATGGATGTAGACCTAACAATACTCACATGGAAAGATGAGGGTCAGCCAAGCGTCGAACCTCGTGACGAAGCCTACAGAAGCATTGAACTGTGAACAATGTGACTAAGTACGTCCAAATAGGGTTCAAAGTGTATTAGACTCCACACAGCCCAATTCAAGTCTGAAAACTTTGAAGGGGTTTTTGTAGGCATTCAAAAATGCCAAACTTCAAAATATGAAGAGGATTGTCAAAAAAAGAACCTCGTCCTAATTCGAGACGAGGCTCATTGTTTAGTGAAGATCTACTTCAGGAATGAGGGTCGCCATGCAGTGAAACTCAACACCAAAGACGAGGTTCACTGCGTCGTGAAGCTTGACATCAAAGTTCATCACTGAACAAAGCTAATTTTGAAGATGAAACTCATCATTGGATACGAGGTTCGAAACTCACCACCAGATGTAAATCTCATTAGTGAAGATGAGGCTCGTCAAAAGGAAATTTGTAAGACTTGCTATGTAGTTGGACTCAGCTATCGAAGATGAAGTTCGTTAGTGAATATGAAGTTTATCAGACAAAGTCAGTGAAGAAAAAATTCGTTAGAAGAAGCTGGTTTATTATGAACTTTACTTTGTAAGGCGAACATTGCAGTGTATCGAGGCTCGTCTTACTTGTCGAACCCCAAGGCTCATCATCCACGTGTGATCTAGCTGTAATGACTCCGAAGACTTAGTAGCCACGTGGGCTAATCTTCAGGAGCATGTTACGGCATGCGCTAATTTGGAGGAGGCAGCTACGCCTCTCTACCCGTGATCGTAGCACGTCGATTATGTGCTTAAACCCTATAAATAGCCATGGATGGCTATAGAGAAAAGGGTTGGTTGGTTGGTTCAGACTTTTAAAACTTTTGGCAATCATCAGAAATAAGAGCTCCTACGTTTAGATCTAGAATTCGAACCTTGATTCTAGCAGTCTAACGAACATCAGAAGCTCCAGCAATCTTGTTCTGATCGTCAACGGGAGGCAATCTTGACTCAAGCATCGAGGGAAGTATCCTTTCACCACCAAGAACCCATGTTATACAAGGAGGAGCTGAATTAATCTTCTCTTCATCTGTAATCGAGAGAGAGAGAGTGAGTGATTGTAAGGGTTTCATATCAAGTGATTGAACACAGTTTTCTTAAAACAAGAGAATCAATCCCAGTCAAATTTTTGACCCTACAAGGTTTCCCCTGTGAAGTCTTTGTGGGCATTCAGAATGACCATAGAATTTCAGGTAACTCTTCAAACCAGTTTCCAATTGCTTTATCTACCTTCTTCTTCAGAGCTTGAAGTATGCACTTGTTTGTGGCTTCTGCTAGTCCATTGCACTTTTGGTGTGTAACTGAAGTGAATTTGAGCTGAATTTTCTATTCCTCACAGAAACTACAAAAGCCATTGCTATCGAATTGAGTACCATTGTTTGTAATGAAAGAGGTGGGGACCCCAAATCTACAGAAGAATAATTTCTATACAAAATTGATGGTGTTGCTTTCACCAATTTTGGCCAAAGGTTCAGCTTCTATCCATTTTGTAGAATAGTCAATGACAGCAATTAAAAACCTTCGTTGGTCTAAAGTTATTGGGAGAGGTCCAAATAAATTTAATCCCCATTGAGCAAAAGGAAGTGGGCTTATGAGGGGAGTGAGTTTAGTTGCCAAATCTCATGGTATACTTGAGAAGAACTGATAGGTCTTGCATCAAGAGATGAGTCTCTTGGACTCGACTAGGAGGGTAGGCCAGTAGTAGCCTTGTCGAATCATCTTCTGGGCTAAAGTTCTAGTTTATGGGTGATTATCACAAGTTCCCTCATGAATCTCCTTTAGAGCATAACTAGCTTCTGCCGGCTAGAGATGTAGGGCCCTACACTACTGCTAGAGTACGAGATTCGTGTAGGTGTTGAAAATTGCCTATAGCTCTCCACAAACAGCTCGAAGCTAAGAGAAGACGATGAACGTCACTATCCAAGTCACAGAAGCTTGATTGACGTTGACGAATACTTAGAGTGAATCGATGAACTACGTGAAGCAACAAAGTTTCAGAGTAACGAGGATACAAACTGATCGGGAGCCCCGCGTCACTTACAAAAGGCGAAATGCCGCTTGTATCCTAATTTACTCCACAATAATCTAATCATCGGAGCTTATAGATCTCCTCGCCGGCTTTCCAACGCACTTTGAATCACTCAAATCCGAGTTCGGATGAAGAAGTGACGGCAGAAATGGACAGCGTGCAAAACGAAACGTCTCAGCTTGAGCTAGGACACCCCGAGGTGTCTCGGCCTAACCGAGACAGCAGATTTTTGGTTGTTGTGTGGTTTCAACCACCTAGATTCTCCGGAGTCTATAAATACAGCCCTAGGGACTTCATTTTTTGGAGATCTAGATTTTGGAGAATAGGCGAAGCCCTGACGGACTGAAGATTGATCAAGTTCGTCAGCACAAGAGAGAAAGTTTCTTCAGATCTACACTGCCCGTGTCCGTTCCTTAGGATTATCCCATTGCGGTAATCTTAAGAAGAGCAATTATCTCGCCGTTGTCGAGATAAGTGCTTCTGATTCTAGATTCCTTCGCGAATCGATGAAGTTTTGGATCTGATCTGATTGTCAGGTAGTCTATGGATATTGACATCCCCATCATCGGTCGAAAACCCACGCAAGCAAGAGACGATGAACGGATCTTGTGTTATTATCGAGAGAGTTGTAATCCTTTATTTCTTTCTTTTGTTGAATATTTGAATTCTTTGTAAACAATTAAAATTATAATGAATTCAGCAATGAAGGTAACTTTCAGCGAAAATAAACTGGCGACCACAGTGGGAGCCAACAGCCTCGCTGCCGAGGCTGTCGTGACACAACCGGCAATCAAGATCCGGGTGAATGAAGAGATCGAATATGAATTCGATCAGAAAATATTTGAAGAGTACCTCTCTTCCTCCTCCCCCAGATCCGTCTCTCCAAGCAGGCACAGGAAGGTCTCCTGTTCCAGAAGCACTCGCGGGACTTCAGGCTTGAAGATCAAGGATCCCCTCGCCACCGCTACACCCACGCCCCGCGACGCCCCTGCGACGTCCAAAGAGGTCGAAGCTGTAGATCCGGACTTCTCCTCCTCCATGAAGATAACTGATGAAGGCGCTCCAACTTTGTCAAAGAGGGCGCGCCAAAGACGGCGTCAACGCCTTGCGCGACAATTGGCCAAGGCTTCAGAGTCAATGGACGGGATCCGTTATGATGAGGATCTAAAATCTAGGCAACGCCGAGAACAACAACGGTGAGAAACCAACCCCTCCTCTAAGACAGAAACGAACGAATGGGCTCGCATCAAGAGGACCCGCTCCACCCTTGAGGAGCGAATCAAAAAGCATCGCGCATTGCTCACGCATGCCCGAGTCCTTCTGCAGAAAGCGAAAGAGATGCAGAAAGAAGAGACAGTTAATAAGTCGGCCAAGCACAAACAGGTGTGGGTGCCAAAGGCAAAGTTAGCGCCTAAGGCAAAAGTGAACGAAGTTGCAGCCCGACGCTCGTCAACTTCAGATCCCGTTTCCCCTATCCCCGCACCTCCGACGGAGCCGTGTGGTAGCGTGGATCTCACCAAATCCAGAGTTCCTTTGAAAGATCACCTTGGTCCTCTACATGAAGACCGAGGTAAAGCACCTGTGAAGGAGCGATTGGGACCATCGAAAGGTCCCCAGACAACAACTCAGATTAGGGATCGTACTAATCCCCCCAAGAGTAATAAAGGGAAGGCCCCTGTTACCGACCGCATTGGATTGCGAGTTGAAGTTCAAGAGCCCGTTAGAGTTTCACGCTCACAAAAACGTAAATCTGAATGAGTGACTCTTGGAAATGCTAATAAAGCGTCATATCCCCAGAAGGAAATATATACATCCGATGATAATGTTATACATGGGAAGTCGTGTCGACACACGATAGGTTGCTCCAGTCATCAGACTGACGAGTTGTACTATCAAGCAGGGGGTGCGAACAAGTCCAGAAAGAGAAATGTTCGAGACGCGGATTCTCACTGTCCGTGTGCCAATATAATTGAGACGGTATTATCAGAATGCTGCTGTTCTAAAGCCCCACGAAGAGTTTTGGTGTTTGAGAGAATCTCCACCAGAACATCCGAGACCAAACTAAGACGCTTCCGCAGGAAGAAACCTGCCCTTCAAGAGGATGAATTTCCAGAAGTATCCGTCAATATGACCGGGAGAGGGAAGTCAACGCGACACTTTAGTCTGGATCAGTTTGCCGCAGTGTCCCAGCGTATAACTCGATTACGATCGGGGACCAGTAGACGAAGGGATTACCAAAGAATGCAGAAGGGACTTCCTTCAGATGATGAAACCTCGGATGCTTGCTCGAATGCTTGCTCAGCGATGGCTTCCGATGACACCGCATCGAGTGCAGGACAACCTTACGAATCACTCATGATTAGCGCCGAGCAAGTGGCTAAGATTCTTGAGGATGCTTTAGCCAAAAAAAAAGATAGTTTTAAATTTGAAATGGAAATGGCTATGCAGCAAATGAGGGAGATGCATGACCAGTAAATCGCAGCACTGACGAATCAACAGGGAGAGTCCAGCCGCCGCAATAATCCCAACCAAATGGATAGTGATCGGGAGGCGAATGAGAACTTCAATATGGAAACCCCACCCATTGATAACAATGCTGGGGGTGGACCCTCAGATGATAATAATACAAAGGATGACCATATCACTTCTCCCCAGAATCGCTCGAAGAAAGATACGAGCGAGGATAAGAAAATGAGGGACTTGGAGAGCAAGATCAATGCGTTGATGAGTGCTCAGGAGATATAAAAGTCCGGAATACCATGTCCGTACCCGAGACAATGGGAATCAATCCCATACCCGGTCAAATTCAATTTGATCAATTTCACACCGTTCGACGGAAAGGGTTCTCCTACTCAGCACTTAATATACTTTAAGTCTCATTTGGGAATAATCTCCGGCAACGAGCCCTTGATGGTGCGGTCATTCGTTAGCACTCTTCGCGGAGCAGCCTTCGATTGGTATCGTCGTCTTAAGCCGGGAAGTATTAACAGTTAGGACGACATGGAAGATATGTTCCTTATGAATTTCTTCGATGATGATACTGAAGTTTCAATCAGAACGTTGATCGATGAGAAACAGAAGAACGGAGAGTTGGTAGAGAACTTCGTTAAAAGATTTCGGAATAAAGCAATGAATTGTCGAGATCCGGTTAGTGAGGATTTTATTCTCGAGACTTGTCATAACAATCTTTCACTAGACATCCTCGAAGCTATGGGAATGGCACCGCCAAAGACTTGGAAAGATTTGATAGTGCGAGGAGAACGAGCTGAACGATTCCTTAAAAGGAAAAAGACCGAGAGGGGTCAGACGGTAAATAATACTCCGCAATAGAATTTTGTCCCTAAAGGGAAAGGAAAAGCGCAAGCAAATACAGTGGACGCGAACCAAACATTCGAAGTGCAATCGCAGCCACAACAGCAGCAAGAGAAAGCGCCTCAGCAGTCACGGTGGCAACAACAGCCTCAAAAACAGAAGACTTCGGAACCAAAATTCCCGAAGGTCTATTCATTCGAAGAAGATGAAGTTTCCGGTATTTTCAAATACCTTATAGAGAACAACAAGATTAAATTGCCTCCGATCCAAGATCAAGAGGACGCTAAAAGGGTTAATGATCCGAAGTATTGCGCGTTCCACAGAGCGCCCTAAATGACAAGATCCAATCTTTGATTGATGTTGGGGTCATTACTATGAAGCCTAAGGAGAAGAAGGTGGGTGCGAACGCAGTATCGATTAGCTTTGGGTCCGTTCCCTTGAACTAGTTTTAGCCTGAGCCCGTGATAAACGTAGCAGTGAAGACCGTCAACGGTGATCCTCATAAACAACGCCAGAAAGGACTTGTGCCACACACAGCCCCAAATGACGAAATTCTTTGGGTTCATCCCAATCTGCTCAAAGATGAACAGTGGGTCGGATTGTCATCCAAAAAGAAATCAAAAGGCAAGGGAAAATCCTGTTACGGAGCCTCTGCTATTCCAGGGGAAGACGATGAAGCAATTCCTGCTTTCTCATTTTCCGAAAATGAACATGAAACTTTTGTAACCACCGGAGAACCAGTCCTCGCCACCAGAAATGGGAACGAGTATCGTTTCAAATATCCAAGTGCCTCTGATTGACTAGCTGAGGTGGGGGTGATTACAACTCCCCCCGCACCTGCTGAGAAGACCCAGCAGGAGCCCCTGCACCAAGATGTTCAAAACCCGAGGCAGTCTCATTTCAATCAGCCAATTGGAAGAGATAAACCGGGAAATTCAAACACTTCATACCACTTCGATGTTATGACCTAATTGGCTAACGTCCCAGTGAAAGTAACTCTACACGAGTTATCATGTCTTTCTAAAAACACTAGAGAGGCATTCACGATCACTCCTGACCAGCTCACCCAAATTGTTCAAGAAGCATTAATCAAGCAGAAAGAAGAATTTGAGGCTAAGATGGAGTTGGCCATGCAACAAATAAGAGAGTTGTAGGCTCAAAAATATCAATTTCCTAAATCCGGTCATCAGGTGGAGTCTAGTTGTTACACTATACCAGTTTCGCCCATTCAAAATAGGACAAGTAACAATAACCCAAATCTGAATATGGTCATCAAGACTGATTCACCCCTCGATAACACTGGGGGTAGTGCAATTGAACCCCTCAATGACACTGAGGGTGGCCCAATTCCTTCTTCTCGACATCGCTTGAGGAGAAATGAAGATGAAGACAAGAAGCAGAGGGAGTTCGAGTCTATCACCACCCCTATCAGGCGCTATCCCAAAAGAAAGAAAGTTTAGGGAAGCCAACCGGAGTTCATACCCAGGTTTGTTGTTGATATTAATCAAACATTACAGTGACAACCACAAGAGGAATCGCCACAACAGTCGCTTCAGATGCGACAATACTCTTTCAAGGATGATGAGCTTCCAGCCATCCTCAAATCCCTCCTAAAAACGACAAAATCAAGCTCACACCTATTAAAAATCAGGAGGAAGCTAACGGGAGTTCAGACCCAAAATATTATGAATACCACAGGAGAGTCCATCATCCCACCAAGACTTGTATCACTCTCAAAAATACAATACAGGCTTAGTTGAAGCCGGTGTTTCAATGGTAGAACAAACCGAATGAGAACGACCATCACACTCCGAAAAGTATACGAGTATGAACTGCTTCTTTCAAAACTGTAACAGGTATATGAGTATAAACTGTTTCCTTTGTATCCAACGGGAAGTTCCTGGAGAATATTATACGGGATATTCTTAAGGATAACCCGATATCAACAAAGAGGGGTTGGAAATAAGATATTGCTTATTGAACCAGTCTCGCCAAAGAACTAGGGTTAAATATCTCGAAGTTTTTGGTGATTCTCAATTAATTTGAACCCAAATAGGAAGGACCATTCGTAGTAGAGACACTCTACTCAAGGGGCGCATATCGCCTCATTACCGGGATGGCGACCGGCTTATGATGTTGATAAATGACAAATTCCTGAAAAAATACTACCCTTAGTATATTCAGGATAACCAATGTATCGGGAAGTTCCCGGAAGAATACTACGTGTGGTATTCTTAGGGATAACCCAATCACTATAAAAGTGATAAATAAGAGATACACATTTAAACTCTGAATGTCAGAATGTTTCCTTTTATTGTTATCGAATTCACTAATTCTCATGAATTCTTTTGCTGGGGCGAGATTCGCCCTTTTAACAGATCAATCTTTCCTCGCAAAATCCCCCACTAATCAAATCAATTGACGGTGGGCCCACCAAAATTTCTATCCGCCGAGTCATGGCAATTTTCAAAGATTGACGTGTTAAGTCCTGATTACTTAACATCAAAAATCCTCCATCGAGTGGCTAGTACAAGCCGGAGTTTCTACTGCTACCTGTATTCCACTCTCTTTGCTTTCAGGTCAAACCTATAAAAGTTAGGGCCAAAGCCAGATTCCTCTCTCGATTCCTTCCATGAACGAGAGGTCCACTTTCAATTTGAGCAATCAAACCTATAAAAGTTAGAATTGTCTCCGACCTCACTTAGTCAAACCTGCAGATAGTTAGGACTAATATCGAGTCATTCCTTTCGATAAACGAAAGACTTCCATCTTTTCCTTTTCAGCCAAACCTATAAAAGTTAGGGTCGAAATCGGAATTTCCCCTCAATAAATGAGGAACTCTTTTTTGGATCAAGCAAACAATCCTATAAAAGTTAGGGTTGCTTGAATCTTTTCGATTCTCGGAGTGGAGATCCCACTCCTTGTTTCATCTTTCCGGATTCTGTGGGTGGAGATCCCACTTTGAGTTTCCTTTCCAACTGAAGATAGAATATAAAATTCTTCCTCTTCAGTGCTGGGAGATAGAATATAAAGTTCTTCCTCTTCCATTTTCTGGTCCGTCTTTACCCTAAACAAGACCTGGAGATAGAATATAAAATTCTTCCTCTCCAGCATCGGGTTTGTCTTTACCTTAAGAAAAGACACAATTCTCAACTTCCAATCCGCGTACTTTATGCACGGGGAATTTTATCTCGACTCCTAAATAGAGATAAGCCTACGCCTAACACGCGTTGCCGGTTTAGTCTTTCACCGATTGAGAAAGACACCAGAGTATAATTCTGGGGACTTTTATCCCGAATCCTAAGTAGGGATGAGTCAACTCCTAATACGTGTTGCCGGGTGCCATATTCCAGTAAAAACTGGTGAAGTCTTTGTATTCAAAATCATAGCACTAAGTCTAAGAGAAGGAATTCTCTTAGCACAACGTTACATACGGAACGGACTTATATAACCCGTATGCTAGCCCGATTTAAACGATAATCGGTAAAGGCTCGTCAAACCCGTTGAAGACTGGGGGTTTGCCAAAAATCCTAAGTCCATGTCTAACACACATGGTCGGTTTAGTCTTTCACCGATTGAAAAAGACACCAGAGTATAAGTCTGGGGAATTTTATCCCGAAGCCTAAGAAGGGATAAGCCATCACTTAATACGTGTTGCCGGGTGCCATATTCCCGTAAGTCTAAGAGAAGTAATTCTCTTAGCACAACGTTACATGTGAAACAGGTTTTAATAATTCATATGCTAGCCCGATTCAAACGGTAATCGGTAAAGGCACATCAAACCCGTTGATGGCTGAGGATTTACCAAAAATCTTATAAGCGTTACGTCCACTGGGTTCGCAATCAACAAAGAAACATCATGACAAAAGGAGGAGTGCGCTAAGGAAAAGACTTTGCTTCATTAATAAAATTAGGCAAAATGGAGATACAAGAAGACGTCTCAAATCAGATTTAACAAACTGAAGGAAGCGATTTTAGCCTTAACAGCGGCAAGCTTCTCTGCATGTTCCACTCGAACCTTCTCCTCCTCTTTCTTCTGAAGCTTGGCATTACCGAGAGCGGTGGCGGTGGTGACAGTCGCATCTTCTCGATACAGTGCGTGGAGGGCCTCCAATTCTCCTTTATAAACACTTTGAACTCTGGTGCTCTCAAGCACAAAATCCTTTAGAGTCCTCTCCCCTAGGACGGTACTAATCCCCGTACTATCAGCAATGTTGTTATAAGCATCCATCTTAGTCTGCAGATGACGTTGCCGTTCATACAAATTCACAACGATAATTTCTTGCCCCGATATGCGTTTCACTCGGGCTTTACGCCCGTGCATCCTATGAACCCGAGCATCGATCATGAGCGGCGTGGCTTCATCATGTGAGTCGGAGTATACTAGCTCTTTCAAGCGATACATGAGTTCCTCTAAGCAAGTCAACTTTAAATTACATCGCCTAGCTAGCCGGATACCGCCTACACGCTGAATATCCTTAAGACTATCTGCTATGAAAGGGAGCAAATCATAAAATCTTCCCCGCCCAAAACTAATGGCGGTGGCCGTTTGTTGCATAGCTTTCTCTAACTTTTGGAGGATGCCCTGCACGGATCTAGAGACCGGGAGGGCAGATTCTTGGCCAGGCATAATTGTAGCAATGGGATCCTCTTCCCCCTCAGCATCGGATATTATGATGATTTCGGGTCTCACTATCCTCCCATCGTAGGAGTTCAACTGAGGAGTCAGACCAATAGCCTGCCTATCAACAACAGAAGCAAAAATCTCTCCACTGCAACCACTAGTAGCATGGGAGGGAAGACGGTCTATGGGGAATTCAACTGTGACAAAACAAGGGTAGAATCAGAAAATTATCCATGAATTATAAGATGGCGAGATAGGATCATCCATTGAGCAATTGGCGAGACGATTTTGAGTGTCCCACGTAAGCAACGTGGTAACGTACCCCGACCTACACAGTGTAATACAACACGAAATCGCCCCAATATGCCGAAAGATTTGAATTGACCAAGCAAAACAAATCTCCTGAAACCTCGATCCCCGCGAAGGAGGATGTTGGTCCTTCCCGAATGACCCGCGAAGAGGTCAAACGAGGGCATGATAAAACAAATCTCCAGAAACCTCGATCCCCACGAAGGAGGACGTCGGTCCTTCCCAAATGACCCGCGAAGAGGTCAAACGGGGATACAGAAAGCACAAATGCTCACCCCCGAAAGAGGATGTCGCGGGAGAGGAAGCTACGGGAGTCTCCCTCTCGCTATGCTGTGAAGAGGAGCGACTCCTATGAAATCGCGGTCGGCGCGGAGACATGGATAACCTACAATAAAAATCAACGGATCAGGTACAATTATAAATCCGGGTGCCCGAAAAAGGGAAATTAAGAACTTTAACTAACAACGGATCAGGTACAATTATAAATCCGGGTGCCCGAAAAAGGGAAATTAAGAACTTTAACTAAAGTCCTATAAAAAAGAATAGGATTTTATAGTTAAAGTCTAATTAAACCTATGAGTTTTGCGCATGCAAACAATGGGCTCAGGTTGTAGTATGAACCCTCACGATGATTTTTTTGGTGAAATACCCAAAATACCCCTCATGTTCGAGGCTAAATTCTAGTCACGGACGCGTTCGAATTTGGGCCATGATCATCATGTTTGTTCACCTAACACCCACGATATCTCACAATTTTGGCTAACTTTACAAATAAACCCTTCTGTAAAATTTGGCCGATTTTGCAAATAAACCCCTCCATAAATTTCGGTCTAGTTTCCACATACCCTTCTTAAAATTTTGGTCATGAATTTGTGGTCTAAACTCTTGCAATTTCAGCCCTAAAATTTCAGCCCTTTTGCAAATAAACCCCTCTACAATATTCGGTTGCTTTTTGCAATTAAACCTCTCAAACAATGTTGATTCTTTTGCATGAAACACCCCTCAAAGTCTGACCAAATAGGTGTGGAATTTTAGTCCCAAATTTTAGTCCACTTTTGCACAAAAACCCCTAAAATTTCTGCCATATTGCATTCTTGTATAAAGCTCTCCAAATATTGGTCCATACATACAATCCATCATCAAGATCCTATCTTTTTCACAAAACCTAACTTATGAGAACAAAAGCTATGGTTTTTTTTTGCATACAAATTCATGGTATACCCTCATTACAAGCATAAAGTTGCAATCTTTCTTAGAAAAGGGAGAGAGTTTTGAAGGAAAACTTACCCAAATTAAGAAGCTCCCCTTGAGCTTGAAGATGAAGAAAAAATACCCTAGCCTTGAGAGGAGAGGATTTTCGGCCAACAAAGGAGCACAAAATCTGAATTTATGGGGGAAGATTAAGGGGTTTTAAAGAGAAAAGTTCTAATGGGTTTAGAGTTCTTAAAGGAGGAGAAAAATGGTGTTTGGATAAGAGGAGGAAAAATAGGAAGTTTAGGGGGGAAAGAACTCTTTTTTGAAAATTTTGGAAGGGGGAAAAGTACACAAGAAACAAAAAAAAAAGAGAGAGAGAGGCATGTGTCTCGGCCTTTGGGATAAGACACCCAAGGGTGTCTCGGCCAAGGCCAAGACACCCACGGGCGTCTTGGCCCAGTTTGAGCCCTAGATACTTTTTTTAAACCCGAGTTTCTCCCGTTTTCGTCACTTATTGGATATTTTAATAAAATTAACATTAATCAACACCGGACGATTCTAAAACCCTAAGGTCAACGCCGGTCAATGCGTAACCCTAGATCCACACCGATCAATGCGTGATCCTAGGTCAACACCAGTCAACGCGTAATCCTAGGTCAATGCCAGTCAACGCGTTACGATGAAAAAGTCAACGTACGATGATCTAAACCCTAAGGTTAACGCGTAACCCTAGGTCAACGCTGGTCAACACGTTGCGACAAAAAGTCAACGTCGGGTGATCTGAAACCCTAGGTCAACGCCGATCAATGCATAATCCTAGGTCAACGCCAGTCAACACGTTGCGATGAAAAAGTCAACGTATGATGATTTAAACCCTAAGGTCAACGCCGGTCAATGCGTAACCCTAGGTCAACGCCAGGCAACGCGTTATGACCAAAAGTCAATATCGGTCAACACGTAATCCTAGGTCAATGGCAGTCAATATGTTGTATTGAAAAAGTCAACATACGACGATCTAAACCCTAAGGTCAACACCGGTCAACGCGTAACCCTAGGTCAACGCCAGTCAACGCGTTGCAACCAAAAGTCAACGTCGGGTGATCCAAAACCCTAGGTCAACACCGGTCAATGCATAATCCTAGGTCAATGTCAGTCAACGCGTTTGCGATGAAAAAGCCAACGTATGACGATCTAAACCCTAAGGTCAACGCCGGTCAATACGTAACCTTAGGTTAACGTTAGTCAACGCGTTGCGACCAAAAGTCAACGTCGGGTGATCTGAAACCCTTGATCAACGCCGGTCAACGCGTAATCGTAGGTCAACACCAGTCAACGTGTTACAATAAAAAAGTCAACGTACGACGATCTAAACCATGAGGTCAACGCCGGTCAACGTGTAACCCTAGGTCAACGCTAGACAACGCGTTACGACCAAAAGTCAACGTCGGATAATCCGAAACCCTAGGTCAATGGTGGTCAACGCGTGATCCTAGGTCAACGCTAGTCAACACGTTGCGATAAGAAAAAGTCAACGTACGACGATCTAAACCCTAAGGTCAACACCAGTTAACACGTAACCCTAGGTCAATGCCAATCAACGCGTTGTGATGAAAAAGTCAACGTCAGGCGATCCAAAATCCTAGGTCAATGCCAGTCAACGCGTAACCCTTGGTGAACGCCGGTCAACGCGTTATGACAAAAAGTTAACTTACAGCAATCTGAAACCCTAAGTCAGCACGATGTGACAGAGATAGTTAGTTTTGAGTCAACTTAACAACACGAACCAAACTCAACTCATCAGTTTTAGATTTGAGACTTCGACGACGGCCAGACGATAAATTCAGCGCTGGAAGAACTTCAGCTATTCGTCAAAATATCAAATAGATCGAAGGAGTCAAGAATTGAAGCTAACTACAGGTCCTGTTCACCGACCGAAGGCTGGACCAATCACATCCAAAGTATTCCAGGCTCTTCTATAAAAGAAACGCGACTGAAACACTTTGGAGGGGGTATCTGTAGGCGTTGAAAATTGCCTATAGCTCTCCACAAACAGCTCAAAGCTAAGAGAAGATGATGAACGTCACTATCGAAGTCACAGAAGCTTGATTGATGTTGACAAATGCTTAGAGTGAATCGCCAAACTATGTGAAGCAACGGAGTCTCAGAGTAACGAGGATACAAACTGATCGGGAGCCCCGCGTTGCTTACAAAAGGCAAAACGCCGCTTGTATCCTAGTTTATTCTACAATAATTTAATCATCGGAGCTTATAGATCTCCTCGCAGGCTTTCCAACGCACTTTGAATCACTCAAATCTGAGTTCGGATAAAGAAGTTACGGCGAAAATGGACAAGCATGCAAAACGTAACGTCTCAGCATGAGCTAGGACACCCCGAGGTGTCTCGGCCTAACCGAGACACCCCAAGGTGTCTCAACCAAGGCCGAGACACCCAAGGGTGTCTCGGCCTCGCTGAGACACCCAAGGGTGTTCTGGGCCCTAAAAAGCAGATTTTTGGTTGTTGTGCGCTTTCAACCGCCTGGATTCTCCGGAGTCTATAAATACAACCCCAGGGACTTCATTTTTTGGAGATCTAGAATTTTGGAGAATAGGCGAAGCCTTGTCGGACTGAAGATTGATCAAGTTCGTCAGCACAAGAGAGAAAGTTTCTTCAGATCAACATCGCCCGTGTCCGTTCCTTAGGATTATCCCATTGCGGTAATCTTATGAAGAGCAATTATCTCACCGTTGTTGAGATAAGCACTTCTGCTTCTAGATTCCTTCGCGAATCGACGAAGTTTTGGATCTGATTTGATTGTCAGGTAGTCCATGGATATTGACATCCCCATCACCGGCTGAAAACCCACACAAGCAAGAGATGACGAACGGATCTTGTGTTATTTTTGAGAGAGTTGTAATCATTTATTTCTTTCTTTTGTTGAATATTTGAATTCTTTGTAAACAATTAAAATTATAATGAATTCAGCAATGAAGGCAACTTTCAGCGAAAACAATTCGATAAAGCTAGTTATTGATCTTAAGATATCCTTGTGTATTCCCTTATAGACTTGCTTCAGTAGCATTCTCTGGCAAGGTCCCCTTGTTAGATACTGGATGAGTGGATCCATCCAATAGGGTTCCATTGAGGCTTCAACCTGCATGGCTGAGTTGATTGGAGCTTCCATGATGCTAGTATTTTTGAGGGTGTCTATATATATATGTCCCTGACTATTCCTTGAGCCGGATGATCTGAGCTTCGATAAGGTACTAGCTGAGCATTGAGGGCATGGGGGAATTTGGTGAATCTAAAATCTTTAAAGTTGCTTAAGAGCATTTTGACCACCCTCAAATACTAGATCATTCTCGAGTCTTTGGCTTCATAATCTCTCCTTACTTGGTAGACGAGTTAGGAGTCAGCCAGGATGTAAATGAGCAGACTGCTAAGGCGGCTTAGAGTCTTATTAAGAGGGTTTCATACTTAGCCTCATTCTTTGAGGCTGGAAACTTAAAAGAAATGAAGTACTCGTGTGTGGACTATCATGGCTACATAGGACCACTCGAGCTCCACTACCTCCTTCTATAGAGGATCTATCCACCTTTAATAACCACCACAAGGAGAACTCAGCCAGATCATGCTCAAGAGTGCAGTGCTTCAGCGAAGGAATTGCCTTCGTCATCTTGCGAGATGGGGTATTCGATGGGAGGACTGGTATGAGCAAAGACAAGATGACTCTGTTAAGTTGTCAGCCAAAGCTTGAGCTTTGATGGTCATTCTAGACTCAAATTATATGTCATAGTCATTGAATTCAACTGACCAATTGATCATCCTTCTAGATGTAATAAGGCTGCCGAGTGCTTTCTTTAATTGCAGGTTTGTTCGTACCACTACAGTGTGAGGTTGGAAGTAGGGGTGAAGCCTGGCCGTAATCATGAAAATGAATGAGGCTTTCTCGATGAGGGTATAGTTGAATTTGTCTGCCTTCATAATCTGGTTGACATAATATATTAGCCTCTGTGCATCTTCTACTTGAATCAGGACATAGCTTATTGCTTCTTATGAGATTGCCAAATAGAGGTATAAGGTTTCTCCTTCTCTAGGGCAGCTCAACAGAGGCTTAGTGCTCAAGTATCTCTTGAGGTCACTGAAGGCCTCACTATACTCTAGCATCTATCCGATACCTTCCTTCAATTCCTTGCTTGTTCTCAAAGTTTTGAAGAATGGAAGGCTTCTCTTGGCAGATTTTAAATGGAAGCGGGCGAGCACGAGTATCTTTCTGTTGGACTTCTGGATGTCATTCAATGTGCAAGGCTTAGGCAATTGCTCTATGGCGGTTATCTTCTTGGGATTGCTCTCAATGCCTTGTTGGATAATAATGAACTTAAGAAATTTGACTGATTGCTCTCTGAAGGGACATTTGGTTGGGTTAAGCTTCATGCGAAAGTATCAGAGGACAAAGAATGTTTCTTCAAAACCTGACACGTAAGACACCACCTGCTTTGATTTCACTAGGATGTCATCCACATATTCCTCCACATTGCGGCTAATCTAGTGTTTGAATATTTTGTTGACTAGTCTCTAATAAGTTGCCCCTGCATTCTTGAGATCAAAGGGCATCACAATCTAGTAGTAGGTCTCTTGGTTTGTGATGAATGATGTCTTTTCTTGATCATTGTAGGCATCAAAAATTACCTATAGGTTACCACACACATCTTAAGATAAAGAGAAGGGGATGAACGTCATCATCTGAGTCAAAGAGGATCATTCAATGTCGTAAAGAAGTAGACAAGCGTGCGAAGGGAGTCAGCGAAACGTACGAGTCAGCAGAACGTATGAAACAGCGAAACGACGGAAGAATAACACAAGTAGCCTTGTGTTTCACACCTAGAAGTGTGAAACACCAAGAGTGTTTCGCACAAGGTGCGAAACACCTCGGATATGGTATGAAACACTAAGGGTGTTTCGCACCAATCAGGATTCTCGAGATGCGTTTTGACGATTTTCGATCTGTTTCGACGGTTCTAGAACCTCCCTAACTGCCTTGAGGCTATCCTTAAATGTGGTAAACTCGTTATTAGCTAAAGATATGCTCTTATCCACTAACACGACATCTAAAGCCCTATAAATACCCCCTCTTTGTCATTTGTGATTGGTAATTGGCAATTGATGACATGCTGATTGAGGAGATCTGAGCAACGACGAAGCTCTGACATTTTGGAGAGTGAGGAGCATGAATTTCATATCTAAAGGCAAGTTCTTGGCAAATTCTTTAGTATAAAGAAGAAGAGTTTGATAGATCTGCAGTCCCTTCAGCATCCTTCAGTCATTTCCTTAGGATCAAACGTCGATTTGATCCCGAGAAGAGTATTTATCTTGCGTCATCGAGATATTTACTTCTGTTCTTATTCTTTCATGAAACAAGAATAGAGAGCCTTCATTCTGATTAACCGAATCTGATTGTTGGCGGTCCACGGACTAAAGCAACCCCGACGCAGGTAAAGATCTCACGCAAGCAGTGATCAATAAACGTTCCTGCGTGTGTTTCTAGGAGATCCACTTTGTTTATTTTCATTTGTGTAAGAAAATTCTTATAAAAAGGCTCCTTCTTTCGAACTTATTATAAACGATAAATGTTGTAAATGAGTTCTGTAATGAAAAAGATTTCCGACATAAATACACTAGCGACCACAGTGGGAGATAATAGCCTCTTTGCTGAG
>NC_033797.1:82154437-82164420 GCF_001876935.1 Asparagus officinalis | reverse complement strand
TGCTGAGGCTGTCGTATCGCAACTAAGGATCAAGATCCTGGTTGATGAAGAGGTTGCGTACGAGTTCGACCAATAAAAGTTCGAGAAGTACGTCTCGTCCTACTCCTCCACATCCTCCTCGCCTCGCAAGTGTAGGACAATCTCTTCTTCGAAGAAGGTTCACTGGTCTTCATATCTGAAGAACTAAGGAGATGACTCTCGCCTAATTATTATTGAAGGTTCCTCTCACAACGCCCCTCCTGAATCCAATGAAGCCGGATCTGTGCTTCGTAATAACTCCTCTTCAGTCAAGGAGTTGTCCGCTGACAGTGCACCCGTTCTGATGAAGAGGGCTCGTCACAGGCAGCGCCAACGCCTCACTCGTCAATTTGCCAGGGCCTTGGAATAGGTGGATGTAGTCCGTTATCATGCCGATCTGGAATTTAGGAGGCATCAAGCGACTAAGCCGCCACCCCAATAAGCAATTGACTCCTCCTCCAAACAATCAACCAACAAATGAGCCCATGTCAAAAGGATCCGTTCAACTCTTGAGGAACACATCCAGAAGCACTGTACACATCTCGTACAAGCATGAATTCTTGTGCAGATGGCAAAAGAACTATGGAAGGAAGAGGTGGCAAAAGAACTGCCAAAATCGAAACAAGTCTGAGTGCCGAAGGCTAAAATAATGCCGAAATTAACTCAAAAAATATCCAAAAAGACTCTCACAGGCCGAAACAGTCAACACTATTTTGTACCTGTGCGAAATAGTCCTGACTGCTTTGCACCTGTACGAAATAGTCCACATTGTTTCGCACCTATGCGAAACAGCCCTGACTGTTTCGCATCGGGGTCCAGCTCCGCACACGTTTCTCAGCCTCCGTCGGCCTCTGCTCCCGCTCCGTCTGCTCCCGTACCTCTTATGAAGCCTTATGACAATGTTGATTTGTCAAAGTTTAAGATTATGATGACGAATCGCCTTGGTCCTCTACAAGAAGATCGACACAAAGCTCATGTTAAAGAACGCTTGGGTCCGGTGAACAAATCCTGAGCGACTCCTCAAGATGGGGGTTGTACACGCCCTCTTAACAAGTCTATTCCTATAGTTGTCCGCTTAGGGGTGTGTGTGAAAGACCAAGAGCCCATTATGGTCCCACCCTCCCAAGGGCGTTGTTCCAAACATGCGATTCCCGAGTACGCAAACAAGGCATTACCTCTCCAGAAGAAAACTTGTCCGTCAGATGATAGCGTTATACCTAGAGATTCAAACCAACTGCCAATAGGTTGCTCCGGCCATAATTGCGATGAGTTATACTATCGGGCTGGGGGTACAAATAAATCTAAAAAAAAAAAGTATCCCAGAATCGGACTCACACTGTCCTTGTAAGAGGCTTATCAGGATAGTATTATCAGAGTGTAGCTGCTCCAAGACTACTCCAAGGAGGGTCTCGGTATTTGAAAGGATCTCCACTAAAGCATCCAAATCTAAATCAAGACACTTCCACAAGAGATGATCAACCGGTCAAGATGACGAACCCTCAGTTGTCACCATCAATATGTCCGATAAGGGAAAGTCGACACGACGTTCCAGTCCCGATCCTTTTCTAGGGCATCCTAGCATCTCACTTGGCTACAAACAGAGACTATCAAACCCAGGCCAAATAGAGGATAATCCTCAGATGATGAAGCGTCAGACGCTTGCTTTGCGATTGCTTCTGACAATAAAGTGTCTAGCGTGGGATGAACTCGAGAAGCGTTCATGGTCACTACTGAACAAATGGCTCAACTACTTTAAGAAGCCTTGGCTAAGCAGAAAAAAGAATTTAAAGCTGAAATGGGGTTGACCGTGCAACGGATGAGGGAGTTACATGACCAACAGCTTCAAGCCTTATCAAATCAGTACGGTGAATCCAGTAATCACAACGCTACCAATCAAGAAGATAGTGATTCAGATGTAGATGAAAATCTCAATGCTAATATAGGCAATAAAAATTGCCTTTACTCCCTATCAGAGAAGTTCAGAACAAAACTGCTAAAACCTCGCCCAAAATAGCAAAAAGAGGAAAATACTGATATTTCTCAAACTAGAAGGAATTTGGCAAAACGAACGAAGGCAAACCAAACCCTTTAGGTGGGTTTGGACGGCTCCGTCTTGTCGAGGTAGGCAATTTTCATATATAATTTGTCAAATTCTAACTTACGGTTTGAAAGTTATGACCTGTTCTTCGTGGCATGTTATGAAGCTCGCTTGCATAAGGAAAGCTCGCCTATGCAGACTCGCCTGTAGAGCTCACCTGATAGGTTGAAGCTTGCCTACATGATCCAGGCTCACCCGAAGGCAAGCTCTCCTACACAGCCTCGCTTGCAAAGCTTACCTGACAGATTGAAGCTGGCCTAAAGGCCAAGCCTACCTGATTCAGGCCAAGCTCGCCTGTAGACCCTTGGTTCTCCTGCAGAGTCACCAGCCTGCCTACATGATCGCCAGCCTGCCTGCAAGTCGCCAGCCCACCGGTAGGGTCTCCATCCCGCCCGCATGGGTCGCCAGCTCTCCTAGCTTGTCAGTCGCCCACTTGAGTCATGGGTGTAGTCATTTCCCTTGATTTAAAGGATTGACCATACCCAGTAAGGGAGCGATCAATTCTCATGATTTAAGGGATTAACCATACCTAGCATGGGAAGGGTATTTTCTCATAACTTTAGGGAATGGCCACATCCATTCCCTCACGTTCTGAGGAAGTGGTTGTTCATCACTTTTTCTCTATAAATAGCCATTGATGGCAACATGAAAAAGGGTCTTGGCCTTTGTAGGCATCAAAAACTACCTATAGGTCTCCACGAACAGCTCAGTGTTAGGAAATGACGATGAACGTCACCATCTGGTTCACAGAAGCTTGATTGATGTTGGTGAACGCTTGAAGTAAACCGATGAACTACGTGAAACAACGGAACTTCGGAATGATGAAGATACGAACTGATCGGGAACCTCGTATCATTCACAAACAGCAAAATACCCTTCGTGTCTCATTTGTTCAACTAATGATATAATCATTGGAGCTTATAGAACTCTTTGTCAGCTTTCCAACGCACTTGGAATCACTCAAATCCGAGTTCGGATGAAGAATTTACGGCGGAAATAATCAAACAAGTATAACGGAGCGTCTCAGGCTGAACTGGGGCACCCGAGGTGTCTCGGCACGGGCGAGACACCCTAGGGTGTCTCGGCTAAGGCTGAGACACCCAAGGGTGTCTCGGCCTAGTTTGAGACACCCTGGGGTGTCTCCAACGCAGAAATGACCCTTTAGGCAGTTTTAACCGCCTGAAACCCCCTGGAGCCTATAAATACAGCCCTGGGTCCTCATTTTTTCAGATCTGGAGTTTTGAAGATTAGGCGAAGCCCTGCCAGATTGAAGACTGAAGGTGCACGGATTTCAGAGAGGAGGAGGAGAGATCGGATCGAGTTCTTCAACGTAAGAGAGAGAGATTCGTCAGATCTACAGTTTCCCGGATCCGTTCCTTAGGATTATCCCATTGCGGTAATCTTAAGAAGAGTGATTATCTCGCTTCGCCAAGATAAGATCTACGGTTTTCTCGATTCCTTCGCGGATAGACGAAGCTCTGCCTAATTTTTTAGCAATTAGATCTGATCGACGGTGGTCCACGAATAAACCCCGGCACAGGCAAAGACACCCACGCAAGCAGAAGACCGATAAACGATCTCCCTGCGTTTGTTTGACAAAATTGTAAACTTGTTTTATTTTCATTGTGTAAGGAGATCTTATAAAAAGATTAAGTTTTTATTTTATTCGAGTTTATTGTGATGACTAAAGTTGTAATAGATTCGATAGCAATGAAAACAGCAACTTCCACCGCAAACAAACTGGCGACCACAGTGGGAGCCAACAGCCTTACTTCCGAGGTTATCGTGCCGCAGCCAACGATCAAGATCCCCGTGGCTGAAGAGGTCGAATACGAGTTCGACCAGCAGAAGCTCGAGGAGTATGTCTCCTCCTCCTCCTCCAGATCTGCCTCTCCTTGCAGGTGCAGGAAGGCCTCCTCCCCCCAGAAGATCCGCCGGTCTCCAGATCTAAAGACCCAAGAAGTCGATCTCCCCGTAGTCGATGCTACAGTTGTACCTTACAACGATCCGCCGGCATCCGATGAGACCAGATCTGCAGATCTGAACTCCTTCGTGATCAAGGAGCCGACTGCTGAAGGCGCGCTAATTCTATCAAAGAGAGCACGTCAAAGGAAACGCCAACGCCTCGCGCGCCAATTCGCCAAGGCTTTGGATCAGTTGGATGGACTCCATTACCAAGTATATCTGGAGTTCAGAAAGCGCCAAGTGGCTAATCTGTTGCCACGACCAGCATCGGAATCCTCCTCTCGATCTCCAATTAACAAATAGGTTCGTGTTAAAAGAACCCGCTCTACTCTCGAGGAGCGAATCCAGAAGCGTCGTGCCTTGCTTGCGCATGCCCGGACCCTTGTGCGAAAAGCACAGGAAATGCAAAAGGAAGAGGTAGTTAAGAGATCGCCGAGATCCAAACAAGTTTGGGTGCCAAAAGCCAAATCAGCGCTTAAGGCAAAAGCAGGCGACGTTGCTCTCCGGCCTTAGTCAACTCCAGACCCTGCTCCCGCACTTCCGGTGAAGCCCTATGACAGCGTGGGTCTCTCCAAATCTAGAATCCCATTGAAGGATCGTGTCGGTGCCCTACCCGAGAATCAAGGAAAAGCGCTTGTTAAGGAAAGCTTGAGACTGTTAAAGGAGCTTCGAGCAAACATCCGGACTGGGGGTCGTACGCGACCTCCTAACAAATTAATTTCTACAACAGACCGTTTGGAGGTACGTGTAGAAATCCAGGAGCCCGTTAAGGTTTCACCCTCATAATGGTGTGATTCCAAACGTGTGACTGTCGTAGATGTCAACAAGGCAATGTTTACTCAGAGGAAAACACGTCAGACAGACGAACGCGTTATACCTGAGAATCTATGTAAACAGCCGATAGGTTACTCCGACCGCAACGTCGATGAGTTGTACTATCGGTCTAGGGGTACGAATAAATCTCGAAAGAGAAGTACCCGGGAAGCGGACTCTCATTGTCCGTGTATCAAAATTATCAGGGTAGTATTATTAACGTGTAGCTGCCCCAAGACCGCTCCGCAGAGGGTCTCGGTATTCGAGAGGATCTTCGATGGAACGACGAAGCTCAAGTCAAGGCGTTTCCACCAAAGAGGATCGGTTGTTCGAGATGATGAATTCCCAGAAGTTACCATCAACATGGTCAATAAAGGAAAATCTCCAATTGTTTCAAGTGGTTCCGACCCTAATTTCTCTCCAGGAAGCAGAGTCAATTCGGGAATAGCTCAGCTTCAGCTAGAAGCCGTCGGATATAACGATTACCATGGGATCCATGAAGGAATCCATTCCGATGACGAACTCTCAGATTCTTATTCCGCACTCGCCTCCGACGATACAACGTCTAGCATAGGACAAGCTCGGGAAGTGTTCATGGTCAACACCGAGCAAATAGCCAAAATCATTGAGGATGCTCTAGCCAAGCAGAAAGAAGCATTCAAAATCGAAATGGAAATGGCTATGCAGGAGATGAGACAAATACACGACCAACAAATTCGAGCTTTGTCGAATCAGCTAGGTGAGTCCAGCCGTCGCCACAGTTGACAGCGATCCAGAAGTGGACGAAATCATCATGGCCGACGCACCTCCCAAAAATACTGGGTGTGGTTCAAATGCACACCCTACAGATAATAACGCTGGGGGTGGTTTCACCAATGATGATAACACTAGGGGTGGCTGTATTATTCCTCTCAAAAATTGTCCAAAACAGGATATAGATGAGGCCGAAAAGATGTAGGATCTCGAAAGAAAAATTAATGACCTGATGTCTGCTCGAGAGGTGAAGAAGACCGGGATTCCGTGTCCTTACCCAAGAGAATGGGAATCGATTCCGTATCCGACGAAGTTCAACCTGATCAACTTCACGCCGTTCGATGGGAAGGGTTCCCCCACTCAGCACCTGATCTATTTCAAGTCCCATTTGGGAGTGATCTCTGGCAACGAGCCTCTGATGGTCCGGTCATTTGTTAGCACCCTTCGCGGGCCCACCTTCGATTGGTACCGCCGCTTCAAGCCCGGAAGCATCAACAGCTGGGAGGACCTGGAAAGCATGTTCCTCGCTCATTTCTTCGATGATGACGCCGAAATGTCGATCAGGACCCTCTTCGATGAGAAACAAAAGGACGGAGAGTCGGTAGATACCTTCATCAAACGCTTTCGCAATCAGACAATGAACTGTAAGGATCCCGTCACGGAGGAATTCGTCTTGCAAACCTGTCATAACAACTTGTCCATTAACATCTTGGACGTTATGGGAGTAGAACCACTCAATACCTGGAGAGAGTTGAAGGCGCGCGGAGAGCAGGCCGAACGATTCCTTAGAAGGAGGAAGGTTGAAAGATGCCAACCGATGACTAACCCTCTGAATCCAGGTCTCGCTTCCCATAATGAAGGGAAGGTACCTACAACAGTTGTTAACATTAATCAGACGTCGCAACAGTAACCCCGAAGACAGCAGAAGACTTCGGATCCGAGAATTCAAAAAGAGTACTCATTCAAGGACGAAGACGTTCCAGCCATCTTCGAGACCCTTCTCGAAAACAATAAGATCAAGCTGCCACCCATCACGAATCAGGAGGAAGCTGACAATACTGCGGTTCCGAAGTACTACGCGTACCACAGGAGGATCCTTCACCCCACCAAGGCCTGCTTTACTTTGAAGAATAGCATCCAAACCTTGGTTGAAGCCGGCATCATAACGCTAGGATAAGCCAATTGAAAATGGTAATACTCTAAAGAGTATATGAGTATAAACTGCTTCTCAATCCTCCAATCGGTATATGAGGTTAAACTACTCCCTGATACTCTAATAGGTATATAAGTCTAAACTGTTTCCTACCGTTGATGGGAAGTTCCTGGAGAATGTTACGCTAATATTCTTATGGATAACCCGAACATGTAATGGAGTACAAAGTCAGACCCAGTTCCAAGAAAGAAGCTGGGGGTGGATGATTCATGTAATGGGAAGTTCCCGGAAGAACACTATATGTAATTTTCTTAGGGATAACTCGATAATTACGAACAAAGTGATAAACACTAAACCCCCACTATGATTTGTACTCCCACTCTCACTGTCTACCTGGTCAAACCTTCCTATAGTTAGGACCACAACCAAAGTCCTCTCTCGATTCCTTCCATGAACGAGAGGTCCACTTTCAATTCGAACAATCAAACCTATAAAAGTTAGGATTGTTCCCAATCACACTTAGTCAAGCCTACAAATAGTTAGGACTAAGACCGAGTCATTCCTTTTCGATAAACGAAATCTGTCTTTGTTCCTTTTTCCACCAAACCTATAAAAGTTAGGATCGAAATTGGGCTTTCTCCTCAATAAATGAGGGATTCTTTTTGATCAGATGGCCAATCCTATAAAAGTTAGGGTCGTTTGAATCTTTCCGATTCTCGGAGTGGAGATCCCACTCTTAGTTCCATCTCTTCGGATTCTGGGGGTGGAGATCCCACCTTGAGTTTCCTTTCCAAACTGTAGGTAGAATATAAAATTCTCCCTCTTCAGTACTGGGAGATAGAATATAAAATTCTTCCTCTTCCATTTTTCATTTCGTCTTTACCCTGAGAAAAGACATAATTCCCAACTTCCAATCCGTGCACTTTGTGCACAGGGAACTTTATCTCGAATCCTAAATAGAGATAAGCCTACGTCTAATACACGTTGCCGGTTTAGTCTTTCACCGATTGAAAAAGACACCAGAATTCAGTTAGGGGTATTTTATCCTGAAGCCTAAGTAGGGATAAGTCAATGCTTAACCCGCGTTGCTGGGTGGTTCGTTCCCGTAAAAAATGACAGAGTCTACGTATTCAGCATCGTAGCAACAAAAATCCATGCCTTTTATGCATGGGGAATTTTATCCCGAATCCTAAGTAGGGATAGGCTAACGTCTAACATGCGTTGACGGTTAGTCTTTGACCGTAAAAAGGACAAAAGCCCACATATTCAATATTGTGGCAGGTTGTTATTAATAACACCAAAATCCATGCCTCACACGCACGAGGAATTTTATCCCGAATCCTAAGAAGGGATAAGTCATCGCCTAACACGCGTTGCTGGGTACCTTTTCCCAAATCCGAGTCTGGGGACTTTTATCCTGAATCCTAAGTAAGGATAAGTCAGCGCCTAACACGCATTGCCGGGTAGCCTGTTCCCGTAATAATGTTGAAGTCTACGTATTCGAAGTCGTAGCATCAAGTCTAGGGGTGTTCATTCCTTTAGCACAACGTCACATGCGGAACGGGCTTAAAACAATCCGCAGGTAAGCCCGATTCAAACGGTAATCGGTAAGGCACATCAAATCCATTGAGGGCTGAGGATTTGCCAAAAATCCTAAGCCTACGTCTAACACACGTTGCCAGGTAGTCTATTCCCGTGAGAAAGACGAAGTCTACGTATTCAATGTCGTAGCACTAAAAGAGTTAACTCTTTTAGCACAACGTTATGTGCAGAACGGATCTAAACAATCTGCATGCTAGCCCGACTCAAACGGTAGTCGGTAAAGGCTCGTCAAATCCGTTGATGGCTGAGAATTTGCCAAAAATTCTATAAGTGCGAGTCATTGATGCATCAGCTCCGTTAGTTGGTCTCGTGACTCGATTATCCAACAACATTAAGATAAGATCCACAAATGCAGATGAATCAGCTTTAACAGTTGGTCCTGCAGCCCCGACACTTAGGACCACCATGCTCCAATACCTTAAGAGCTTAAACTGTGTATACTCCAGTAAACTTACGAGTATAAACTGTGTCAACGTATAACAATTTAAACCCCTAAGGTTAACGCCAGTCAACGCGTAACCCTAGGTCAACGCCAGTCAACGCCAGTCAACGCGTTGTGATCAAAAAGTCAACATTCGACGTTGAAAACCCTAGGGTCAACGCCAGTCAACGCGTAACCCTAGGTCAACGCCAGCCAACGCGTTGCGATCAAAAGTCAACGTACGACGTTCAAAACCCTAGGGTCAACGCCGGTCAACGCCTAACCCTAGGTCAACGCCAGCCAACGCGTTGCGATCAAAAGTCAACGTGAATCAATATATCATGACGAAGGTAGTCAGTTCAAAGTCAATTCAATGACACGAGCCAAACTCAACTCATCAGTTGTAGATTTGAGACTTCGACGACGGCCAGACGATAAACGCAGCGCCGGAAGGATTTCAGCTATTCATCAAAGCGTCGAGTAGACTAAAAATCAAAGGAGTCAAGAATCGAAGCTAACTATAGGTCCTTTACACCGACTGAAGGGACCAATCACATCCAAAGTATCCCAGCCTCTTCTACAAAAGAAACGAGTCTGGAACGCTTTGGAGGGGGTATCTGTAGGCATCGAAAATTACCTATAGGTCTTCACGAACAGCTCAGTGTTAAGAAATGACGATGAACGTCACCATCTGGTTCACAAAAGCTTGATTGATGTCGGTGAACACTTGAAGTAAACCGACGAACTACGTGAAACAACGGAACTTCGGAATGATGAAGATACGAACTGATCGAGAACCTCGTATCGTTCACAAACGGCAAAATACCCTTCGTGTCTCATTTGTTCAACTGATGATATAATCATTGGAGCTTATATAACTCTTTGTCAGCTTTCCAACGCACTTGGAATCACTCAAATCCGAGTTCGGACGAAGAAGTTACGGCGGAAACGATCAAGCAAGCATCGGAAATGTCTCAGGCTAAACTGAGACACCCATAATCATTGGAGCTTATATAACTCTTTGTCAGCTTTCCAACGCACTTGGAATCACTCAAATCCGAGTTTGGACGAAGAATTTATGGCGGAAACAATCAAACAAGTATAACGGAGCGTCTCAGGCTGAACTGGGGCACCCGAGGTGTCTCGGCACGGGCGAGACA
>NC_033797.1:82152423-82152943 GCF_001876935.1 Asparagus officinalis | reverse complement strand
CGAATTGGATCATGGTCATCATATTTGTTCATCTAACACCCCCAATATCCCACAATTTTGGTTAATTTTACAAATAAACCCTTTTGTAAAATTTAGCCAATTTTGCAAATAAACCCCTCCACAAATTTCGGTTTAGTTTTCGCATACGTTTCTCAAAACTTTAGTCATGGGTTTGTGGTCCAAACTTCTGGAATTTCAGCCCTAAAATTTTAGCCCTTTTGCAAATAAACCCCTCTACATTTTTTGGGTTGATTTTTGCAAATAAACCCCTCAAACAATATTGATTCTTTCGCATGAAAACACTCCTCAAAGTTCGGCCAAATGGGGATAAAATTTCAGTCCTAAATGTTAGCCCACTTTGCATAAAAACCCTCAAATTTTAGTCCACTTTTGCATAAAAACCCCTCAAATTCGGCCATAGTGTTGATTTTACCTAAAACCCCCCAAATCTTTGTGTATACACAAACCATCATCAAAGAGCCTATCTTCTAACTCATGAGAACAAAAAGCTATGATCTTT
>NC_033797.1:82141481-82152372 GCF_001876935.1 Asparagus officinalis | reverse complement strand
AGGAAACTTACCCAAATCAAGAGGTGTCCCTTGAGCTTGAGGATGAAGAAGGAACCCTAGGTTGAGGGGAGAGGAATTTCGGCCAAGAAAGGAGCACAAAAAAATCCGAAATTGATCTTGGGTTGAGGGGTTTTAAAGAAGAGAGGTTAATGGGTTTTGGAGTTCTTAAAGAAAGAAAATAATGGTGGATGGATAAGAGGTAGAAGATAGGGTTTTTGAGAGGGAATAGGGCTCTTTTTGAAAATTTGGAAAGGGGGGAAAACAAAAAAAGTTTGAAAATTTGGAAAGAGGGGGAAAACAAAAGAGGAAACAAACAAAACAAAAAAAAAGGAAAAGAGAGAAAAAAGGGGGCGAGGTCTCGGTTCTTGAACCGAGACACCCTAGGGTGTCTCGGTTTTGGCCGAGACACCCAAGGGTGTCTCGGCCAAGGTTGAGACACCCTCGGGTGTCTCAACCCAGTTCGAGCCCCCGGATCCCCTTTTCAAGTCCGATTTCGCCCGTTTGTCGTCGATTGGTGGATGTTTCGACAAAATCAACACTAATCAACGTACAACGCTCAAAACCCTAGGGTCAACGCTAGTCAATGCGTAACCCTAGGTCAACGCCAGTCAACGCGTTGCGACCAAAAAGTCAACGTACGACGTTCGATCGTGACTCGATTATCTAACAACATTAAGATAAGATCCACAAATGCAGATGAATCAGCTTTAACAGTTGGTCCTGCAGCCCCGACACTTAGGACCACCATGCTCCAATACCTTAAGAGCTTAAACTGTGTATACTCCAGTAAACTTACGAGTATAAACTGTGTCAACGTATAACAATTTAAACCCCTAAGGTTAACGCCAGTCAACGCGTAACCCTAGGTCAACGCCAGTCAACGCGTTGCAACACGAGTCAACGTTTGACGATTCAAAACCCTAAGGGTCAACACCGGTCAACGCGTAACCCTAGGTCAACGCCAGTCAACGCGTTGCGATTAAAAAGTTTGCGATCAAAAGTCAACGTACGACGTTCAAAACCCTAGGGTCAACGCCGGTCAACGCCTAACCCTAGGTCAACGCCAGCCAACGCGTTGCGATCAAAAGTCAACGTGAATCAATATATCATGACGAAGGTAGTCAGTTCAAAGTCAATTCAATGACACGAGCCAAACTCAACTCATCAGTTGTAGATTTGAGACTTCGACGACGGCCAGACGATAAACGCAGCGCCGGAAGGATTTCAGCTATTCATCAAAGCGTCGAGTAGACTAAAAATCAAAGGAGTCAAGAATCGAAGCTAACTATAGGTCCTTTACACCGACTGAAGGCTGGACCAATCACATCTAAAGTATTCCAGCCTCTTCTATAAAAGAAACGAGTCTCGAACGCTTTGGAGGGGGTATCTGTAGGCATCGAAAACTGCCTATAGGTCTCCACGAACAGCTCAGTGTTAGGAAATGATGATGAACATCACCATCTGGTTCACAGAAGCTTGATTGATGTCGGTGAACACTTGAAGTAAACCGACGAACTACGTGAAACAACGGAACTTCGGAATGATGAAGATACGAACTGATCGAGAACCTCGTATCGTTCACAAACGGCAAAATACCCTTCGTGTCTCATTTGTTCAACTGATGATATAATCATTGGAGCTTATATAACTCTTTGTCAGCTTTCCAACGCACTTGGAATCACTCAAATCCGAGTTTGGACGAAGAATTTATGGCGGAAACAATCAAACAAGTATAACGGAGCGTCTCAGGCTGAACTGGGGCACCCGAGGTGTCTCGGCACGGGCGAGACACCCTAAGGTGTCTTGGCCAAGGCCGAGACACCCTAGGGTGTCTCGGCCTAGTTTGAGACACCCTGGGGTGTCTCCAACGTAGAAATGACCCTTTAGGCTGTTTTAACCGCCCGAAACCCCCTGGAGCCTATAAATACAGCCCCGGGTCCTTATTTTTTTAGATCTGGAGTTTTGGAGATTAGGCGAAGCCCTTCCGGATTGAAGACTGAAGGTGCACGAATTTTAGAGAGGAGGAGGAGAGATCGGATCGAGTTCTTCGACGTAAGAGAGAGAGAGATTCGTCAGATCTACAGTTTCCCGGATCCGTTCCTTAGGATTATCCCGTTGCGGTAATCTTAAGAAGAGTGATTATCTCGCTTCGCTGAGATAAGAGCTACGGTTTTCTCGATCCCTTCACGGATAGACGAAGCTCTGCCTAATTTTTCAGCAATCAGATCTGATCGACGGTGGTCCACGGATAAACCCCGACACAGGCAAAGACACCCACGCAAGCAGAAGACCGATAAACGATCTCCCTGCGTTTGTTTGACAAAGTTGTAAACTTGTTTTATTTTCATTGTGTAAGGAGATCTTATAAAAAGATCAACTTTTTATTTTATTCGAGTTTATTGTGATGACTAAAGTTGTAATAGATTCGATAGCAATGAAAACAGCAACTTCCACCGCAAACAGCCTTCTTTAGAACTTGACCTTTTAAGTGGCTGGCTGGACCTTCTTTGGGACAACTCCCTTGGCATTTTTAAAGTCCAAATCTGAACTCTCAGATTTGGAGACTCTAGGCTCATTGGCTCTATAAAATCTTGCATTGTATCCTTCTTGGTACATTTGGCCTTGATACTCATCAAGCTCGGACATTCCAACTCGAACCGTAATTTCAATTGGATCATCCAAGTGAAGCAAACTCGGCACGAGCAACGAGGGAGGCATCCTACCGCTGCCGAAGAACCCACGTTAGACAAGAAGGGCCATTCCCATCTCCTTTGTTATAAACATTAATCATTAATTTGTAATAAACCAATCTTATAAATACAAATGACCCCTCAAACGAGAAGTCAAATTTTACACCTGACAGAAAATGGCGACCATAGTGGGAGGAACTGTTTCTTCAACCAAAATGGTGGTGGCGCAATTTGACAAAATTGTGACAGGGATAATTATTGAGTCCCTCGTGATCGAGTTCGAGGAGTACTTATCTTCATCCTCCTCTGGCGGCAATGCGTCTCGTAAGTGCTGTAGAGTCGCGCATGTGGCCCAGCCAAAAGTGGCCGAGGCAACCATGCTTGAAAACCTCGCCCGAGTAAGCACAGGCGGGGTTCTATCTCCCCCAAGCTCATCAAGGCCAAGCCAAAGGCAAAGGATGCAAGTTCAAGGGCTGCACGATGGATCATTAAATAACCCTCGCAGGCCCCCATGCAAGAGGAGATGACGATTCATGTAGGCACGGACCACGCCTTCACCGTCAACATGAATGCTCCCCTCTCCAAAAGAGCCAAGCAACAGTGACGACAAGCTCTCGTCTACCAAGAGGCGCAAGCCCTCGTCTCCGATGACGGCCTGAATTACTATTTAGGCCTAAAGAGATTCAAGCCAAAATGCAAGGTTCCTAACTTTAGTGAACTTAACCGATCAGGCGAGCCCACCTACTCAGGCGGGCATTGCTCCATTAGCAAAGTTCCCAAAATTGGTGAACTTGGTGTTTTCGGCGAGCCTAGCAGTTTAGGCGAGCCCTACGAGCTTCGCTCCATGAGTAATGTTCCTAATTTTGGCGAACCGCTCAAATTAGGCAAGCCTACCTACTCAGGCGGGCTCCGCTCTTCAGGTGAGGTTCCAAAATCTGGCGAACTACGTAAGTATGATGAACTCTGTAGTTTAGGCAGACTTCATAAAACAAGCGAACTTCATCAAGCTCGCCCGACAGCCCAAGCTCACTTGCAAGCTTAAACAGGAGGATTTCACCAAGCTTGCCTGATGGCCCAGCTTCGTCCGCAGGCTGACTGTCGCCAGAAAGGCAAAACGGTAGCTAGCCAGATAGGCACACTACACCAAGCTCGCCTAATAGGCGAGCCTCACCATGTTGAACATCGCCGACACATGCGAGCTTGCCAATACATGCAATCTCGTCCAACAGGTGAGCTTCACCATGATAAACTTCGCTAACGGGCCTAAGCTCGCTAGATTTCAACACTTGGAGATTTTCCTAAGTGTTCTCCCAAGTGCTCTCTTGAGCCCTCTTCTTGCAAGTACTCATTTGGTCTTTCTGACGTTGGGGGTTATCACTATCAACCTACAGGGGATCTCAGAGGACGCTTGACTTGCAAATACATGCCTTATGAGGCAATTCCTCAGTGCCACTATGAGAGGCCTATTGCGACACTGCTCGAGCACTTTCGGTGTGCTAAAACGCCTAAACCATTAGTGTTCAAAAGACTTTTTCAGCAACCATCGGAGATGAGATCTCTCCACCAAAGACACAATCGTCGGAGGATATGAGCTTCCTCTTCAGGTGATGTTCCCAATTTGGCAAACTTCGCAAGTATGGTGAACTCTATAGTTCAGGTGGACTTCATAAAACAAGCAAACTTCATTAAGCTTGCCTGATAGCCCAAGCTCGCCTGCGAGCCCCATGAGCTTCGTCTGTAGGCCGACTATCACCAGAAAGGCAAAGTGGTAGCTCTCTAGATAGGCGCACTGTACCAAGCTCACCCAATAGGTGAGCCTCACCAGACTGAATCTCTCTCAATAGGCGAGCCTCGCTAGGCTGAACCTCGCCGACATATGTGAGCTTGCCAATATATGGAAGCTTGTCCAACAAGCGAGCCTCACCATGATGAACTTCGCCAACAAGCCCAAGTTCGCCATATTTCAACACTTGGAGATTTTCTCAAGTGCTCTCTTGAGCCCTCTTCTTGCAAGCACTTGTTTGGTCTTTCTGATGCTGGAGGTTGTCACTATCAACCTATAGGGGATCTCAGGGGACACTTGACTTGTAAACGCATGCCCTACGAGGTAATTCCTCAGTGCTACTACGAGAGGCTCATTGCGGCACTGCTCGAGCACTGCCGGCGTGCTGAAACACCTAAACCATTAGTGTTAGAAAGACTCTTTCAGCAACCATTGGAGACGAGACCTCTCCGCCAAAAATGCAATCGTAAGAGGAGACGAGCTTCTGATGATGTGGAGCTCCACGCCACAACTATCAATGTGACGGGGAAGTCAAAGGCCATTGCGTGTGAAGGTATCTACCAACACACTCGTACCTAAATAGGGGTAGCCATTCCATTTGACTACACATGCCTAGCACCTGATACGAGTTTCCTTGCGAGCACCCTTGATCGCGGAATTATCAAGAGTGGGTTGTGAAGAAAATAACAGAAGAACACACAAAAGAGTTGATTTGGGCGAAGGAAAATACCTTCTCTAGATTATAAGAATCAATTGATTACAAATCTCTCTCTCACAATCTCTCTAGATCAAAGAACAACCTCTCTGATATCTTTCTGATTACAATCTGGTTTCTAAAAACCCTAGGAAAGTCGTGTTTCTATTTATATCAAATAGAAATCCTAAACAGTGCAGGAATCTGGACCCAGGCACAAAATGGCATCCGGTAGGTCGACCGGGCGCGGCTCGACCGCAAAGCGTCTCGCCAGGTCCGACCGCCGGTTCGCACCGCCAAACAAAAAACCCGAGAGCATTTTTGACGTACAGTTCATGACGCGACTCGACCGTGGCCGGTGCATCGCTAAACGTGTCAGTCGACGCCGACCGTCGATTCAAACCTTTAGTTCCAGCTCCTCTTGAACTTCATGCACGTTCCGACGGTCGACCGTCGGCGGTCGACCACGGAAGTCCCAACAGTCTTCTTCTGTTATTTCCTGTAATCTTTGACGTTGCCGCCCCCAACGACTTCTTCTACGTCTCCATTCTCAAGATACCATGAAAATCATCTATCCTCACACTTTTGATGAGGATCGCTAAGCTCCCGAAGAGAAGATACACCCGTATCATGGGTCCCCCCTTTAGGAACATAAAGTCCCATTCAAGTTAGAACTTCAGCTGAGGGAACTCGCGAGCCCCTCCTTCTCTGTTAAACCACTTAGCCTTGCTAGGAACCTGACCTTTACGTCCAATGAGAAACGACTCCTTCATCCCCCGCCTCGTCGTGGTCGTCTTCCGCTCCAAAATACAATCTTCTTTCAGCGGCTCCTCTCTATCAAACCACAAGTCTTCAACATGCAGTAAGATCATCTTATCGTCACCTTTATCATCTAATAATGGAGGCTCAAATAACTTCAAATACTCGGCATTGATCACCGAATACATGCCTAAGTAAGACGACAAATCTAGTCTGAAAGCGTTATCGCCAATCTGGTCAAGAATCCGAAACGGACCATAACGAATAGGCTTCAACTTCTCCCCTTCTCCTTTTAGTCGTTCCTTACCCAATTTCAACCATACTATACCACCTTTACCAAAATTACAAGGAACTCGATGTTGATCATGTTTCACCTTGTATTTAGCTTGTGATTTCTTCAATTGTGCTTCAACCGAGGCATGAATATGCGCGATCTTCTCCAGAAATCACTGAGCATGTTGTCGTTCATTCCCCTCCTTGCCGTCTACCATGGCTTCACCTGAAAACACAATATCAAACGGACTCGACGGTAAGAATCCATAACAAGTCTCAAATGGTGATTTTCCTAAAGATCCATGAATCTCCCGATTAAAAGCAAACTGCAAATATGTTAAGCTCCCATCCTAAGTCTTAGGATGCCTGGAATTATACCCCCGCAACATGTGCACCATAGTCCGGTTGACTACCTCTGTTTGCCCGTCTGTTTGTGGATGAAAAGCCGTGCTCTTCTTCAGTTTAGTGTCCATCAAATTCCACAAAGAATCTCAAAAATGTCCGAGAAATCGGCTGTCCTGATCCGAAATTATTGAACTCGGCAACCCAAAGTGCTTCCACACATGCTCAAAGAACAACTGCGCTGCACCCGCTCCCGTCACGATCTTCTTACAAGGAATCAAGATCACCATCTTACTGAACCGGTCCACCACAACATATAAATAGTCATGCCCACGCTTTGTAGTCGGCAACCCTCCTAAAAAATCCATAGAGATGCTCTCCCACGGCCTGGAAGGAACCGGTAATGGTAGGTACAATCCCCTCTTCCTGTTAGAAGGATTCGAAATACAGCATAACTTACACCCTCCAACATACTTGGTCATATCATCAAGCATCCGTGGCCAAAACACATGTCGCCGTGGATTGAGAAGCATCTTCTGAATCCTAAAATACCCTTGCACACGCGAGGTGTGTGCTTCCCGAATCCACTGCAACCTATCACCATCCTCCGGAATGCATATTGATGTCCCGCGATACAACAAGCCATCTTTTCCAAGTGTATACTCCCCCCTTCGACCAGCCTTCGCCTGCTCGAACACACTACTGAAGTATCTACTGGATGCATATAGCTGTACATACTCCAACGGAACCAAGGGCTGAATGCGCGTCGTAACCAATAAAGACCTTACTGGTGGACGAGATAACATATTGGCCAACTTGTTCGTCCCCCCCTTCTTGTACCTGACAATGATGTTGAAAGCCATCAAATAAGACATCCACTTCATGTGTCGGGCCTGCTATAGCTTCGTCTTGGCATGTAAGAACTCCAACAGCTTGTGATCCGAGTACACAATCACCTCCTTCCCCAACAAGTACACCCTCCAATCCTTAATTGCTTGATATAGTGCATAGAACTCCTTGTCGTAGGTCGAGTAGTTTGCAACGGCACCCGAAAACATCTCAGAATGGTATTCCACCGGCTTCCCATCCTGAATTAACACCACGCCCATCGCATAACTAGACGCGTCGGTCTCCACCTCGAAAGTCCGCTGCAAATTCGATAATGCCAACACCGGTGCCTCCGAGATCTTCCTCTTTAGCAACTGAAAAACCTCCTCATGCGTCCTCCCCCACTCGAACTGAACTTTAGCCTTTGTGAGGCCATGTAACGGTGCCGCATAAGTCAAAAAATGTCAAATGAATTGCGCAAATACTGACAAGCCCCCATGAAGCTTCTCACCTCAGTCATTGTCTTCGTCGTCGGCCACTTCGTGATCACTGCCACCTTGCCCGGATCTATCCTGCTCTTGCCCTTCCCTACGATGAAGCCGAGATACACCAACTCATCCTTCCCAAACTCGCACTTCTTCCCGTTGAGCTTTAGATGTCCGTCCTTCAACACTTCAAACACCTTCTCAACAGGAACAAGATGCTCCTCCCAGGTCCTGCTGTACACCAATATGTCATCAAGGTAAACTATCACAAAATCCTCTATAAAAGGTCGAAACAAATCGTTCATAAGTCTCATAAAGATAGCCGGAGCATTGCACAATCCAAACGGCATCACCAACCACTCGAACAGGCCCTGTTTGGTCTTGAACGCAGTCTTCCAAGTGTCTTCCTCCCGTATCCTCACCTGATGATAGCTAGATTTCAGATCCAACTTCGTGAAGAACCTCGCTCCCTCCAACTGGTCCATAAGGTCATCGATCCGCGGTAGTGGGTAGCGATTCTTTATGGTTATCTTGTTAAGCGCCCAGTAATCAACGTACATACGCCAGCCTCCATCCTTTTTGGGCACCAAAAACACTGGTGACCCACAAGGCGAACAACTCGGCACAATCACTCCCATCTCTAAGAGCTCCTGAACCTGCTTCTTGATCTCCTTGGACTCATGTACTGATGTGCGGTATAGGCCTATGTTTGGCAGGGAACTCTCACCAGTCAACATAATCTCATGCTCTACACCTCGACGTGGTGGTGGTCCCGTGATCTCTGAAAACAAGCCCGCATACTTGGCCTTTAACCTATCAAGATCTCCCTCCTGAAGCTTTCTCAAGGCGGACAAGCATATCCTACTCAGCTGCTCATTATAAGGCCGAATAAACAACAAAACGAACTTCCTGCCCACATTCACCAACCTCTTAGCCTGAGTCACTGTCACCAAGCTCGTCTCCTGTGGAAGAGATGCCGAATGAAAAATGAATTGCTCGCTATCTTTGGTGAATGTATACTTTTGGGCCCGCCGATCATATACCGCGTATGTATCCCACAAGTAAGGACTGCCCAAAATAACTTGGCAAACATCCAACGGAACCACATCACAAGTGACCTCATCAATATACGACTCATGGAGTGCAAATCTGAACGTACACTGGTTCACCACACTCAATCCCATCTCCTTCTGAATCCACCCTAATGGATAGGGCTTCAGATGCTTCACCGTCTTCAATCCCAGCTTCTGTACTAATACCTCAGATATCAGATTCTTTTGGCTTCCTGTATCTATAATAGCATCCACCAAACTGGTCTTGACCTGCAACTTCAGAGCAAAGAGCTGCTCTCTCGGGTTGTTGTCTTCTTTAATGGCCTGCTTCCCCGCCATAAGGTTGAGACTACTTTTAGGTTTAGTCATCCCGGGTACCTCCTTCGGACCTTGTGCTATCACATACGCCTTCTCTTCCTCCTTCTTCTTCAACCCTTTTGGCTTTAGATGAGGATACTTATCCCAGCAATGATCAGCCACGTGCCCTGTCTGTTTGTAGTGATTGCATGTCAATCCTGCCTTTCCTGAGTCACCCTTCTTTTTCTCGTCCTTAGGTTGAGAGCCACCCAACTTTCTCCCTGATGTTTTGGAGTCTCCCTTCATCTTGTTGCCCTTCTTTTGTCTGCCCTTAATGGCAATGGACTTCACGCTCGCCTCTGTGATGGATTTGATCGAGAACAGCTTCATCTCCTTCCGGATGTAATCATTCAGACTCGCCATATACTTCATAAAGATGGGGTACTCGTCCGTTGTGATGTTTAGAACCATCGCCTACTGTTGGAACTCCGTCGTGTACTCTTGAACGGTCTGATTATACTTTTGGCGCAAGCCATACCACTTGTACCAACGCTCCTTAAGGAACCCTACTGGATAGAACTGCTTCCTAAGTAGTTCCTTGAACTTGTCCCACGACACCGCCCTCTTTTCCTATTTGTAATAGGATTTCCACCACGTCAACGCGTTCCTTGAGAGCTTCAAAGTCGCAAACACTATCTTCTCATTGGATGAATATCCGTAGAGAGTGAAGTACATCTCCATACGCTCGATCCAATCGTCGAGCTTCTCCACATTGATACTCCCATCATAAATAGGAATTTCAACCTTGAAGTCAATCTTCAAATTCTGGTAATTATCCTTACCCCCTTGATGTCCAGGAGTCTTAACAATCTCGGTCTCCCCATCTGAATCAGATTTCTCATGCTCTCCATCGGATTCGACGAGTTTCTTCTTACCCTTCGAAGAAGAACCCTCCTTTTTGTCCCCACTGTTGATGAGACCTACGAGTTAGGTGAGAGTAGTCCCGATCATCTCGATCTGCTTCTCTATGGCATCAAGTCTTGCTAAATGATCTATTTCAATCATCTTCTCCTTCCTTAATTTTTAGACTCCTTCCAATGAAATAAGGATCTCGCCAAGCTTCTTGTACTGTGATCGAGTAAGGACAATACATAGGATACTCCTTCATAGGATCTGATTTGCTCTGATACCAACTTGATACGAGTTTCCTTGTGAGCACCCTTAATCACGGAATTATCAAGAGTGGGTTGCGAAGAAAATAACAGAAGAACACACAAAAGAGTTGATTTGGGTGAAGGAAAACACCTTCTCTAGATTATGAGATTCAATTGATTACAAATCTCTTTCTCACAATCTCTCTAGATCAAAGAACAACCTCTTTGATCTCTTTCTGATTACAATCTGGTTTCTAAAAACCCTAGGAAAGTTATGTTTCTATTTATATAAATAGAAATCCTAAACAGTGCAGGAATCTGGACCCAGGCACAAAACGGCATCACGATCGACTGCGGCGGTCGACCGCGAAGGTCTCGCGATCGACCGTGGCTGATCGCGATCGACCGAACCGAAAACCCGAGAGTAGTTTTGGTTACAGTCATGGCGTGGTCGACCGTGATGGTCGATCGGGAACGTGCGGTTGACCGTGACGGTCGACCGCCTTCAGTTCCAGCTCTTCCTGAACTTCATGC
>NC_033797.1:82117191-82141011 GCF_001876935.1 Asparagus officinalis | reverse complement strand
TTCGTGCATGTTCGCGGTCGACCGTGACGGTCGACCGCGAAAGTCCCAGCAATCATCTTCTGTTCTTTCCTGTAATCTTTGACGTTGCCGCCCCCGACGACTTCTTCCACGTCTCCATTCTCAAGATACCATGAGAATCATCTATCCTCACACTTCTGATGAGGATCGCTAAGCTCCCGAAGAGAAGATACACCCGTATCAGCACCAGTCTCTGACGATGATGACGATGATTGCTCGGCAGTAGCGACGTCACAAGCCTCAAGCTCAGTTCATAGTGAGCACGCAAATGTGCACATGACCAAAATTCCTGATGAGATATCCATGTCAACTCCCTGAAGGAGATGATGGAGCAGTTTCTAAGCGAGAAGAAGAAGAAGAGGACTTCGTAGACTTCACGAAAAACCTCAAAACACAAAGAGCGGGTGCCTACTCCTTCTCACGTCTCATCCGAGTCATCTGGAGGAGCGTCATCTCGGGTCATAATCTAAGAGATAAAAGGCTCGATGAGTTCCAAAGTCAACTCGATGCCTTGAAGCTCCAGAAGCACATGAACAAGTTGGGGGTTGTCAGACCGTATCCAATCAAATGAGATAGTCTCCTACCCTATGAAGTTTCAGCCACTGGACCTCCTATAATTCGATGGCAAGGGTTCTCCTACCCAGCACATCTACTACTTCCAGACGCAAACTGGACACATAGTGAGGAATGATCTTATTATGAATCGACTGTTCATTGGCACCCTCAATGGGGTCACTTTTGAATGGTTCTGCAGATTGGAGACTGAATCCATCACCTGCTGGAAGGACACGGGAAGGATCTTCATGGCCAGATTCTTCGATGATGACAAAGAAGTATCTGTGGCCACCCTGCTAGTTGCCAAGTAGAAGAAGATAGAGTCTGTGAGTAACTTTTTCTTCAGAAATCGATCGCTGCATACGTGTGATCAGTTTTCCGAGGCCACTCTCATTGAGATGTTCCGGAACAATCTCTCCATCAACATTCTGTTCAATATGGGTGCTGTCATAGCTCACTTGTGGAAAAACTTAATCCGCTAAGGAATGTAAGTCGAGAGCATGCTCAAAAGTGCATGGACGCTGAAGGGCCATATGAATTTCAAGGGGGTGATGACCAAGACATCTTGGTAGAGAAAACTACCTTCTCATCCTAACCCTCTTCACAACAAAGAGGAAATGCTTCAAAGCATAAGAAGCCCTCGATGGCATTTGTCGAGTTTGCTAACTCGGACCCAAAGATGATCGGTGACACTTAAATGCATCAATTGCCGGAGGACCTACATTCGATAGCAACTTCATACCCATTCATAGTAGAATGGGCAACGTGTCAGCCTAGGATTTCATCCTCCGACTCTAACGGATATACGAGTATAAACTGTTACCTACCTTTGATGGGAAATTCCTGGAGGATATTACACATAATATTCTTAAGGATTTCCCGGCTAACTCCAACGGGTATACGAGTATAAACTGTTCCCTACCTTTGACGGGAAGTTCCTAGAGGATGTTACACATAATATTCTTAAGAATAACCCGACTTACTCCAACGGGTATACGAGTATAAACTATTTCCCAAACCTATAACTGGTCTATGAGGCTAAACTGTTCCCTACCTTTAACGGAAAGTTCCTAGAGAATATTCTTAAGGATAACCCGACAACCTCCAACTAGTGTATGAGGCTAAACTATTCCCTATCTTTGATGGGAAGTTCCTGGAGAATATTCTTAAGGATAACCCGACAACCTCCAACTAGTATACGAGGCTAAACTATTCCCTACCTTTGACTGGAAGTTCCTGGAGAATATTCTTAAGGATAATCTGACAACCTCCAACCGATATATGAGGCTAAACTATTCCCTATCGTTAACGGGGAGTTTCTTGAGAATATTATATATGATATTCTTAAGGATAACCCGACAACCTCCTACTGTGGCTGTTTAATGATATCCAAAATGGGTAAAATCCTCCTACTAGTGCATGAGGCTAAACTGATCCCTTTCATCCAACAGGTGCACGAGGCTAAACTGCTCCCTTTCCTCCAACCGGTGCACGTGGTGAAACTGTCCCCTTCATCCAACTGGTGCACGAGGCCAAACTACTCCTTTCTTCCAACCGTTGCATGAGGCTAAACTGCTCCCTTTCCTCCAACCGGTGCACGAGGTGAAACTGCTCCCTTTCCTCCAACCGGTGCAAGAGCTAAAACTACCCCTTTTCTCTAACTGGTACACAAGGTGAAACTGCTCCTTTCCTCCAACTGATGCATGAGGCTAAACTGCTCTCTTTCCTCTAGCCGGTGCATGAGGTGAAACTACCCCTTTACTCTGACAAGTATACGAGTATAAACTGATGTTCCTTTCCTCCAACCGGTGCACGAGACTAAACTACCCCCTTTCCTCCTACCGGTGCATGAGGTGAAACTGCCCCTTTACTCTGACAAGTATATGAGTATAAACTGCGGCTTCTTTCCTCTAACTGGTACACGAGGTAAAACTGCTTCCTATCCTCCAACCAGTGCACGAGGTGAAACTGCTTCCTATCCTCTAACTGTTGTACGAGGCTAAACTATTCCTACCCTCCAATTGGTATACAAGGTTAAACTACTCCCTACACTCTTAATCCAAATACCTTAAATGGCTAAGGATAGAGGAGAAATCTTAGTATTGAGCCTAAGAGAAACTCCTCAACAACTTACAATGCTAAGAGCAAGAGCATGACTAGTCCAACTCAAACGATAGTTGGTAAAGACAAATCAAGTCAGTTGATAGCTGAGAGTTTGCTCAAAATCCTAGATGATGATCATCAGCTGTGAGTAAAGAGGTAAATTTCACCGAGCTCGTTGGAAGGTTCCTCACTCCGTTTGAGCAATGATCACTTTGCACGTCTTCATATCCGAAGTGTTCTAGAACACATGCAGCCTGATTCAAGTCTGAAAACTTTAGAGGGAGTTCTGTAGGCAATAAAAATTACCTTTAATCCCTATCCAAGAAGTTCAGAATAAGACTGCTAAAACCTCGCCCGAAATAGCAAAAAATAGGAAAACGCTGATATCTTTCAAACCGAAAGGAATTTAGCGAAATGAATAGAGGCAAACCGAACCCTTTGGGTGGGTTTGGTCGGCTCCGTCTCATCGAGATAGGCAAATTTCATATATAATTCGTCAAATTTCGACTTACGGTTTGAAAGTTATGACCTGTTTTTTGTGGCATGTTCTGAAGCTCGCCTGCACAGCCTCACCTGCAGAGCTCGCCTACAGATTGAAGCTCTCCTACATGATCCAGGCTCGTCCGAAGGAAAGCTCACCTGCACAGCCTCGCCTGACAGATTGAAGCTCACCCAAAGGCTAAGCTCGCCTGATTCAGGCCAAGCTCGCCTGTCGACCCTTCGTTCTCCTGAAGAGTCACCAACCTGCCTGCAAGGTTGCTAGTCTGGCTGCAGGTTGTTATCCCACCTACAGGGTCGCCAGCCCAACTACAGGGTTGTCAGCCTACTTGAAGGGTCTCCAGCCCACCGTAGGGTCGCCAGCTCGCTCGCATGGGTCGCCAGCTCTCTTAGCCTGTCAGCCGCCAACTTGAGGCATGAGTGCAGTCACTTTCCTTGATTTAAGGGATTGAACATACCCAGTAAAGAAGCGGTCAATTCCCATAATTTAAGGGATTAACCATACCCAGCATGGGAAGTGTCATTTCCCATAATTTAAGGGAATGGTCACATCCATTCCCTCACGTTCTGAGGAAGTGGTTGCTCATCACTTTTTCTCTATAAATAGCCATTGATGGCTACATGAAAAAGGGTCCTTTCCTTCTTTAGAGCTTGACCTTTTAAGTGGTTGATTGCACCTTCTTTGGGACAGCCCCCTTGGCATTTTTAAAGTCTTAATCTGAACTCTCAGATTTGGAGACTCTTGGCTCATTGGATTTGCAAACTCTTACATTATAGCCTTCTTGGTGCATTCAGCCTTGATACTCATCAAGCTCGGGCATTCGAACTCCAACTGCAACTTTGATTGGATCGTTCAAGGGAAGCAAACTCAGCATGAGCACCAAGAAAGGCATCCTACCGCTACCGAATAACCCACGTTAAACAATAAGGGCCATTCCCTTCTCCTCTATTGTAAATATTAATCATTAGTTTGTAATAAGCCAATCTTATAAATACAAACGACCCCTCAAACGGGAAGTTAAATTTTACACCCGATAGCTGATACCCTTGCTGTTGACCAAAATGCTGGGGGTGGTCCCACTAAGGATAACAACGATGGGGGTGGTTCAGTTTTTCCTCCCCAAAATCGTCTGAAGAAAAATACAGTCGAGGACGAGAAAACGAAAGACCTAGAGAATAAGATAAACACAGTGATGACCGTTCAAGAGGTAAAGAAGACCGGTATTCCATGCCCCTACCCAACGGAGTGGGAGTCAATCCCATATCCGACGAAGTTCAATCTAATTAACTTTACGTCATTTGATAGAAAGGGCTCACCCACTAAGCACCTGATTTATTTCAAGTCCCATGTAGGTGTGATCTCTGGCAATTAACCTATGATGGTCTGGTCATTCGTTGGCACCTTTTATGGAGCTGCCTTCGATTGGTACCGCTGTCTTAAGCCAGGAAGTATCAACAGCTAGGACGACATGGAGAGCATGTTTCTCACCAATTTCTTCAATACCAAACTGAAGTGTCAATCGAAACACTCTTCGATGAAAAGCAGAGTGATGGAGAATTGGTTGACAACTTTAACAAATGCTTTCGGAACAAAGCGATGAACTATCAAGATTCGGTCACAGAGGAGTTCATCCTCCAAACTTATCACAATAATCTTTCTTTAGATGTGCTGGAAACAATGGGGGTAGCACCATCCAAAACCTGGAAAGAGTTGAAGGTACGCAGAGAACAAGCCGAACGCTTCCTGAAAAGGAAGAAGGCTGAGAGAGGCCAATCGGCAGCGAATCCCCTAAAGCAGAACTTCATCCCTCGTGGTAGAGGGAAAGCGCTAGCAAATATGGTAAATGCGAATCAAACATTCCAACTACAACCGCAGTAGCAACCACAACAACTGGTGCCAAAGTAGCCATCACCCTAATGGCAACAATGACCTCAACGGCAACAGAAAACTTCTGAGCCAAAATTCCTGAAGGAATACTCCTTCAAGGGAGACTAATTCCTCGGGATATTCAAATACCTCCTGGAGAACAACAAAATCAAGTTGCCTCCATTCAATGATCAATAACGAGCCAAAAATATGATTGATCCAAGATACTGTGCATTCCATAGGGCGGTTCATCATCCCACCAAGACGTTTTATGCCCTCAAGGATAAAGCTTTGATTGACATCGGGATCATCACCGCAAAAAATCTAAGGAAAAGAAGGTGGGTGCGAATGAAGTGACCATCAGCTTCGGCTCCATCCCTTTAACATGGTTTCAACCGGAACCCATAACAAAGGTGGAAATGAAGACCATCAATAACGATCCTCAAGGAAAATGACAGAAGGGGCTTGTGCCACATACGACCCCTAACGGTGAAATTCTTTAGGTCCATCCTGATCTACTCGATGACGAATAGTGGATGGGGCCCTCTTCTAAGAAGAACTCAAGGTCCAAGGGCAAGGGAAAGTCTTGTTGCACTACCATGATGATTCTGGAGGAAAATGATGAAGGGATCCCTACCTTCCCTCTTTTCGACGACAAGCATGAAGCTTTTGTGATCAAGGGAGAACCAGCCTTTGCCACCAAAAGCGGGAACGAGTATCAATTTAACTATCCAAAGGTGGCCGATCTATTGGCTGAGCAGGCGGTGGTCATAACCATGCCAAAGTCTTCTGAAGAACCTCAGCAGTAGTCAACTATCAAACAAAAAAGGCTGCAACTGAGAAGGAGCCCCATCACCAAGAGGTTCAAAACCTGAAGTAGTCTCGTTTTTTTTCAATCGTCTGATTAGAAGGGATAAACCGGGAAGTTCGAACACTCCATACCACTTTAATGTTATGACCCAGTTGGCTAACATCCCAGTCAGAATAACTCTATATGAGCTGTTGCGTCTTTCTAAAGACACCAAGGAGGCTTTACAAGAAGCTTTGGCTGATTTTGACGTGTTTCTCACTCAGATCAAGTCAGCCCCCGAAGAACCAGAGCCATCAGTTCAATACTACAATCTCATCGCCAAACAGTTCCCTTGCATCACCTTTACCAAAGAGGACATGCAAACAAGTAATCCAAAGCATGACAGACCTTTTTTGTATTTTACCGGATACATCGGCTATAGCGTTGTCAATCGGATCCAAGTTAATCCGAGTTCCGCTATCAGCATCATGCCACTTCGATTGATGTATAATCTTTGAATCTTCACCAGCAAGCTGGCTTCCACAGGTACTGTTATCTATAGATTCAACACCAGTGGATGCAGACCACTAGGTAAAGTCCAAGTAAAGTGCCAACTTGGAGACTTGAGGTCCGAAGTCACATGCTATGTGTGAAAGGCCCTAGAGCGGGGTGTGAATAGGGCTTATGGACCAATAATATAAAATTAAAAGATGTTTTAATAAACCACACACAAATATGAAATACAATAACAATAAAAGAGAGTAGAGATAGAGATAGTTACCCAATTGATGATACATCGTATGTTCACGGGGTTTAGTCCGCTAACCTACGTCCCCTCTCCCCACTCTCGAGAAGAAATCCACTACACACCCGGTTTGGAAGTCGGAACTTCTTCTACACAATGATATCCACAAAGATCTCACAACCACACAGTCGATCTCCATGAGATCGAGCTCAGAACAATAGCAAATGAAAGAAAAACCCTCTCTTTATAGTAACCCTATGGCAAGAAGAGAGATTGCACTGAAGCTTGGGATGTGAACTTTGAAATAGTGAAGAACAAGATTGAAAGTTGAAGCTCTTTGAAAACACAAACTTAAACACAAGAGATTTGCAATAATACTTGGGTTCCTGAAGTAGTTGGGGTGTTGGGTATTTATAGGAAGAGAATACAATTGCTAAAACACCAAGGAATCAGCAGAAATCCCATAGAAATCGAGAAACAGATTTAAAAAAAAACTAGCCGTTACTATACCCATCAGTCGACTGACGGGAAGCATCAGTCGACTGATGAGCTGATCGTTGTATACGATTTCCAGCTCATCAATCGACTGACGATCAATTCAGTCGACTGACGACCTCGTCAGTTGACTGGTCAGCCGACCAAAATAGAACAGAGAATTTTTGATGATTCCAAGCACTTTCATCGGTCGACGCATCAGTCGACTGATTTCATCAGTCGACTGATAACAAGTTATCAGCCTGAAATGATTTTAAAATTAAGTTTCAAAGCTCTGTAAAAAATAGTAAAAAATTTTCAAAAATTGTGAAACTTTGTAAAAAGTTTATAAACATTTTAACAAACTTGTTTTAAAAGGAATTTTACAAAAAGGTCCTCGTATTTGTGAAAATCACTGTTTTACCAAAAGTAACTAAATACGAGTTTTTGAAAGTGTGCAAGTGTGTTATCCCATGAGCTTCAAATGTAATCAACTAACTACTTGCCTATATTAAGTACTAGAGAGAAAACAAAATAGCAAATTTCCCTCACATATGAGTACATGGCTTGAGTCTTGATATTTTCTCTTGAGTTGATGAAGCTTCTCATGAATATAGTGCTCTTGAAAGCTTCACATATGAGTACATGGCCTCCACCTCCTTGAAAATTGTCATTATAGCTCATTTTCCATCCAATCCTCCATAAATACATGGCCTCCACCTCCTTGAAAATTGTCATTATAGCTCATTTTCCATCCAATCCTCCATAAAAGGTGCTAATGATATGTGATCTACAATATAGCTTAATAAATGATTAGCACCAATAATGGTGTTTGTAAATCATCATCAAAACAAAGGACCTAAGAATCTCCCCCTTTTTTATGATGACAAACAACCATTATGCAAGAGCAAGTAAAATTAACTATTTAGCTTATAGATAGCTTCTCCCCCTATCTATAAGGTTCCCCCTTACTATGTGCACAAATGAGGATATTTCTCTCCCCTTTTGTCACCATAAAAAATGGGGTAAAATAAAGACAATATGCATGCTAAAAACCCACACAAATGCACCTCAAGTGTTGGCCTACCCATGTCTCCCTCAAGTGTTAGGAATTATGATCTACCTCTAGGCATTACAACCTATCACACTCCTGTTGGGACGACCCCGCTCTCTCACCTCTACACTCCTCTTGGTACCCATGTGGTTTAAGCATGGCTTGATATTTTAGGATCAAGAAAAAAAATATAGATATGACCATGGTAGAGCAAAGTATTAAAAAACCGAAATAGACAAAAAAAATAGTTTTAAAGGATGCACATGCCTAATTCAATTCTAATACGGCAAAAATCAACTTCACAAAGGGGTTTGGTAAAGATATCCGCTAATTGAAATTTGGTGTCAATATAAACAAGGGAAATATCTTTCCGTTCAACATGATCATGTAAGAAGTGATGCCGTATATCTATATGTTTGGTTCTAGAATGCAAAATGGAATTTTTTGAGATATTGATAGCACTAGTATTATCACAAAAAATTTTGTATCATGAAAGTGTAAATAAAAATCAACCAAATTTTGTTTAATCCACAAAAGTTGTGCACAACATAAGCCGGCGGCAATGTATTCCGCTTCTGTAGTGGACAAAGTAACACAATTTTGTTTCTTGGATGCCCAAGATACAAGTGAGTTACCCAAAAAATGAAAAGTACCACTCGTACTTTTGCGGTCCACCCTACAACCGACAAAGTCGGCATCACAATAGCCACAAAGATCAAAAGATGTATTTACTTTTGCGGTCCACCCTACAACCGACAAAGTCGGCATCACAATAGCCACAAAGATCAAAAGATGTATTTTTAGGATAAAACAAACCAAGTTCTAAAAAGTCGGCATCACAATAGCCACAAAGATCAAAAGATGTATTTTTAGGATAAAACAAACCAAGTTCTAATGTGTCATTAATGTATTTAATAATCCTTTTAACCGCAACCAAATGAGATTTTTTAGGAGTAGCTTGAAAACGTGCACATGAACAAACACTAAACATGATGTCCGGCCTACTAGCGGTGAGATAAAGAAGACTACCTATCATACCTCGATTTAGCTTTTGGTCTACCTTTTCACTGCTTTCATCTGCATCCAACTTGATGGTGGTGCTCATTGGAGTTGGGGCATGTTTTTAACTTTCCATCTCGAATTTTTTTACCAACTCCCTTGCATATTTGCTTTGTGATACGAAGATGCCATCATTGGATTGCTTAACTTGGAGGACAAGAAAGAAAGTAAGCTCTCCCATCATACTCATCTCAAATTAATCTTGCATTACTTTAGAAAAGTCCTTGCATAAAGATTCATTAGTGGCACAAAAAATAATATCATCTACATAAATTTGAACTAAAATGAAATCATTTTTTCGTTTTCTAACAAAGAGAGTGTTATCAATTGTTCCTTTAAAAAAACCATTTTTAATGAGAAAACTTGAGAGGCGAGCATACCAAGCTCTAGGAGCTTTTTTTAACCCATATAAATCTTTTTGAACCCGGTATACATGATTTGGAAAAGATGAATCGGTAAAGCCGGGAGGTTGCTCAACATAAACCTCTTCTTCAATAAAACCATTTAAGAAAGCATTTTTGACATCCATTTGAAATAATTTAAAATTTTAAAAACTTGCAAATACCAAAAACATTCTAATAGATTCCAATCTTACAACCGATACAAAAGTTTCATCATAGTCTATGCCCTCCTCTTGATTGTATCATTGGGCAACTAAACGAGCTTTATTTCTAGTTACTATGTTAAACTCATCAAGCTTATTTCTAAAAACCCATTTAGTTCCAATAATAGAAGTATTATTTGGTCTAGAAACTAATATCCAAACATTATTTCTTTGAAAGTTATTCAACTCTTCATGCATAGATAAAATCCAAAACTCATCTTTCAAATCATCATCAATACGTTTAGGTTCTATTTGGGATAAAAAGGCTATATTACCACATTTGCTCATTGCTTTTGAGCGAGTCAAAACGCCTTTGGATGGACTCCCTATAATTTGGTCTTTAGGGTGATCCAACTTCATGAATAAATGGGGATACAACTTCGCACTCGAAGAAGGTCTTTGTTTTGGTCGAGTTCCACGAGTTTCACATCGTCCGGGCTATGTACCAAAAGGAAAACCTAACAATTATTATGGTTGTAAAAGGGGTGTAGACTATGTCTCTTCATCCGATGACGAATATTACTGGCAAATCATCGACCGATTAGTGAATAAGGACGAATACTCATCCGATTCTTCAAATTAGGACTTCGACGTTAGTCTTGGAGAAATGTTCAAAGGCCTGATGTCGAATATGGCTACGATTGATCCCGCTACAATGGAGGAAGATGATCAATTGCCAACTTGGGAAGATCCTTGGATCCATTACCTGAATATCTAATTTGGTGATAGATTCGAACAAAGAGAACATCCCAACAAAGATAAAGTGGTCCAAGTGAACATCGGTGATGAAGCGAATCCGAAGCCCATATTCGTCAGCGATAGCCTTCCGCCAGACGAGAATGAAGAGTTGATTACCCTCATAAGGGAATACATAGATGTTTTCGCCTGGAATTTTGAATATATGCCAGGACTTGATCCAAACGTCAGGATGCATCGCCTCAACTTCAAATCGGATGCCAAACCTGTCAAGCAATAGCAAAGATGGTTTTGTCTACAAATTATGGAAGCAATCGAGTCTAAAGTTAAAAAGCCGATCGATTCGGGTTTTATAAGGGGAGGGAAACATCCCGACTGGCTAGCAAATATTGTACTTGTCCTTAAAAAATGGAAAATTAGGATCTACATCGACTTCATAGACCTAAACACTGCCTGCCCAAAAGATGACTTTTCTTTCCTAATCACAGATTTTATCATTGACAACACTTGCGGTTTCGAGAGAATGTCATTCATGGATGGATTTTCGAGTTATAATCAAATCAAGATGTACTTGAAGGACAAAAAGCATATCACGTTCATAACGCCCCTTGGTGTCTTCTGCTAACAGTCATGCCCTTCGGCTTGAAGAACGCAGGCACCACATACCAACGGGTAATGACAAAGATTTTCCTGAAACTCCTCCGGAAGACCATCGAGTGCTATGTCGATGACTTGGTCGTGAAAAGCCGCAGCAACGACGACCACGTTAAAGACTTGAGTAGGATATTTGATCTCATACGGAGTCACCAATTGAAGATGAATCCTACTAAGTCCTTCTTGGGAATGTCCAGTGGCAAGTTCCTCGGGTTCGTCGTCACCATAAAAGGTATCCATATTAATCCCGACAAAGCAAAAGCGATTCATGAATTGCAACCCCCGAGAAATCTCAAAGAACTAAGGGGATTGTAAGGACGACTGACTTACATCCGTCGGTTCATCTCGAACCTCTCTGGGAAATACCAACCATTCTCCAAGCTCACGAAGAAGGGCGTGTCATTTATTTGGGATGATGGTTGTCAGAAGGCATTCGAAGATATCAAAGCATATCTATCAAATCCTCCCATTCGAAGATAAACCGTTCTTGATTTATGTCAAGGTGACGAACCACTCATTAAGTGCTATACTCACACAAGACGATGACAATGGTCATGAGCAGGCAATATATTACCTGTGTCGGACTCTGGTAGGTACAGAATCTTGATATCTGATGATTGAGGAGTAGTGCCTCACCCTAGAATTCACAATTCAGAAAATGCAACACTACCTGGTTAGACAGACGATCTACATCATTTCCAATGTCAACTCAGTCCGGGTATTCATGATGCAACCGACTTCCATGAATTGGAAGTTAGCGAGATGGGTTTTGCTCTTATCCCAATACGATCTGTACTTCAAACAACAAAAGTTGATCAAAGGACAAGCAATTTGTGATCTTTTGGCAGCTAACCCTACAACGGATACATCCGAATTATATGAGGATTTGCCGGATTAAACACACGAAGTCAACACTATCTCGCATCAGCAGATGTGGCAATTGTACTTCGACGGTGCTTCCTGGGCAACCAATATGGCAAGTTCTACCGGATGTTCTAAAATTTTCTCAGGAGCTGGAGTTGTCTTAGTTTCCCCAGAGAAACATGTGATGCCTTGAGCTTATTCATTGGTTGAGCTGTGCTCCAACAATATAGCTGAGTACAAACACATTGCTCATTGGACTCAGTTTCACCAAAGAACTGGGGGTTGAATATCTTGAAGCTTTTAGTGATTCCTAACTGATACTAAAGTAGGTTCGAGGAGAGTACAAAGTCATGAACCAGGTTCTGATCTCGTACCCAGGCAACCGTCGAGATGGCAGACCCGTTTGAAGAATTCTTCATCGAGTACATCCCGTGTCTCTAGAACGCATATGCAGATGCACTGACGGTATCTCTGGCATAGCCTCCTGAGATAGAACAACTAGTTACAGTGAGAACCGACCAGCTTTTTATACTATATTGCGCTTTAGATATCAAAGAGGCGCACTCGACCAAAATCGAACTCGAGCCTCGAGATTGGCATTTCTCCATTATTGATTATGTCTTATATGATATTTTATCAGAAGACATAAAAGAAAGAGACTCGGTCTGACAAAAAGCACCGAGATTCTATTACAACACGGTGACTCAAACACTGTATTGTCATGCATACGATGGTCTGCTACTCCGGTGTCTTTCAACTAAAGAGGCGGAAGAGACACTCAAAGAAGCGTATGGTGGAACCTATAGTGTACACCAGCCTAGTCCTAAACTCTATGATCGTCTCAAAAGGATGGAATATTATTGCCCACCATTGTCAAGGATGTAGTTGAGTACGACCGGCGATACCACACATGTCAAATACACAGAAATTATATGCACCAACTCCCAGAGCACTTGCACCCTTCAGTCATATCATGGCCATTCGAGACGTGGAGGACGGACATTGTCCGTCCTATTTTTCCACGTTAGCCAAAGGTGACCATTTCATTTTTTGGCATTCACCGATTACTTCTCAAAGTGGGCCAAAGCAATTCCACTTAAAGAAGTGAAGACAAGCGACGTTATCAAATTTATTAAACACCATATTATCTACCGATATGGTGTTCCGAGATGAATCTTGTATGATAACAACCTTTGGTTTGTCAGTAATGCCTTTATCAAATTATGTGGAAAATTCAGTATTCAAGACATCTCATCGACGACAAAAATCTCACAGCGAACGGATTGGCTGAAGCTTTACACAAGACCATTACTAAGATTCTGTTGAAGCTTGTGAGAACCAATAAATGAGACTGGGATGAAAACTAGGCGAAGCTCTCGGGCCTATCGCACCACGGTCTACACGCCTACCAAAGTAACTCTGTATTCTCTAGTGTATGGATGCGAGGCCGTCATTTCCTTGGAAGTCCAAATTCCATCCCTTCGCATTGCTCTCGCAACAGGGATGACGACGGAGGAACAACATTAGAAATGTCTCGAAGAACTTGAGATGTTAGATGAAAAGCGCTTGGAAGCCCAGTAGCAAATCGAGTTTTACCATGCCAAAATCTCTAGGATCTTTGATAAGAAACTCCGATAATGGAGATTCAAGGAAGGAGACTTGGTTCTTACCGTCCGACGACCAAAGATACTCAATTCCAAAAAGAAAGGCAAATTCTAGCCCAAATGAGAAGGACCATTTGTGATAGAGATAGTCTACTCAAACGACGCATATCGTTTAATCACCTAAGACTGTGACAAACTTATGATACCAATAAATGGGAAGTTCTTGAAAAAGTACTATCCCTAGTACGTTCAGGATAACCTATTTAACGGGAAGTTCCTAGAGAATGCTATGCATGGTATTCTTAAGGATAACCCGAGATCAGCTGATTATTCAAGATGATGGGATAACCTATTTAACGGGAAGTTCCTGGAGAATGCTATGCATGGTATTCTTAAGGATAACCCGAGATCAGCAGATTATTCAAGATGAAGACCAGTCATCTGAATAATTCATTCTTAATCATGATAAAAAAAATAAGAACCTCTTACTGTGACTATTTAATCATTTCCAAGTGATTAAAACCCTCCCACTATGACTTTCTGAGCACTCTTTTGTTGATATGAGATTTCATGACTTTATATGGCCAATTTTTCCTCACCAAACTCCTACGATGTAATTGTGAAGTAATTGATGATTCACAGTCCATCACCATAAAATTTTTTACTGATCAAATTAACTAATGGTGGGTCCATCATAATTCTTCATGGTGAAAAACCTTCAAACTCCCACTATGTCTTCTAGCCTTTAACACTCCCACTATTGAAGTCCTAACACAACATTTAAAAATTCAATCTGTTGATCTAAGGTGATTATCAAACCCCTTTGTGTTAGGTCCCTACAACTTAACTCCAAAACCCCCCCACTGCGTGATTTGTACAAGTCAACATTCTCACTTTTATTTGTACTTCCACTCCCGTTGTTTCTTGGTCAAACCCTCCTATAGTTTGAACCAAAGCCAAAATCACCTCTTGATTCCTTCCATGAATGAGAGGTGCACTTTCAAATCGTGCGATAAAACCTTCATACAATTAGGGTCGCCTTAAACTCCCATTTGGTCAAACCTTCCTACAACTAGAGTCAAAACCGGAATTCCCTTTAGATAAATGAAAGGTTTTCATCCATTCCTCTTCAGTCAAACATTTCTACACTTAGGGGCAAAGTTGAAATTTCATCTCGATAAATGAGAAATTCATCTTCAGATAGGAAAACCAATCCTATAAAAGTTAGAGTTATCCGGATCTTTTTGATTCTTAGAGTGGAGACCGCACTCCTAGTTTCACCTTCCAGGATTCTCAAAGTGGAGATTTCACTTTAATTTTCTTTTACAGTAGGAGATAAAATATAAAATTCTTTCTTTTCGGCATCGGGTTTGTCTGCGCCCCAAAAGAAGACAAGTAGGAGATAGAATATAAAATTCTTCCTCTCCGGCATCGGACTCGTCTTTGCCCTAAGAGAAGACATAATCTTTTAACATCCAAAATCCACGCCTAACATGTCACGCCCCGCTTCCCAAAATACCCAGAAATCGGAACCTGAACAAGCCCACGACGTATTAGATTAAGGAGAATAAATAAAAATAAATATTTCACCTCAACCTAATATGCTAAGCGTCAAGAAATAAATATAAAGGCACAGGTCCCTGATCACAGATAGCGAGAATATAATGAACAACACAGAATAAAATAATACATATCACAAATGAATATCATCAACGACATAATATTTGGGTCAACATGCCTTATACAAAACTAAAAATATGAATACGGGAGAATGTAAAATACAATGATCAAACAGAAAAGAAAATGCTACAAAAGTAAGCTAAGACCATCGAACAACTAGAGGTAAAAACTAAGCTTCGGCTTCTTCTGCTCGGTCTGTAAAGCGCTCCTGCTGAGAATCCTCTGGTTCTGGCGTATCTCCAAGCTGAACCTATTCTTCTTCTAAGTCTGATGTACACCAGAAAAAACATGTGTACGTCAGCATGCATGGCACACAGCAAGACCCCACAAAAGAAATAGAACAAATGAAAACCCAATACGAAATACGATACAATAACAAAAATGATAAAAGGAGCGTGCAACTGAAAATCCAACAAAATCAAAATGCAATCCATCATTAGAACGTGATACTCATAAGGCTAACTACATACGGTAACCGGGTCGAGTACTAGCCATCCTAAAACTCACTGGTCCACCTCTTAAATAGGTCCAAGTTCGCATTACCGGAAGACTGACTATTCACCATCCCCTACGCGCATCCAATCCTACGAAACAGACGGCTAGAGGACTACACGCAATCCGATCTCGGTCTGGTCTGAACTCAGGCAAAGCTCAGGTGATGAAATAGGTCACGGATCCAAGTTGCAAAACAGGTCACTTGGTCTAAAAAACCAACCCTAGGACGAAACAGGTCACTGGTGCGAGCCTGGAAGATAAGTCAATAATCACATTCGATCATGCGAATCATGACTTTCCCACCCCAACTTTTCTCATTCTTTCTAAGTCAACGATCATAATCCCTATTAAAATTCTGGTTCACCATCTAAACTCAGTCAACACACCCACACATGTCACTAGGTCTGTTCGTGACGCACGAGGACACTAAGTCATGAACTACTAATGGTTCTCAATCATAACAAGGAGATAATAAATAAAACTAATTCTATGCAACAACATCATGGCATATCGAATATATTAAAATAAAGAAAATAAGACATGAATAGTAACTACGAACAATATGAAAAGTATGACCAGTCTTGTGTGAGCTGCATAATCATGCGTAAAAACCAACTTCATCCAATAAATTCTTTTAAAAATTATTTCTCATTATATTAATTCAGAACTAGTCTTTAAAAATCATAAATTTATTTATTTAAAATAATCTTTTTATAAAATTAACTCTTTTAAATTATTATTCTAAAATAATCCCTTTTTCACAAAGTAAATTCTTTTCTCATTACAATAATTCTAAAATAATTTTTATATATTCTATTTAATATTACTTCTTCCAAAATAAATTCTTTTAAAATATTTCTCATAATAATAAATTCTTTCCAAAATATTTCTCATTACAAATTATTCTTTCTTTTAAAAACATTTTGTAACTAATCATAAACTATTTTTTCAACATATCCACTCATCATAAATAGCATCACTTCACAAAATATAACCACCATAGTATTTTTAACAAACCCACACAGATAATAATATATCAATCTAATTTATACAATTAATTATAACACATTTAAATATTAAAAATGACGAGTCAAAGAGAAGCATGATCTTGCCTACGAGACCAGGGGGTCTAATGATGGGGTGGCGGTGCTGCTGCAGATATGGCACAATGGATCTGTAGCGGGGTCTGGTGGAGGCAGCGGCGGCAGCAGATCTGAAGTTGACTGCGGCGACAGTGAGGGGATAGGCAGGGCAACACGTGAGTGAGCTTCGCTGTCGGCGACGCGATGCGGCCAATTTAGGAGAGAGTGTAGGCAACGGAGGACGAGAGGCGTGAAGCTGCGGTTGGGAGGAGGCGCTGGGTGCTGCAATCTACGAGTGGGAGGCTGCTTAAGAGAGTCTGGAGCGGAGGAGGAGTGGGCAACAGGAGGCAGCGACTCATTGCTGGGGCGGAGCTGGAAGACAGAGAGATGGCGGCGGGTGTTTTGGGGAATAAGAGGAGAGAGAAAAGAAAGAATCACGAAATAATAATAATTACATGTTAAATTAAATAATTATGAGAAAATATTCTACAAAATAAAACGTGCTAGTTGTACTATTATAACCGTTAATACGCAATAATAGAAATAATACAAGAAATTATACAATTAAACAAGAATAATTAATAAAAATATAATTTCTTATATTTAAAATCAAATAATTATGGGATACTTATCTACACAAAAAAATGTACCAGTTGTATTAATACGACAGCTAATACGCAATAATTAAAATAATACAACAATTTACACAATAATACATAATTAATAATTCAACATAATACATGAAATAATACGTAATAGTAGCAATAGTACAACATATTATTTTAAATGGTACGTAATAGTACCGATAACACAACAGATTAATTCCAGAAATTTTTACCGTATGAAATTATCTTATAGCTATTAAAATCAATTAAATAATATAATATTTAGACTTTTAAATCATAGAAATTCCTAGAAAATCGAGTAAAATACAAATACTCTTTTAATATAGTAATTGAATATTTTAAAATACCGAAAAATTGTTTAACTAGTATTTAAAATTCACGGTCATTACATTCTAACCCCCTTAAAAAAAGTCCGTCCTCGGAATTAAAATAAGATATGCACGATATCATATACTAATCTATGAAGAAAAAACAATACATATAATAGCTAATAATAGGAAGTAAAAGCATACCAATAATGGACGTAGATAAAAGACATAAAAATATATGCAACAATCTTGTAATTATGTATTCATAACATTTACACAACGAACACAATATCAAAACATACTAATAACCATTATATCGTTATACTCATTAGAATAACCAAATATGATACAAAAACTATAAACCCAATATACATAAAGAATAAATATAATACAACATATGAACTGTTATGTAATAATTTCCAAAATAATAATCAAATATGGACATAATAGTTAACTAAAACAGTAATGTAGAGACTTGTGTATATGAAAAATTAAAAAAATACAACAATTGAAACAATTGATGAATAGACAATAAAATACATTATCAAATTAAAAATACACACCTTAACAAAAGAAAAACAACTAATAAACACAACAAAATATCTACAATGTGCAAAACCTGCATCTAAGCTGTATAAACTTATAACACTCATTTCACAACCTAAAATAAACTATGAAACTACTGATGAAATGTAAAAGAAATAACTATGTTAACCAAATATAACCCAAATAACACAAATAAACTAAAAAATTAATAAAATTAAAGACAACATAAAAAGACATACAAGAAAACATATAACTTGATAATAACCAAACTGTATGATAAAAATACGCGTACATGAAAAGTAAAATACGACCAAAATTATGTGGTAACACACATAGCAAACATGTATAAATACATGTATAATACGTAGAATTAATAAAATAAATACAACACAATAAAAATAACTACACTATAACGTGACCACAAACAAAAATTATAATAAAAACATAATAATTACTGAATCACAATAAGTATAACAATACACAAATTAAGACGTGAAAAAAATGAGTAAGAATACACTGCATAAAATATAAGACACACCAACTACAAAAATATTATGACTAAATACGTAACCAAAATATAATATGTAAAAATACAAAAATCAAAGCTAAACAAACACACACATTGTAACAACCTTTAATAACTCTATACACAAACTATAAAGTCATAACACCACACACTCACACCGAAAGATAACAACTCCTATTCAAAGAAAAATATAAGAATAAAACGATATTGATATAATATAATCTACAAAAAAATACAAAATAAGAGAAACAAAACAAAAGAGTAACACGGTGTAAAATAACACAAGTCAAAATAATGAAAAATAATAATCTGACAAAGAAAAACATAATTGAAGGACTCAATGCTTTCAAATAAGTAACGAACAAATTGACAATATAAAACTCAAAATAAATTAACACATATAAAAATCGTAGAATACACTGAAACATAAATGCTTACTAACAATACTGACACTCACAAACATACTACTAGATAGAAAAGTATAATATATAAAAACAAAAACTATGGAAGGTAAAATAGGTATATAAGCAAATGAAAACATAAGAAGAGCATAATTTCCTATAATAAAAATACTGATATATTTTAGATAAACATATCATGAATGATTGATGAACATACTAATATAAATGCTGATAATACATGAAACAAAACATCATTAGACAAAGTTGATAAATGACTATAAAAATATACATCGTAAATATAATAATCTATGAGAACACTCTATAATGAAAAGAGAATAGTAATTATAAAAGAATAAAAAAGTAAAACATAACACAAGTAACGAAAATAATGAATAGAGAATAATCAACAAACAATGACACAAAAGGACATAAAAATCTACAAAAAAAATACTATAAAATAACACTAAAAGTAATATGTGTATACGATGAATATTACCGATATGTGAAAATATTACATATCGAAGATAAAACAACAATAACAAATAAGCACACGTACTATAAACAACAAATGAGTAATTACTATACATACTCACAAACACTATTTAGAATTATCTTTATATTGATTATAAAAGGATAATAATTAATGATATGAGATAATGTAGCAAAACTTATATAATTAGCAACTCAAATTCCAAACCTAACAATATGAGTAATTGCTTAAATATAAAAATATAAATACATGGCTCTTAGAAATAACAAAACCAATGCAAACATACTAAAACAATCTAACAAGACAAAACTTACTGATAAAAACTATATACTGAAAATGTAAGGGATAAGAATATAATGCATATGTACAATATTAAAATCATGAACTTATTAAAGTATATTACTAAAAATACGAACAATATACAATAATCTAAATATAAATAAATAACAGGTGGTATGACAGATAAGCGCACACATACACAATATAGATATGCAAAAGTATATTTCAAACACAAGAAAATAACTAAATATCAGATATTCTATGCAATGTGTATGTAGAGTCTAGAGCAATGCAAAACACTTAATAACATGGTTTGAACAATTGAAAATATATAAGTAATGGTATATATTTTTAATGAAAAACACACAATATAATACTGTGTATGATACATAAAATAACATAATAAATAATGTAATAAATAATGTAAAAATCAATACAATCAACGATATATAAGTCAACCAAAGAAAAATAGTCGTAAAAATAAAAACACATATAATAACGACCGGTATAAGGAAAGAGTAGTTATAGGGAGAGAGCGTGTATTCGCAAAGCAACAAAACAAGAACAGTGGGAAGCCCCGGATTCAAATAGTGATAAGATATGGACGAAACGAAATCTATCAAGAAAATAGGATAAGAGCTCAAGAATAGTCTCACGGATGAAATCATGATATACGTCTAAATTATTCATTATATTCTCACTGGTAGGAACTCGGGACCGTAACCTACATGGGCCACAAAAAAAAACCTGTCACGCCCCACTTCCTAAAATATCTAGGAATCAGAACGTGAACAAGCCCGTGACGTATTAGATTAAGGAGAATAAATCAAAATAAATATTTCTCCTCAACCTAATACGCTAAGCGTTAAGAAATAAATACAAAGGCATAGGTACCCGATCACGGATAACGAGAATATAATGAACAACACAGAATAAAATAATATATCACAAATGAATATCATCCAAGACATAATATTCGGGTCAACATGCCCTTATACAAAACTAAACAAATGAATGCTGGAGAAGATAAAATACAACGATCAAACGGAAAAGAAATGCTACAAAAGTAAGCTAAGACCATCGAACAACTAGAGGTAAAAACTAAGCTTTGGCTTCTTCTGCTCGGTCTACAAAGCACTCCTGCTGAGAATCCTCTGGTTCTGGTGTATCTCCAAGCTAAACCTGTTCTTCTTCTAAGTCTGACGTACACCAGAGAAAACAGGTATACGTCAGCATGCATGGCACACGGTAAGACCCCACAAAAGAAATAGAACGAATGAAAACCTAATGCGAAAAATGATACAACAACAGAAATGGCAAAAGGAACGTACAACTGGAAATCCAACAAAATCAAAATGCAATTCTTCATTAAAACGTGATACTCATAAGGCTAACTACATACGGTAACCAGGTCGAGTACTAGCCATCCTAAAACTCATTGGTCCACCTCTTAAATAGGTCCAAGTTCACATTGCCGGAAGATTGACTGTTCACCATCCCCTACGTGCATCCAATCCCACGAAATAGACGACTAGAGGACTGCACGCAATCCGATCTCGGCCTGGTCCGAACTCAGGCAAAGCTCAGGTGACGAAACAGGTCACAGATCCAAGTGGCGAAACAGGTCACTTGGTCCAACAAACCAACCCTAGGACGAAATAGGTTACTAGTGCGAGCCTGGAAGATAAGTCAACAATCACATTCGATCATGCGAATCAAGACATTCCCACCCCAACTCTTCTCGTTCTTTCTAAGTCAATGATCATAATCCCTATTAAAACTCTGGTTCACCACCTAAACCTAGTCAACTCACCTACACATGTCACTAGGTCTGTTCATGACGCACGAGGCTACTAAGTCATGAACTACTAAGGGTTCTCAATCAGAACAAGGAGATAATAAATAAAACTAATTCTATGCAACAACATCATGTCATATGGAATATATTGAAATAAAGATCATAAGACATTAATAGTAACTACGAACAATATGAAAAGTATGAACAGTCTTCTAAACAACATAATGATGCGTGAAAACCAATTTCATCTAATAAATTCTTTTAAAAATTATTTCTCATTATATTAATTCTGAACTAGTCTTTAAAAATTATAAATTTATTTATTTGAAATAATCTTTTTATAAAATAAACTCTTTTAAATTATTATTCTAAAATAATCCCTATTTCACAAAGTAAATTCTTTTCTCATTACAATAATTCTAAAATAATCTTTAAATATTCTATTTAATATTACTTCTTCCAAAATAAATTCTTTTAAAATATTTCTCTTACTAATAGTTCAGGATACTCCCTTTTACAAATTATTCTTTCTTTCAAAAACATTTCGTAATTAATCATAAACTATTTTTTCAACATATCCACTCATCATAAATAGCATCACTCTACAAAATATAACCACCATAATATTTTCAACAAACCCACGCAGATAATAATATATTAGTCAATCTATATAATTAATTATATCAGATATAAATATTAAAAATGACGAGTTAAAGAGATGCGGGATCTTACCTACGAGACTAGGAGATCTGATGACGGGGCGGTGGTGCCGTTGCGGATGTAGTGCAACGGATCTGAAGCGGGGTCTGGTGGAGGCAATGACAGCGGCAAATCTGAAGTTGACTGCGGCGACAGTGAGGGGATGGGTAGGATAGCGAGAGAGGTAGCATCGTTGGTCGGGTGACGGCGAGTGGCGGCCAACAAGAGAGGGGTGAAGGCAGCGAGGAGAGAAGGTTGAAGGCTGCGGCTTGGGAAGAGGGCGCGGGGCGGGGTGGATGCAATCTCCGATGAGGGGGCTGTCAGACGAGTCGTCGGCGAGCGGAGGAGGAGCGGACGACGGAGGCAGCCGCTCGTTGCTGGGGCGAGTGTTTTGGGAAGAGGAAAGGAGAGAGGAAAATCAGAATCACGATTATATTATACTATATATAAAGGAAATTAGGGTTTTGAGAAAAAATAAATAATATAATAATAATTTACATATTAATTAAATAATTATGAAAATATTTTTATAAAGTAAATATGTACCAGTTGTACATTGTAATCATTAATACGCAACAGTAGAAACTAATACAAGAAATTATACGATTAAACAAGAATAATTAATAAAAAATATAATTTCTTATATTTAAAATCAAATAATTATGCGATAATTATCTACACACTAAAAATGTACCAGTTGTATTAATACGATAGCTGGATGCGAAATAATTAAAATAATACAATAATTTCACAATAATACGTAATTAATAATTCAACATAAATACACGAATAATACTTAATAGTAGAAATAATACAATGTATTATTTCAATGGTACGTAATAGTACCGATAACACAACAGATTAATTCTAGAAATTATTACCATACAAAATAATTTTTAGCTATTAAAATCATTTAAATACATATAAAGATTTAGACTTTTAAATCGTAGAAATTCTAGAAAATCGAGAAAAATAAAAATACTCTTTTTAAAAATAATTGAATTTTTAAAAATATCAAAATTATTTTAACTGGTATCGAAAATTCACAGTCATTGCATAAACACACGTTGCCGCGGTTAGTCTCTTTTACCATAAAAAGACATCAAAATCTACTGTTGAGGGATTTTATCTCGATCCCTAATTAAAGATAGGTCGACGCTTAACACGCTTATCGATTAGTCTTTTGCCGTGAAAAGCACCAGATCTAGTCTGGGGAACTTTATCCTTGATCTGTAATTAAAAGATAAGTCTACGCCTAACATGTGTTGCCAGGTTAGTCTTTTTCTAGGAAAATCTTCTCTCTTT
>NC_033797.1:82088563-82117166 GCF_001876935.1 Asparagus officinalis | reverse complement strand
TGCTGGGGCTAGGGTTTTGGGGAAGAAGAGAAGGAGAGAGAAAATAAGAATCACGATATATATATATATATATAAAGGAAATTAGGGTTTTGAGAAAAAATAAATAAATATAATAATAATTACATATTAAATTAAATAATTATGAGAAAATATTTTATAAAGTAAAATGTACCAGTTGTACTATTGTAATCATTAATACGCAACAGTAGAAATAATACAAGAAATTATACGATTAAACAAGAATAATTAATAAAAAATATAATTTCTTATATTTAAAATCAAATAATTATGCGATAATTATCTACACAATAAAATGTACCAGTTGTATTAATACGATAGCTGATGCGCAATAATTAAAATAATACAATAATTTACACAATAATACGTAATTAATAATTCAACATAATACACGAATAATACGTAATAGTAGAAATAATACAATGTATTATTTCAAATGGTACGTAATAGTACCGATAACACAACAGATTAATTCTAGAAATTATTACCATACAAAATTAATTTTTAGCTATTAAAATCATTTAAATAATATAAGATTTAGACTTTTAAATCGTAGAAATTCCTAGAAAATCGAGAAAAATAAAAATACTCTTTTAAAATAATAATTGAATATTTTAAAATATCAAAAAATTATTTTAACTGGTATCGAAAATTCACAGTCATTGCATAACACACGTTGCCGGTTAGTCTTTTACCATAAAAAAGACATCAAAATCTATGTTTGAGGGATTTTATCTCGATCCCTAATTAAAGATAAGTCGACGCTTAACACGCTTACCGATTAGTCTTTTGCCGTGAAAAAGACACCAGAATCTATGTCTGGGGAACTTTATCTTGATCTGTAATTAAAGATAAGTCTACGCCTAACATGTGTTGCCAGTTAGTCTTTTTCTAGGAAAAAGATACCAAAATTCATGTCTGGGGGACTTTATCTCGATCCCTAAATAGAGATAAGTCTATGTCTAACACGCGTTGCCGGTTAGTCTTTTCACATGAAAATAACAAAATCTATGTATTCGATATCATAGCATCAAGTCTAAAAGAGTTTATTCTTTTTGCACAACATTACATGTGTAAAGGACTTAGACAATTCACATGCTAGCCCGATTCAAACGGTAATCGATAAAGGTATATCAAATCCGTTGATGACTGAGAGTTTGCCAAAAATCCTATGAGTGTTATGATTATTTGTTCCAAAAAGGAATAAAAATCATGATAATAAAAAAAAGACACTAAACAAAGGACTTTGTTTTCATTAATGAGGTCAAATCAAAAGGAAGATACAAAAGACGCTGTCATTAATCGAGAGAGAGTTTGTGGATACAGATTTACTGCTCTAGCCTAGAAAGCTCTTCAGCATAGGCATGCTCAAGTTCAACCTGTAATTCTGCTTTGACAAAGTCTTCGTTTGCCATCAGTGTCTTCTCGGCATCTTCCTCCATCTTGACTAGCTCTGCTCTCGAAAGCTCTAGTCTCCTAGCCGTCTAAGCTCAAGCCTGTTTTGCGCCATCCATTTCCATTTCTAAGATAGCCTCCTTTCCTCGGCCATCTTGAGCTCTTGTTTAAGCTGTGCTATCTTTGTACGGCAAGACTCATAAGAAGTGTGCAAATCCCGATGAACTTTTATGTTGCTAGCAAGGCCTGATTCCATTTGTGCTATACAAGTCCGGTGTGCCTGAAGCAAAAGGTTGGTAGTTACTCGTGCATCAAAACGCTATGCTTTCAACTGAGACTCCATTCGAGCAGCCATATACGAGGAGGCACCTGCAACCTGAAGCTCCCTCAGCCTCTGGAACTCCTACTCTATCACAACCAAGTCTGTAGCAATAGAATCCGCCAACACCGGATGGCCCCCGTCTCTATTTATCTTTAGTTGACGGTTGAGAGATTGCTTGAACGGGTCGAAAGAAAATCCTCTATGAAGGATTTTGTCAATCACTGAGCCCATGAAGAAGGTGAGTGTACGAAGATCCAAGCAAAAGCCGAACCTACTAATATCGTCATCTGATATCAGGGCTATAATAGAACCGTACAAGGAGGATGAAAGCTTTATAGAAAAGAAGGACAGATCAATATCCCAAAGAGCATTACTACTATAACCAGAATCATAAGACAAGTTATGAGGCGTAACTTACCAACGCCAGCAGAGGGTCCTTCAGCTTGACACCCTAGGCTTGGCCCTACCGACCCGACCTCGTGAATTGCTGGGATGGTTGTGGGTATAACAGTCGTCGAAATACCAGCTTCTCCAGTTGGTCGCATGACCGGGGCAACAATACCGGTCTCTACAATGCCAATGGCTTCTGTAATCATCGGATCTAAAGGAACAACAGCCTTAAGCTAAGAAGTAGGTGGCCGAGCTGCAGCCATGGCTCCCTCTAAAGATGAAAACCCAGAGTTCTGATGCGGGCCAGGAGCATCATTGATTGTAGCTGTAATAGCTCCAGTGACTGGTCCTACAATCAAGACTCCCCTGTGATTAAGTAAGAATTGACTAGCGAATAGTGCTAAAGTGGTAATAAAATTCATACCTGCAGATGAACCAGCCTCCATGTGTGGTCCTGCAGCCTAATGGTGGGTTTGCTCTGATAACATATCGTCAAGCAACCTATCATTGAACTCAAAAGAGCTTGGAGTCGGATCGAATGTATGTCCACCTGAGCCCTCGATGTTAGCATCATAAAGGGTTTCATCCTCAGCTAAACCCTCCATAATGATATCTATAGAAAATAGAAGTTAGGCAGAAGAAGGAAAAGCCAGAATTGACAATGAGTGAAGATCAGACTTACCTTCTGTGGCTATAGCAGTTTTGATTCTGGCACTTGGGCCTGCTCCTTTTAGTTTCTAGAAAAGAGCATGAAGTGCAGAAATGATTAGGGGAGACACGAATTCTGAATCGCTCAAGTTTCATAATTTCTACTTGAATGGTGTATTATCGGTGTTAGATATACCTAGGCTTAAGATTCTCGTAAAAGGATCGAGCTTGCCAATATCAGCACCCTCACCAGCCTCGAGATGCGCATGCTCTTCATTAATAGCCTTACACATTTGCTGCACAAAGCTCGAGCCTTTGAAGTGAACAAAGTCGGGAAAGAGAGAGTCGTACGGGAATACACCTCCTTCGTGACCCCCTAAGAACACAGAATGTGATTAGGTCTGAAGAATTCACAAGTAAAATGATCAAAGGTTATGCTAAGGTGAGATGTTACCTTCTCTGCAGGTAGGTGCGTTGCCGAATGACCCCGCCTCAAAGCACGCGGATCGTATGTGACTTGTGTACTATTTTCTTCCGCTTCGGGGATCGAGCCTCCTTGTGAATAGCAGGTCTCTCCTGCTAAAACATGGCACGTGACTCGACCTATGAAGAAGCCTCAGCAGCCGATCCAGATCTTGTACGAAGGAAGAGATGAGGTTTTTCTTCTTCAACCGCTTCACCTAAAAGGACAATTGTCATTTTGTTAGGACATGTAAATACAACCTTCTACCTCGACTCCTTTGGAGTCATCGTGAGGCTTAAACAAAGCAAATGAATGAGTCTACGTGGATAATTGCCAGGCTCATAACTGATCCTGACGAAAAGAAGGACGCCAACACACCTATCTCGATGGCCTCCTCATCACCGTCAGTCCTCATGTCTCCAGCATCGGCGACATCTTCATCTAAGGTATCCTCCTCGTCATTAGTAGGAAGGATTTCCTCTTCATCCTCCACTATCTATTTTCCCTTTCCAGAAGACTCGACAGACTTCTTCCCCCTGGTGGCAACCTGGACTTCTTCTTCTACCTCCAGCTCCTGAATATGCTTCAGCTTTGCGGGCTCGTTGGCAGCGATGAGCTACTTGCAGCAAAGGAAGGTAAGCTGCGATTCACGCCCTGCCATAGGGAGCTTGAAGGTGGCACCTGTGCATCCTGCCATGCTCCAAAGCCATGTTCAGACACCATCTATAAGACCACCCTTAGTCCTTAGCTCTCAACTCGGATTCCCAATGTACAGTTGGTCGTAACCAAACTGACGAGCGAACTGACATGGCAAGTAAGACTCTATGTGATAGCGTTCCTTCACACGAAGGATGAGATATCTGGGCCGGATGTTCATCAACCACTAAAAGCAACCCACATCAAGGATAGTATGCACCGTCTCTGGCCTCTCTTCATCAATCAACAGATCATTATAATAGCCAGAGAAGATGGGAAGCATTTGAAGAACTCCCAGGATTTGTGGAAGTGAAGCTCTCGCCTTGCCTCAAGGAACTGTTTCGCTCTACATTTGCTATCTTCTAATAGCTGTATGAGGGGAATAGAGGGATCTGTGATGCTCAGCGTTAACATTAAATCAGCACAATGAAGGACGAGCCACGCCTGTAGGCGTCAAAAATTACCCACGGATTCCCACACACGGCTCGAGACAGAGAGAAAATGATGAATGTTATTATCCAAATCAAGGAGAATTATCTGATGTCAGATAGAAGCTAACAAATACACGAAGCGAGTTGATAAAGCATACAAATCAACGGGATGGTACAATAACAAAGAAGCGACTCGACCTGATGTTACGTTTTACCCACAAAGGAGTAAGCACCACTTTTGTCTTGCTCATCCCATAGATGTCTCATCCATGGGAGGTTGTAGATATCTTCGTGAGCTTTCTAACACGCCATGGATCACTTCATTCCAAGGTCGGACGTGGGAGTTAGAGCCAAAATACCCGAGACAGTACAGACTGTTTCGCACCTACGAGACACCAATTATGTCTTGCATAGTTAGGCTATGATATGATTCAAATCTGAAGAATCTCAAAAGATAAAAGTTGTAGGTTTCTTTGTCATCTTTCTAATGCATTTTGAATCATATCATTCTGAGATCAGACAAGAAAACTACAATGCGAGATAGTCTCGGGCGTCCCAAGACAGTCTCGGGCATCCCGGCCCCGAAAACGCTGTCCGCAGTCCAAGATTCTGTCCGCAACCTCCCAAACTGATTTGAGGTTATCTTTGAACCTGGTTAAGTGGTTATAACTGAGGATAAGAGTAAATCGTTCATTCTTATCCAAAAACAGGGCTTTCTGAAGCCTATAAATACAGCCGTAGGGCCTTCTTTTGCACAGATCTGGAATTCTTGAGCTTTGGCGAAACCCTGTCGGTTAGTAGACCAAAGGAGCACGAATTTTTAGAGAGGAGAAGGAGATCTCGGTGACTCATTCAGCATAAAGAGAAATAGCTAGAGAGATCGAAATCCGGTTCATCCGCTTCCCTCGAAATCGTACCTAGCTGCGATTCTCGAGAAGATTGGGTATCTCGCTTTGCCGAGATATTCTATTAAGTTTCTTGTCTCCTTTGCGGGCAACAAAACCGTTCTTTTGATCTGATTGCTCAGTAGTCCACGGATTAACCACAGTACAGGCAAAGATCCTACGCAAACAGAAGACCGGTAAACGATCTCTGTGTATGTTCTCAGGAAATATTTCTATTTCTTCTCTTTGTAAGAAAGTCTTATAAAAAGACTTAATTTTTCATTTATTTTAAATCATTGTAATGCTTGAAGTTGTAATGGATTCGAAAGCATTAAAACCGATTTCTAACGTGAACATTGTTGACCCTATAGTTTTGATGATGATTTGACAAACAATTTATTACTAATACGTTTTTCCAGTGTTTTGTGTTTATGTTCTCTTTTCAGGTATTTCAACACAGCGTTAAAGATTCAAGTTCATCTGCGTGGGTTTTCTTAGGTATATGATCAGTTTTCTTACATATATAGTATGATTATATCTAAGCTCAATATATATACACTTAACATGATCTTTGACATTTTCTATCATATAGATGATTTTTCTTTAAACGTTGTTAAAATATCTTTATCTCTTGTTTACAGCTCTCTCATACTTTATTATATACATATAATATATGCACAATATATATATGAATATTTACAAGTCCTATATCAAACTTTCACTTTCATAAAAATACAGGTTTTCTAATCATTTTTCAAAAACAGGTAGTTTTCACAAACGAAATTCGTTTTTCCAAAAATTCCTTTTCAAACATGTTCATTTCATCATTTATAAACTTTCCCCAAAGTTTCACTATTTTTGGATATGAATTGATATTTTTAACGAATTCTCAAAACTGACCCAAAACCTGTCATTTTTCACATATCAGATTTCGGTCGACCGATACGGTCGACCGACGGTAGTCTGTTTTCTGAGAATTATAAACTTTCCCCAAAGTTTCACTATTTTTGGATATGAATTGATATTTTTAACGAATTCTCAAAACTGACCCAAAACCTGTCATTTTTCACATATCAGATTTCGGTCGACCGATACGGTCGACCGACGGTTGTCTGGTTTCTGAGAAATTTTCTTGTGTTTTTCCGGTCGACCGGAATTTCCGTCGGTCGACCGAAATATCCATTCGGTCGACCGAAATTCACGTCGGTCGACCGCCTGCTTCAAAACATGTTTTCTCTGGGTTTTTGAACTAATCGGTCGACCGTACCGGTCGACCGACGAGCTGACAAACTGAGCCTAACGGCTAGTTTTTCAAATGGGCTTTTTGGTCTTTTTCTTATTTTTAGCTGTTGCAATGGGGTGCTATATATACCCCATTGCTGCTCTTCTTCTCTATTAATCAAGAAATCCAAGTTTGCTGTTTAACAAGTTGTTAATCCCGTTTAAGAGCTGTTTAAGAGTTGGTTTCGTTAATCAGTTTTCAAGAGAAGTTTTTCTACAACAAGAAGAGGCTTTCAAATCTTATTGAGATCATCATTTCCTCAGCTCTTCTTATTCATTGAGAAGTTTTCTAAACCCATTCTTATATAGCTTGTTATTTCACTTTCAATTGATTAAGCTATATTCATTGAGTTATATTTATTGAGTTTCATTCACTATTATCACACACACTTATTGAGCTTTATATTCTCATATTATATTGTGGGTTGTGGTGTGGGATTTAGTGAGTGTGAGCTTCATTGTGTTCTCACTTGTTAATTGAGAACAAATCATTGTATTTAACTTTTATTTGTGAGAATCACTTGTAATACACTTGTACACCGAGAGAAGTGTGAGGAGAGAGAGACGGGGTCAAATCCAATAGGAGTGGCGTCGATTGACGAACCTAGGGAGAGGTTGTAATCGAGCACTTGAGGAGGAGGACACGGGCTAGATTCCTACACTTAGTGTGTAAAGTGTGATTATTGAGTGACTGTGTAGTGTGAGAGTTTTCGGTGAACTTGTAAACCGAGTGTGTAGAAGTTCCGGCTTCCAAACCGGATTGTGATAGTGGATATCTCCTCGAGGTGAGGAGCGGGGACGTAGGTCGTGGGGACCGAACCTCGTAAACATATCGTGTGTTTGTGTTTTGCTTGTCTCACATTTTATTTGTGCATATTCTTATTACTCTTATTATTCTTATTGTTCTTATTGTTCATATCTATCTCTTGTAAGAACATATTGATCAACATAATTTTAATTGCTATTAATTGGGATTAGATTAGCATAAGACCCTAATCACCCCCCCTCTAGGGTCTAACAATTGGTATCAGAGCTTGGTGCTCTTTGATTTAAGGACTAACCGCCTTGAGTTAAAGATCCAAGTTATTGTATTAGTGCTAATCTAATTTTGATTAATTGTGCTTCTTGCATTTCATCTCTATGGATATGAATGATTCATCTTGCTTAGGATATGCTATTAATATTGCTCCTCGTTTGGATAATTTCCCCTATGCTCAATGGCGTATTAGATTCAAACTTTTTGTTCAATCTAATCAATTTGATTTATGGGAAATTATTGAGGATGCCTATGTTGTTCCCACCTTGGAAAAATCAAATAATTACAAAGGAAAATCTATTTTTGCAAATGAACCACGTGCATTCTATTTCGGTCAACGTAAACCATTTAAACCTCTACATTGCACAAATTGCAATCGTATGGGTCACGTTTACAATTTTTGCTTTGATCGTATTGGTGCACAAAATACGCTCAAACGGGTTCATAACCCTAGGGCCTTGGATTTAAATGATAGGGGTCATGTCCCAAGTTCTAGTGGTACCAAAATGATTTGGGTACCAAAAAGACTTATATAGTATTTTTTTTAATGTGTTGTTTTTGTTTTGTCTTTGAAAATTTTTTTTTGGCTTTGAATGACAAATTATATTCCTTGTGTCAGAATAAATTATTTATATGTTTTTAATAGACAAAATTACTTATATACATATTATAAAACTTTTAGTAGTTTGTAAAATATTTCCAAAAGAGTTTATAGTAAAAATATCTCAAAATATCTCAAAAATCAGGTTTTTACTTATTACTTTCTTTCGGTCGACCGACCCGGTCGACCGACGGTTATCTGTAAGCATTCCGGTCGACCGCGTCGGTCGACCGAAATTGAATTTCTCAGCAGCGAGGTTTTCGATTTTTTTTTGTTTCGGTTTTTATCGGGTTTCTGTTTTTAGACCCGAACTGATCATCACCGCTCATCCCTCCATGAATCAATCCCAACCGTACTCTCTTCATCTCCTTGATCCGATCCTTCTCCTTCTCCCCATTTCGTCATTTTTCCCAAAGTCACGAAAATTCTTCACGGTCGCCTGGCTTCATCGACCGAAATTTTCATCCTTCATCATTCTCCGACAGCTTTGCTAGGTAATGATCTCCTTCTCATCTGTTTAACCTTATTTCATTGTTCTAGTATAAATTCTTCCTAATCTAGGGTTTTTGTTCTAGGGTTTCTTGTTAATTTGCTCTATATTGTTTTATGTTACAGGACATTGCAAATTTTCTCTAATCTTTTCAAAACCCTAACTCATCATGCCTCCCAAACCCTCCAAAAAGAGGTCTAAACCCGAATCTAGTTCCTCCTCTGTAAAAGCCTCACATTATGAGGATTATCTGTTGTTTAAACCTCTTGTTAGAAAATATAGGGAACTTTGTAAACTAAAAATTCTCCCAACTAGGTATATCAAGTATCCTGAACTGGCCATCTATAAAACTCAGTCTCTTCTTCATAATGTTGGGTTGGATAAATTGTTTGATGAAAGTCTTAAAGTTCCTTATTATCCTTTCTTAGTTTATCTGTTTTATGCTAACATGTCCACATCATCCTCTGCTGATGGCAGCTTGACCATTTCCTCTTCTGTTAAAAATGTGGCAATAGCTTTTACTGCCAACGAACTTGCGGGGATTCTTCAAATCCCAACAAGTGACGTTGAACTTAGGTCTATTGAGCTTAGTGATCCTTCAGTCAATCATCAAATGTTTTCACCTGGATGCTCATATCCTATGAACAATAATTCCCTTAATCCCATTGCCAAACTAATTGCTAGAATTATTGCTCATAATTTGATTCCCAAGACTGGGAGTTTTGATCACTTCGCCTCTGACAAGATTAATGCTGTTTATGCCATCTTTGCTGAAATCAAAGTTGATTGGGCTACCATCTTTATAAATAACATGGCATCTAAACACACCAAGTTTCTACCATTTGGTTCCTTTTTCACTCTCATTTTTCAACATTTCAATGTTGACCTTACAAATGAACCTAAGGTTGAATCCACAAGAGATTTCTTTGATAAAGTTTCCCTTTCCAGAATGCATATATCTCTTGACTCCACACCATCTTCTCACTCCCGTTCTAGAGCCTCGACCTCTTCCACTTCTTCCACTTCTGAGATTTGTGACCGTCTTGATCGTCTTGAGACTCGTGTCACATCTATTCAGAAGGACGTTAGGACTATTCTTTCATACCAGCGTCAGTCTCTCGGGATCCCTTCTAATTCTGAGTCTGATTCTGGTGAGGATTCTGCTGATGACTCAGATGGTGATGGTGATGGTGGTGGTGATGGTGACGGTGGTGGTGATGATGGTGGAGATGGTGATGATGTTGGAGGAGGTGATGACTGATTGAGTCTCTTCCTGTGATGTTTTTATGCTTTCTTCTGGGTTGTAAAAACTTGATAACTCTGTTTTTATTTGAGTGTATAACTCTATGATGCTTTGGTGCTTTGTGGAACAACTATGTATGGTTTTGTGTGACGTTTTATGTATGACTTGCTATCTCGTGGACAAACCTATATTTTTCTGCATAAATATGTTGCTTTTAATGTCTATATGATGTTATTTGTGAATCATCATGTTCAGTTTAATTCTTTTATGAATCACTGCATTGTAGAAACAACACTCATGTTTTGGTATGCAGCAAATAGTTGCTTATCATAAGTTGCCTATGTTTAAGTTTTGCTTTTTATGTATCAATGCGTGGTTTATCATTTTTGTAATGCCTAAATGATGATTTGTAAATTGCTGATGTCAGTGTATCATTTTGTGATCAATGCATGGTTAAGACAATACCCATGTTTTGTTTCTTGCATATTTTTTCTTATGCATAAGTTTGATGGATAGTTGTCAGTTTAGCTCCTGTATATATGCTCTATTGATGTCATCCACTCTATTTGACAGGGGGAGTTTTTGACATAAATTTCTATTATCTATGCTTATATGTCTTATGCATAAGTTTGATGGATAGTTGTCAGTTTAGCTCCTGTATATATGCTCTATTGATGTCATCCACTCTATTTGACAGGGGGAGTTTTTGACATAAATTTCTATTATCTATGCTTATATGCAGGGGGAGCATTGCTCCTATCTTTCATTTTTCCCTCTTTTTTGATGTTGTCAAAGGGGGAGAAAACTACCACATATATAGCTTACAAATTAATTCTGTTATATATGATCATGTGTGTTTTATATATATGGTCATGTATGATTTATTCTTGTTTTGGGTTATATGTGGATTATCAGTGTATACTTTACATTCATGTATAAATTGTTTGCCATCATCAAAAAGGGGGAGATTGTTGACCCTATAGTTTTGATGATGATTTGACAAACAATTTATTACTAATAAGTTTTCTAGTGTTTTGTGTTTATGTTCTCTTTTCAGGTATTTCAACACAGCGTTAAAGATTCAAGTTCATCTGCGTGGGTTTTCTTAGGTATATGATCAGTTTTCTTACATATATAGTATGATTATATCTAAGCTCAATATATATACACTTAACACGATCTTTGACATTTTCTATCATATAGATGATTTTTCTTTAAACGTTGTTAAAATATCTTTATCTCTTGTTTACAGCTCTCTCATACTTTATTATATACATATAATATATGCACAATATATATATGAATATTTACAAGTCCTATATCAAACTTTCACTTTCATAAAAATTCAGGTTTTCTAATCATTTTTCAAAAACAGGTAGTTTTCACAAAAGAAATTCGTTTTTCCAAAAATTCCTTTTCAAACATGTTCATTTCATCATTTATAAACTTTCCCCAAAGTTTCACTATTTTTGGATATGAATTGATATTTTTGACGAATTTTCAAAACTGACCCAAAACCTGTCAATTTACCCATATCAGATTTCGGTCGACCGTATCGGTCGACCGACGGTAGTCTGCTTTCTTAGATTTGCTTTAACAATTTTCCGGTCGACCGGAATTTACGTCGGTCGACCGAAATATCCATTCGGTCGACCGAATTTCACGTCGGTCGACCGCCAGCTTCAAAACATGTTTTCTCAGGGTTTTTGAACTAATCGGTCGACCGTACCGGTCGACCGACGCATTGACAAATGAGCCTAACGGCTAGTTTTTCAAAATGGATTTTTTGGTCTTTTACTCTTTTCTAGCTGTTGTATTGGGGTGTTATATAAACCCCATTACTGTTCTTCTTCTATAGCTTATTATTTCACTTTCAATTTGATTAGCTATATTCATTAAGTTATTTATTGAGTTTGATTCACTATTATCACACACACTTATTGAGCTTTATATTCTCATATTATATTGTGGGTTGTGGTGTGGGATTTAGTGAGTGTGAGCTTCATTGTGTTCTCACTTGTTAATTGAGAACAAATCATTGTATTTAACTTTTATTTGTGAGAATCACTTGTAATACACTTGTACACCGAGAGAAGTGTGAGGAGAGAGAGACGGGGTCAAATCCAATAGGAGTGGCGTCGATTGACGAACCTAGGGAGAGGTTGTAATCGAGCACTTGAGGAGGAGGACACGGGCTAGATTCCTACACTTAGTGTGTAAAGTGTGATTGTTGAGTGACTGTGTAGTGTGAGAGTTTTCGGTGAACTTGTAAACCGAGTGTGTAGAAGTTCCGGCTTCCAAACCGGATTGTGATAGTGGATATCTCCTCGAGGTGAGGAGCGGGGACGTAGGTCGTGGGGACCGAACCTCGTAAACATATCGTGTGTTTGTGTTTTGCTTGTCTCACATTTTATTTGTGCATATTCTTATTATTCTTATTGTTCTTATTGTTCATATCTATCTCTTGTAAGAACATATTGATCAACATAATTTTAATTGCTATTAATTGGGATTAGATCAGCATAAGACCCTAATCACCCCCCCTCTAGGGTCTAACAAACACGCTGGCGACCAAAATGGGAGCCAACAGCCTTACTGCCAAGGCTGTAGTGCCGCAACCGACGATTAAGATTCCCGTGGTTGATGAAGTCAAATACGAGTTCGATCAACAGAAGTTCGAGGAGTATGTCTCCTCCTCCTCCAGATCTGCCTCTCCTCATAAGTGTAGGAAGGTCTCCTCCGCCCGGAAGATCCGCTGGTCTTCAGGTTTGAAGACTCTAGAAGGCGATCTTCCTGTTACCACTGCTGTAGTTGCACCTCGCAACGATTCGTCAGCGTCCGATGAAGCCAAAACCATAGATCTGGACACCGCTTCCATTAAGGAGTTGACTGCTGAAGGCACGCCAAGTTTATCGAACAGAACTCGTCAGAGGCGCCGCCAACGTCTCGCCCGTCAATTTGCTAAGGGTTTGGAGTAAGTGGATGAGCTCCGCTACCAAGTGGATCTGAAGTCAAGGAGATGACAAATGGCTAAACTATCACCACAACAAGCTTCAGGAACCTCCTCCCAACCACCTACTAATGAATGGGTTCATGTCAAACAGAACCATTCCACTCTTGAGGAGTGCATTAAGAAGCACCGCACACTTCTTGTGCATGCCCGGATCCTTATACAAAAAGCACAAGAAATACAAAAGGAAGAGACGGTTAAGAGATCATCGAGATCCAAACAAGTTTGGATGCCAAAGGCCAAATCAACACCTAAGGCAAAAGCAGGCGACGTTGTTCCCCAGCCTTCGTCAACTTCGGATCCCGCTCCTCCTGCTACCACACCTTCGGTGAAGCCCTACGACGACGTGGATCTCTCCAAATTTAAAATTCATATGAAGGATCACCTTATACCTTTACCCGAATATCAAGGTAAAGTTCCTGTTAAGGAACGCTTGGGACCGCTGAAGGAACCCCTAGCAACCATCCAGACTGGGGGTCGTATACGACCTCCTAACAAGCTGATTCCCATGACCACCTGCTTAGGGGTGCGTGCACAAAACCAGGAGCCCGCTAAGATCTCACCCTCACTCGGGTGTAATTCCAAACATGTAACTCCTGCTAACGCTAATAAAGCATTACCTATTCAGAAGAAGACGTGTCGAACATACGACAGCTTTACACCAGAAGAATCATGTAAACAGCCGATAAGTTGCTCTGGCCATAATGCCGATAAGTTGTACTATCAGGCTGGGGGTAAGTCTCGAAAGAGGAATACCCTAGAGACGCACTCTCACTGTCCATGCGAGAGATTTATCCGGACATTATTATTAGAATGTAGCTTCCCCATGATCGCTCCACTGAGGGTCTCCGTATTCCAAAGGCTTTCCCCTGAAGCGTTGAAACCATGGTTGACAGGGGGGTAAGTCAAGGCGTTTCCATAAAAGAAAGTCAACTGGTCAAGATAACGAATTCCCTGAAGTCACTATTAACATGGTTAACAAAGGAAAATATGCGATTGTTTCAAACTGCTCTAATCCTAACTTTTCTCCGGGAAGAAAAGTCAATTTAGGAATAGCCCAACGGATGTCTTGGCTCCATCTAGAAGCCATCAAACATAGGGTTTACCCAAGGATGTACGAAGGACTGTCTTCAGAGGATGAACTTTCAGATACTTGCTCCGCAATCGCCTCCGATGACACAATGTCTAGCATAGGATAAGCTCGGGAAGTGTTCATGATTAACACCAAACAAATGACCAAAATCATTGAGGATGCTTTGGCTAAGAAAAAAGAGAACTTAAAGTTCAAATTGGAAATGGCCATGATGCAGATGAAGGAAGAACATGACCAATAGATACGGGCTCTGTCCAATCAACTTGCCAGCCATCGCAACATTATTAACCAAGCAGGTAGCTATTCAGATGTGGATGAATATATCAATGCTGATAACCCCCCCGTTGACCAGAACTCTGGTGGTGGCCCTACTGAAGACAACGACGCTAAGGGTGGTCCTACCGAAGATGATAATGCCGGGGGTGGCTGCGTTGTTCCTTGTAGAAATCATCCAAAGCATGACACAGACAAAGACGAAAAGATGAAAGACCTCGAGAGAAAAATCAACGCTCTGATGTCTGCTCGAGAGGTGAAGAAGACTAGTATTTCGTGTCCTTATCCAAGAGAGTAGGAGTCGATCCCGTATCCGGCGAAGTTCAACCTGATTAACTTCACACCGTTTGATAGTAAAGGCTCACCCACTCAGCATCTGATCTACTTCAAGTCCCACTTGGGCATGATCTCCGGTAATGAAGCCTTGATGGTTCAGTCATTCATTAGCACCCTTCGTGGGCCTACCTTCGATTGGCATCGCCGTCTCAAGCCTGAAAGCATCAATAGCTAGGACGATATGGAAAGCTTATTCCTCGGCAATTTCTTTGATGATGACACCAAGGTATCAATCAGAATGCTCTTTGAGAAAAAACAGGAAGACAAAGAGACGATCGACAACTTTGTCAAGCGCTTTCGGAATAAGGCGATGAATTGTCGAGATCCGATCACAGAGGACTTCATCCTTCAAACCTATCATAAAAACCTGTCCATTGATATCTTGGAAGTTATTGGAGTAGCACCATCCAAAACTTGGAAAGAGTTGAAGGTGCATGGAGAGCAAACCGAATGCTTCCTCAGAAGGAAGAAAGCCGAGAGAAGCTAACCGACGGCCAACCCTCTGAAATTGAACTTCGCTTCCTATGGTAAAGAGAAGGCATCTGTACCACCTATTGATGTTAATGAAACATCACAGTAACAACCTTTGAGACAATAAAAGACTTCGGATCCAAGACTCCAAAAAGAGTACTCCTTCAAAGACGAAGACGTTCCGGCCATTTTTGAATCCCTCCTCGAAAATAACAAGATCAATTTGCCACCTATCACAAATCAGGAGGAAGCTAATAATACTTTGGATCTAAACTACTGTGCATACCATAGGAGGATCCTTCATCCTACCAAGACTTGTTTTACCCTTAAGAATAGCATCTAAATCTTGGTTGAAGCTGGCGTCATAACGCTAAATTAATCTGTATCAAGACTCCGAAGAGTATACGAGTATAAACTACTTCTCAATTCTCTAACAGGTGTATGAGGTTAAACTGCTCTCTGCATACTCCAATAGGTTTATGGATCTAAACTGTTTTTCTACCTTTGACAGAAAGTTCCTAGAGAATTTTATATTCTTAAGGATAACCCGAACATGCGACTGAGGATAATGTGCTCCTCATTGGACCTAGTTTCATAAAGAAAACTGGAGGTGAATAATTCATGTAATGGGAAGTTCCCGGAAGAATGTTACATGTAATATTCTTAGGGATAACCCGGTTATTACAAACAAAGTGATAAACACTCTCCTGCTGTTAAAGTCCTGACATAGCACTGAAAATTTTAATTCGAACGGTCTATTGCGATTGTCAAATCTCCTTCGTGTCACGATATCATCATTTGATATGGAAAACCCCCACTGAGTGATTCGTACATGTCAACACTCCCACTATGATTTATACTTTTACTCCCACTTGGTTAAACCTTTAAACAGTTAGGACCATAACCAAAATCCCCTCTCGATTCTTTCCATGAACGAGAGGTCCGCAAATTGAACGATCAAAGCTTTAAACAGTTAGGATCACTCAAACCCCCCATTTGGTCAAACCTTCCTACAATTAGGGCCAAAGCCAAAATCTCCTCTCGATTCCTTCCATAAACGAGAGGTCCACTTTCAAATCAAGTGATCAAACCTTTCTATAGTTAGGGTCACCTCAAACTCCCACTTGGTACAACCTTCCTATAGTTTCGGCTAAAACCACAATTCACTCTCGATAAACAAGAAATTCACCTTTATTCAATAATCAAACCTTCTAACAGTTAGGATTATCTGAATCTTTTTGATTCTCGGAGTGGAGATCTCACTCTTAGTTTCACTCTTTAGATTCTCGAAGTGGAGATCCTACTTTGAGTTTCCTTTGTAACTGGAGATAGAATATAAAATTCTTCCTCTCCAGTATCGGGTTCGTCTTTGCCCCAAGAGAAGACAATACTTTTCAACTCCTAAAATCCGTGCCTTACATGCACGGGGAATTTTATCCTGAATCCTAAGTAGGGATAAGTCACTGTCAAACACGCGTTGCTAGTTTAGTCTTTCACTGATTGAAGAAGACACCAGAATCCATGTCTGGGGACTTTTATCCCGAAGCCTAAGTAGGGATAAGTTAGCGCCAAACACGCGTTGCCGAGTAGTCTATTCTTGTGAGAAAGATAAATTCTACGTATTCAATATTGTAGCACTAAGAGAGTTAACTCTCTTAGCACAACGTCACATGCGGAATGGACTTAAACAATCTGCATGCAAGCCCGATTCAAACGGTAATCGGTGAAGGCAAGCCAAATCTATTAAAGGCTGAGGATTTACCAAAAATCCTAGGTCTACGTCTAATACATGTTAACGTTTAGTCTTTTCACGGGAGAAAAACGAAGTCTACATATTCACTATTATAGCACCAAAAGAGTTAACTTTTTTAGCACAACGTTACATGCGAAACGATTCGAACAATCTGCATGCTAGCCCGACTCAAACGGTAGTCAGTAAAGGCTAATCAAACCTATTGATGGCTAAGAATTTGTCAAAAATTCTATAAATACGATAGTCATTGATGCACCAGCTCCATTAATTGGTCTCGTGACTTAAGGATCTGACAACTTCAGGATAAGATCCAGTCATGCAGATCAATCAGCTTTAACAGTTGGTCCTGCATCCCCAACATTTGGGACCGCTATGCTCCAACGCCTTAAGAGCATAAACTGTGTAGGCACCGGTCAATATGTAGCCCTAGGTCAACACCGGTCAATGCGTAGTCCTAGGTCAACGCCGGTCAACGCATAGCCCTAGGTCAACACCGATCAATGCATGACCTCCGATCAACTCCAAAGTTCAGATATAAATTTCCGATGGAGATAGTCAGTTCAAAGTTAACTCAATGATAAGAGCTAAAATCAACTCATCAGTTTCGATTCGAAACATCGATAACGGCCAGACGATAAACATAGCGACGGAGGAATTTCAGCTATTCGTCAAATTATTAAATAGAACGAAAATCAAAGAAGTTAAGAATCAAAGCCAACTACAGATCCTTTTTTACCGACTAAAGGTTGGAACGATTACATCCAAAGTATTTTAGGCTCTTCTATAAAAGAAACGAAGCCACGGATTCCCGCACACGATTCAAGACAGAAAGAAGATGATGAACATCATTATCCAAATCAAGGAGATTTATCTAATGTTATAGAGAAGCTAACAAATGCACAAAGTGAGTTAATGAAGCATACAAATCAACGGGATGGTACAATAACAAAGAAGCGACTCGACCTAGGGTTACGTTTCACCCACAAAGTAGTAAGCACCACTAATGTCTTGCTCATCCCATAGATGTCTCATCCATGGGAGGTTGTAGAGATCTTCATGAGCTTTCTAATGCGCCTTAGATCACTTCATTCTGAGGTCAGGCGAGGGAGTTAGAGCTAAAATACCCGAGACAATACAAACTGTTTCGCACCTGTGAGACACCAATTATGTCTTGTATATTTTGGCTATGATACAATTCAAATCTAAAGAATTACAAAAGTTAAAAGTTGTAGGTCTCTTTATCTTCTTTCTAACACATTTTGAATCACATCATTCTGAGATCAGACGAGAAAACTACGTCCTAAGACAGTCTCGGGCGTCCCGAGACAGTCCCAGCCCCGAAAACACTGTCCGCAACCAATGATTCTGTCCGCAACCTCTCGGGCGTCCCGAGACAGTCCCAGCCCCGAAAACACTGTCCGCAACCAATGATTCTGTCCGCAACCTCCCAAACTGATTTGAGGTTATCTTTGAATGTGGTTAAGTGGTTACAACTTATGATAAGTATAAATCATTCATTCTTATTCAAAAACAGGGCTTCTGAAGCCTATAAATACAGTCCTAGGGCCTTCATTTGCACAGATCTGGAATTCTCGAGATTTGGCGAAGCCTTGTCAGTTAGGAGACTGAAGGAGTACGAATTTTTAGAGAGGAGAAGGAGATCTCAGTGACTCATTCAGCATAAAGAGGAATAGCTTGAGAGATCTACATCCGGTTTATCCGCTTCCCTCGAAATTGTACCTAGCTGCGATTCTCGAGAAGAGTGGGTATATCGCTTTGTCGAGATATTCGCTTAAGTTTCTTGTCTCCTTTACGAGGCAACGAAAGTGTTCTTTTAATCTGATCGCTCGGTGGTCCACAGATTAACCCCGGAACAGGCAAAGATCTTGTACAAGCAGAAGACTGATAAACGATCGCTGCGTGTGTTCTCAGGAAATCTTTCTATTTCTTTTCATTGTAAGGAAAGTCTTATAAAAAGACTTAATTTTTCTTTTATTTTGAATCGTTGTAACGCTTGAAGTCGTAATGGATTCCAAAGCAATGAAACTGATTTCCGACGTGAACAACGCTATCAGATAAGTATACGGGAGCTCGACCTTGACAGTGCGAATCTCGGTCGATAGCTTACGCCCCACCTGTGTGAAGCCAGAAACTAATTATCGAAGCCCGCTGTGTATATCGGTGACCATCGTTGGAAGTAAGGAAAGATCCTTTGTAGGCGTAAATTTTGATTTCCCGAAATAGGGTATTCGCTTGTATTGATAAGAATAGCTTATTACAAACTAATGAATTGAAATTACAATAGAAGTGGAGAGAATGCCCTCTTTGTTTAACGTGGGGACTTTGGTAGCGATAGGATGCCTCGCTCGGTTCTCACACCGAGTCTGCTTCCCTTGGACGATTCGATCAAGGTTGCTGGTGAGCTTCAGTACGTAGTAGAAGCTCGTGCTGGTCGAGTTCGAGTTTTCGAATTCGATAGTGATCAGGGCCCTAAGCTAGGAGAGGATACTACAGTGCAAAGGTCATGCAAAGAGCTTGTCGTCAACTCAGTCGAGAGTCGAGAGCTAGTAGTTTAGCTAACTGATTGAATTAATCAATTAACTATGAGCGAACCCCTTTTTTGTAGCCAAGAGAAGTTCTTAAATAGAGGAGAGATGGTGTGGTCACTCTCTTGAATCATGTGATGTGATCATGTACTGTTGGGAGATACCATGCTTCTTGTTTGTACCATGAGTGGCTGCTTGATGGGTTTGGAGTGCCGTACTCCTCCCCCCCACGTCGTGGGAAATGGGAAGGCCCAGCCCTGTACGTGATACTACGGCTGCCAGGTACTCTAGCTAGCTCAACGAGCTTTTTGATCACGGGTGGATTCAGCTCTTGACTCGTGCAGGTGAGGCGAGCTTTAGTCGTAACCATGCAGGCGGACTTGGCGATTGCATGGATTTGACTGGTCGCTCGTACTATGAGCGGCTACTTGATGGGTTTGGGGTACTGTGCTCCTTCTCTTCACGTCGTGGGAAGTGGGAAGGCCCATCCCTGTACGTGGTATAGCAGTCACCAAGTACTCTGGCGAGTCTGGCGAGTTTATCGTTTGTAGACGAATTCGGCTCTTGACTCGTGCAGGCGAGGCGAGCCTCAGTCGTAAGCATGCAGGCAGACTTAGCGATTGTATGGATTTGACCAGTCGCTCGTACTGTGAGCGGCTACTTGATGGGCTCAGAGTACTGTGCTCCTTCCCTTCACGTCGTGTGAAGTAGGAAGGCCCCTCCCTGTACGTGACATAGCAGCCGCCGAGTACTCTGGCAAGTCTAGCGAGGATGTTGATCGTCTGGATGATTGTCTAGGTATGCAGGCGAGTTTAGCTCTTGAGTAACCTTAACTCGCGTTGGCGGGTCACGGTCAGGTTTGCGGGCGAGTCTCTAATTGCCTGGCGGATTGCCCAAGTGTAGGTGAATTTGATGATGGCGTAGCCCTGGTTTGTGCTGGCGAGTCAGACACACGGGTGAGCCCGATTTTCAAGTTGTGCGGGCGACTCGAATACGCAGGCGGATTTTAGTCTTATCTGCAAAGGTAATTTTTACCATCTACAAGACCCCCTTCAAAGTTTGCGTGTGGTCTGGAATACTTTGAATAAAGAGGTTCCTGATGAGTTAGGGTGAATTTGGCTCCCTCGGCTAGGTCGAGGCTTTTGGGCAAACTTGAGCGGTGCGAGTGCACGTAGGCAGGATCGATGTCGTTAGAATTAGGTCCTTCCTGATGAAAGACAGGTGCATGAGGACAAGCCGCGTGTCTGTGGGGGAAATTCCCACGTTAGTCAATTAAGACGACGCCTCGTCTTCATGCGCTCGCTTCAAGATATGGATTCGATGGTGCTTTTACTTCTAGCCATCAATTTGTTGGGGATTGTGTCTTGAACTACCAGATCCTAGCCATTCACGTAGAATTCCAAACGTCCTGCCTTGCTCACCGCCATTCGATTTGAATCGCATAATCGAAACCGTCTGCTTCAAAGAGATCCTACGTATATAGTGTGGACTCATCTCTTTTGCAGGAGGATCACTGCACTCTTAGGTGCTCTCGCTCAAACTTTCTTAGAGAAATCCTAGACCTCTTAGATCCGAAATGGCTTCTGGAGCGGGAACATACGCTTCAAAGGGGAAGAGGGAGGCCGCCCGACCTGAACCCATCATTCTTTCAGGTGACGAGGAGGAGGGACGCACCTATGCTTCCCCTTAGCAGTCTCCTCAATCTCCTCCTCCTGGCGAAGGGGCTGTACCTCTGATCCCACCTATTGCCATAGTTTTGGTTGATCAGGAATCTGCCTCTCCGAGTTCCAGATCCACGCAGGGCGTCCTTAGGTAACTGCAGAATTTCATGAAGCAGGCGACCGCTATCACTAGCCTCGGCTGGGGAACCTATACAGACTTCAAGCCCTTCTTGATGAACTACGCCGCCCCGCTCTCAAGCGTATGGGCGAGGCTCGAGAGGTCTCGCATTGTCTGGTCAGTCTTCTCGGTTTTGAGTCATGTCTAACACGCTAGGAAGCCCTGCTGCGGGCTGATTCGGGACAGGAGATTCGCGAGAGAGACTTATCAGACAAGGGGGCTCTCATTACGGATCTGCTCAACCGGCAGCGTCTGCTACAGGCAAAGATTGATGACTCCGTCTCCGCTATCGCTAGGATGAAGGCTCTGCTCATGGAAGAAGAGGCAGCTCTGAAAAGTCTACAACTCGAAAGTGTGGGCATTGCGGAGCAGTTAAAAGGGAAATGCAGGCCCTTCAGATGCTTCATCAAGAAAATTCTGTTGCTACAGCGTTCTTCGAGGCCAAGATCTGAAGGGAGGTGGAGGATCAGGTCCAAGCGGATCGGGCAAGGAAGATAGCCGCTGCTGAAGCTGAACTCGCCTCTTTTATTGAGCGGGTATAGGTTCGACCGAGTGGGTCGATATTTTATGGATTCTTCTTGTTTTATCATGACTTCATTTTGAATGTAACATCATGACTTTAAGATGTATTGTTAAACCAGCTATGAATGGAATCATGTCTTCTTTATCTATCTGTCGCTTTTCCATATTTTATGTGTATATTTCCCCCTATGTGATTGATTCTTGAGATTTTTTGGCAAATCCCCAGCCTTCAACGGGTTTGACATGTTTTTACCGATTACCGTTTGAATCGGGCTAGTTATACTATTCCCCTCAGTATGATGAGTTGTCGAGAGGTTTCTGTAGGCGTATAAAACTGCTTATGGGTCCCTTAACACAGCTCGGCATGGTGATTCGACAAACCAACGAACCATCGAGCGATGTATCCAAGCATGATCATTAGACCACAACATCGAAGCTAAGTGAGATGCGACGAAGCGGATTAACGAGGCGACGAGGCTAACGAACCGCACACAAAGAACGGAATACATCCACTCGCGTACGGAATCAAGCTAACGATTCGGTGAGTCAATGAGTCATCCAACTGTAGAACGGATTCGAACTCGAACACCGAAGCGGATTTACTGCCAAATCAGGATCCGGACTACCAAATCAGAGTTCAGATCAACGACGAAGCTCAGATAAACCGCAAAACCGAAAAACGGACACCACCAAACACCTGGAGGACTCGGCCGAAACCGAGCCATCTCTAGGTGGCTCGACCAAAGCCGAGATCGGTGGCCGAGCCACCTAGGTGGCCAGCCACCTGGGCCAAGCCTAGATCTGAGCCCAGATCTGAGCCCAGATCTGGTTCTAAATGCCTATAAATAGGCTTAGTGGCTCATTGTTTTGGAGGTTAGAATTTTTGGAGCCGAAACTCTGCTGGATTGAGAACTCACCTTCGAATTTTCAAACTTAGAAGACTCGGACTCTCAGATCTGGTTCTTGGCGATCATTCACGCCAAATAAGGCAGGAGTTTGAGAGAGATCAGATTTGAGATCTACACGGTTTCCCTCCGGATCAAAGCTTGGCCTTTGATCCCGAGTCTCTATTTCGTATGGTCGATTTCGATAACTAGGGCTATTATTTCCTTGGCGAAATAATCCCCTCGGCTGTTATTTCCTTCGTGAGATAACACCCGCTATACCGTGTAGATCCGACAGGATCAAGATCGCTTGGTGGTCCACGGATTAACCCCGGCGCAGGCGAAGAACCCACAAAAGCGAGAGACCGCAAAACAGGATCTCGTGATTCGTTCGACATAAAAGGAAAGTTGTAATTTTCATTTTTCTTTTGATTTTATTGTAATCGGATCTTATAAAAAGACCGGATCTTTTTGTAATCGATAAACTATTACTCAAGAGTGCAATGGAATCGAAGAACACAATTTTTCCCGCGAACAATCTAAGATTGTTCGTGGGAAAAATTGCGTTCTTTGATTCCATTGCTCTCTTGAGTAATAGTTTATCGATTACAGAAGATCCGGTCTTTTTATAAGATCCGGTTACAACAAAATCAAAAAGAAATAAAAAATTACAACTTTCCTTTTATGTCGAACAAATCGCGAGATCCTGTTTTGCGGTCTCTCGCTTTTGTGGGTTCTTTGCCTGTGCCGCGGTTAATCCATGGACCACCGCACGATCTAGATCCGGTCGGATCTACACGGTATGACGGGTGTTATCTCACGAAGGAAATAACAGCCGAGGGGATTATTTCGCCAAGGAAATAACAGCCCTAGTTATCAAAATCGACCAAGCGAAATCGAGACTCTTCTCGGGATCAAAGGCCAAGCTTTGATCCGGAGGAAAACCGTGTAGATCTCAGATCTGATCTCTCTCAAACTCCTATCTTATTTGGCGTGGATGATCACCAAGAACCAGATCTGGAAGTTGAGTCTTCAAAGCTCCGAAAGTTCAAGGGATCAAAACTTGGTTTTTGACCCCGAGAAGAGTATCGATTTCGCTTGGTCGATTTCGATTACTAAAGGTTATTATTTCCTTAGCGAAATAGTACCCCCGGCTGTTATTTCCTTCGTGAAATAGCACCCGTCAAATCGTGTAGATCCGACCAAATCAAGATCGCGCGGTGATCCACGGATTAACCCCGGCGCAGACAAAGAACCCACAAAAGCGAGAGACCGCAAAATAGGATCTCGCGATTCGTTCGACATAAAAGGAAAGTTGTAATTTTCATTTTTCTTTTGATTTTGTTGTAACCGGATCTTATAAAAAGACCGGATCTTTTTGTAATCGATAAACTATTACTCAAGAGTGCAATGGAATTGAAGAACATAATTTTTCCCGCGAACAATCTGGCGACCACAGTGGGAGCCACCGATCTCGCTGCCGAGAATCCTCCGGATCCACCCCCCCCCGCAAATCCAAGAAGTTCTCCTCCAGGAGAAAAGTCCGTTGGTATGAAGAAGTGCAAAATGCCAACGAAGATATCACCCCAACTGATGCCAAAGTCGCATCGGGAGAAGTTCCATCGACCTCCAACCAGGTCAAACCTGTTCTCGCCGATGCCTCTACTGTTGAGGGCATAGTGACTCTCTCAAAGAGAGCCCGCCAGAGGTGACGTCAACGCCTAGCGCGGCAACTCGCAAAGGCGATGGAGTCCACTGACGGAATCCGCTACAACGCGGATCTGAAGAGCAGGAGAGGCAAACAGCCTCAACAAACAATGAATGGCAGCTCCTCCAAGCCGCCAACGAATGAATGGGTCTGTGTCAAATGGAATCGTTCAACACTTGATGAGCGCATTCGCAAGCGTCACGCACTGTCAGCGCAAGCACGGGCTCAAGTCCAAGAAGCCCGCAGAAGACTGCAGAAGGAAGTAGCCAAGAAGCCGCCACCAACTCGTTAAGTATGGAGGCTGAAGTCTGAAGCGGCGATTCATACTAAGGAACAATCATTGCAGCCTTCGATGCAAGTTCAACCTCCGGCGAACCAATCTAAATCGCCGATAATTCCCATAGCTACTCCGGGAGATCACGCAGAATCATCCTGAAGAAAGAAGTCAGTTTTGGACCGCCTCGGTCCACTTCCCGATGGATAATGCAAAGCTCCAGTTCAAGAACGTTTGGACCCGATGAAGAAGCCCCGAACGACTCAACATGCTGGGGGTCGCCGCCACCTTCAACATGACAAGGAGATCAGGGCAGCTAAGCGCACCAATTTGCGCATTGAAGGGAGATCAGGGCAGCTAAGCGCACCAATTTGCGCATTGAAGTCCAGGAGCCCGCTGAGAACTCACGCCCGTAAAGGCATGTTTCGAGGTGCGTAACTTTTAAAAGCCCAAAGAAGGCAGTTCGTCCTCAGAAGGAAACATTATCGTCTGATGACAATAATGTTATACCTGAGAAGTCATGCTAACACACGATAGGTTACTCTGACCTTCAAACCGACGAGTTGTACTATCGTGCTGGGGGTACGAGTAAAACCAGGAAAAGGAGTCCTCGAGAACTAGAAATTCAATGCCCCTGTTCTAAACTCATTCGGGCAGTATTGTCTGAGTGTAACTGCATCAAGACAGTTCCTGAAAGAGTTTCAGTTTTCGAAAGACTCAGTACCGAAACACCAAAACCAAGGCCTAGGCGTTTCCGACGAAGGAGAGTGGTGGTTGAAGATGGGGAATTTCCGAGGGTCACCACTAATATGACCAGCAAAGGGACATCGACATGGGATAATCTCAAGTCGATTCCGGAAGCATCCCGGCGTATAACACGTCTACAGTCTAGAGCCATCAAGCGAGGAACTTATGGTAGGGTTCGGACAAGATTACCTTCAGAAGATGAAGAATCAGATGCCGGCTCGGTGGTCGCATCAGATAATACGGTATCCAGCGATGGACAATTCCGTGAGGCACTTATGATAAGTGCGGAACAAGTGGCCAAGATGCTTGAGGAAGCCATGGCTAAACAACAAGAGAGCTTCAAGTTCGAAATGCAGATGGCCATGCAGAACATGAGAGAAATGCATGACCAACAAATCCAAGCACTGATGAACCAGCAAGGCGAACCAAGTCGTCGCAACCAGGTTAATCAGGAAGATGAGGACACAAATGCGAATGAAGCTCATAATGCCAATAATCCTCCCGTCAATGCAGGGGGTGGTAACGAGAATGCTAGCAAAAACACAGGTGAAAGCTTGAAGATTAAAAACCTCGAGAGCAAAATCAATACATTGATTTCCGCTCAAGAGTTGAAGAAGACGGGCATTCCTTGTCCATACCCAAGAGAATGGGAATCGATCCCATATCCGGCGAAGTTCAATCTAATTAACTTCATGCCATTTAATGGGATGGGTTCACCCACTCAGCATTTGATTTATTTCAAATCACACCTGGGGGTTATCTCTGGTAATGAGCCTCTGATGGTACGGTCCTTCGTTGGCACTCTTCGTGGAGCCGCCTTCGATTGTTATCGCCACCTCAAGCCAGGAAGCGTGAATAGCTGGGACGACATGGAGACTAAATTCCTCGCTAACTTCTTCGATGACGACACCGAGATATCCATCGGGTCGTTGCTTGACGAGAAACAGAAAGACGGGGAATTGGTTGACACCTTCGTCAAAAGGTTCCGGAACAAGGCGATGAACTGTCGGGACCCGATCACTGAGGAGTTCATTCTCCAGACTTGCCACAACAACCTCGCATTGGACGTGTTGGAAGCAATGGGGATAGCACCTTCCAAAACATGGATGGATTTGAAGGTCCGGGGAGAGCAAGCCGATCGATTTCTCAGAAGAAAGAAAGCGGAAAGAGGCCAACAGGCGACGAATGCTCCGCAACAGAATTTCGTCCTACGAGGGAAAGGTATGGCACATGCTAATGCAGTTGATACTAATCAAACTTTCCAATTACAACCTCAGCAACAGCCGCAGCAATGAGCACCATAACAATCGCAGTCGCAATGGCAACAACGGTCTCAGAAGCAGAAATCTTCGGAGCTAAAATTTCCTAAAGTGTACTCCTTCAAAGATGACGAAGTTCCCGGCATCTTTAAGTACCTGTTGGAGAATAACAAAATCTAGCTGTCGGTGATCGTGGATCAAGAAGGGGCTAGAAAAGTGACGGATCCAAAGTATTGCGCATACCACAGAGCGGTCCATCACCCTACCAAGTTATGCTACCATCTCAAGGATAAGATCCAGGCGTTAATTGATGTAGGCGTCATAACCCCGAAGCCGTCCAAGAATGTTGGAGCAAATGCGGTTTCAATCAGCTTTGGATCGGTGCCGACAGCATGGTTTAAACCAGAACGCATCACCAAAGTTGGAATGAAGACAGTGAACGACGACCTACATGGACAGCGCCAAAAAGGACTTGTGCCACATACAGCCCCAAACGGCGAAATCCTCTGGGTCCATCCCGACCTAATTGAAGACGATCAGTGGACGACTTCCTCGACCAGAAAGGGTAAAGGAAAGTCCTGCAATGCTACCTCCACGATCTTCGAAGAGGATGGTAATGAAGCTCCTACCTTCCCGCTCTCCGAAGAAGAACAAGAAGTCTTTACCACTAGAAGCGGAAATGAGTATCACTTCAACTACCCATCACCTAGTGATCAGTTAGCTGAGCAGGGGGTGACTAAACGGGGACCAGCCAAAACTCTCACGGAGCTGGGTGTGATTACGACTCCTAGACCAGTTGAAGAAGCTCGACAATAGCTGGTTAATAAGCAGAAAGAAAAGAGGCCCCAGGAAGTTTAAAATTCGAAGCAGTCTCGTTCTAATCGTCTGATTGGAAGAGTTAAACCGGAAAGCTCGAACACTCTACACGTCTTCGATATTATGGCTCAACTGGCTAACATTCCAGTGCGGATAACATTGTATTAGTTGCTACGGTTGTCCAAAGAAACAAGGGAAGCCTTGCAAGAAGCCTTGGCCAATTCAGAAGTGTTCCTTACTCGGATCAAGCCGGCACTTGAAGGGCCAGAACCGTTAATTCAACACTGCAATATAGCGGCTAAAAACCTTCCCTGCATTACCTTCACCAAAGAGGATATGCAGACGAAGAATTCAAACCATGATCGACCCCTATATTTCATTGGGTACATTGGCTCCAGCAAAGTCAACCGAATCCAAGTCGATCCGGGTTCTGCTGGGAGTATTATGCCGCTTCGCTTGATGCATATCCTCGGTATTCCAGTTAGTAAGTTGGCGTCCACAGGCACTGTTATCTATGGATTCAACACTAGCGGGTCAAAACCCTTGGGTAAGATCCGGGTAAAATGTCAAATGGGAACTTTTTGAGCCGAAACTCTGCTTGATTGAGAACTGAACTTCGAAGTTTTGGAGCTTTGAAGACTTGGCTTTTCAGATCTGGTTCTTGGCGAGCATCCATGTCAGATAAGGCAGGAGTTCGAGAGAGATAGATCAGATCTGAGATCTACACGACTATCCTCCGGATCAAAACTTGGTTTTTGACCCCGAGTAGAGTATCGATTTTGCTTGGTCTATTTTAATTACTAAAGGCTATTATTTCCTTGGCGAAATAGTACCCCCGGCTGTTATTTCCTTCGTGAAATAGCACCCGTCAAATCGTGTAGATCCGACCGAATCAAGATCACGCGGTGGTCCACGGATTAACCCCGGCGCAGGCAAAGAACCCACAAAAGCGAGAGACCGCAAAACAGGATCTCACGATTCGTTCGACATAAAAGGAAAGTTGTAATTTTCATTTTTCTTTTGATTTTGTTATAATCGGATCTTATAAAAAGACCGGATCTTTTTGTAATCAATAAACTATTACTCAAGAGTACAATGGAATCGAAGAACACAATTTTTCCCGCGAACAATCTGGCGACCACAGATTACACGAATATCTATGGATTATCGGTGG
>NC_033797.1:82082437-82087563 GCF_001876935.1 Asparagus officinalis | reverse complement strand
GAGAGAGGAGATGGGTTGGAGCCAGCCCATCGTGTGTTGGCAACATTCTCCCAGGTATGAACGTCGTCGTCATCGGACCGACAACTTTCCGTTTCTGAGGATGGTTTATCTTCTTCGGACGTACCAGAATCGCACGCCTTGAAACGCGCCTTTGTGAGTCGTGAATCTCCAGCAGGTCCTGTACTTTCTCATGCGCAAAGTTGTGCGCTTGGCGCCCAATTTCCTCAAAATGCTGCGGGTCTGCGGCGACCTCCAGCATGGTATTGTTTGGGACTTCTCATTGGTCCAAAGCGTTTCTTTGGACTGGAGCCTTTACCTGTTCTTCTGGGATAAGGACCGAGGCGTCGCCAAAACTGACTTTCTCTCCTGGGATGGTCCCTGCAGGATTTCCCGAGCAGTTGTAGAAATCACCGGACCGTTTGGATTCTGAATTTGCCGTGTGGTTGAACCTTTGGCGGTTGTGGGTTTTGCTCCTTAGTCGAACCTGGGCTCCAGACTATCGCTTCGCAAACCTTGCGAGTCAATGGCTGCTTTCTCGGCACCTCACGCTGTAGCTTGCGACCGGGCTTACTTCAACTTTAGCCCGCGCTTGCGCAGATAATGCGCGGCGCATTGCGGATACGTCCTCCAATGGTCGAGCGTCCGTTTACAAACAAATCCACTTCCATTGTTGATGGCTTGGAGGAACCATCCTTCATTTGCTGTTGAGATGCTGTTCCTCGTTTGTTCTTCAGGTCCCGCATGGTAACGGACCCCGGTCAACAGACTCCATGGCCTTGGCAACTGCTTCGCGAGGTCGTTGGCGCTGCCAGTCCTGGCGAGCTCTCTTAGAGAGGATCACCGCACGCTCTTCGACGGCGGATTTGACCTGTTTTCGAGGCCGCGGGGTAAAAGGACTTCACCTGACGCCAAACTTCGGCGTCGAATGGGGTGAGGTCGTCGTTGGTGGCTTCAACTCTCTTCGGCACCCAACGGACTTTTCTCCATGGAAGGGAGAACATGTCTGAACTTCTTGGACTGGGGGAGGAGGTATGATCCAACGAAGGACACCGTACTCCTCGTACTTCTTGTTGGTCGAACTCATACTCGACCTCCTCCACGACCGGATCGAGATCCGCCGGCTGCGACGCTCCGATCTCAACAGTGAGATCGGTGGCTCCACCTGTGGTCGCCCAGAGTTGTTCCGCCGTGGAAAGTTGGGTTTTCTTCATTATCCGAATTCGCATTTGCACTCAGTTTAACCAACTTTATCGTTACAAAGAGATCGGTCTTTTTACTAAGCATCCGGCCTTACAATGAAAATCAAAATAAAATAAAGAAATCAAAAATTACAACTTCTCTCTTTTACGACAAATTCACAAGATTCCTGTATCCGGTCTCTTGCTTCTGTGGGTTGTTTGCCTGCGCGGGGTTGCTTTACCGTGGGAACCACCGGCGTGATCTGGATCCAAGTAGACTCTACGACGTATTACTGGGTATTATCCCACCAAGGGAGATAATAGCCGGGAGGGATCGTTTCACCAGGAAACGACCGCTCGAATCTCCGGGGATCTAAGAGCAAGCTTAGATCCGGAGTGTAACGACCGTAAGATCTGAGGATTAAACCTCTCGAACTCCAATGCCTTTTTCGGTGCTGGGTGCTCGCTAAAAAATCAAATCCGGGTCCCTCCAAGCTTGCAAGCCCTTCCAGATCCGAGTTGAGGTGACAATCCGGCAATGAGTTTCGGCTCCCTCTCACAAAGTTTCAGAAGAAGTCCCATCAAATGAACGAGACCAGGCCTATTTATAGGCTCCTCAGAACTGTGGCCGTTTGCACAGTTCTGAGCCCTAAGCCACCCCTAGGTGGCTCGGCCATAGCGAAGCCAGCCCCAGGGGTGGCTCGGCTTGCGGCCGAGCCACCTCAAGAGGTAGCTCGGACCTTTGGCGAGCCACCCTGGGAAGAGAACTCCGGCTTTGGCCGAGCCACCTCAGGGTGGCTCAGGCCTTGGGCCGAGGCACCCTGAGGTGGCTCGGCTTTAGGCGAGCACCAATACCAAAAAACAAACAAATAAAGGGAGGACTCGCAATATATTTGAGCACGAAGCCCCAGGGGGAGATGGACATCAACACAACAAGGAGCCAAACACACTAAGGATGACACAGCTTGAGAACAGAGCCACCATAAGCGATTAGGTATCGGTTAAGCCGAGTTACACAACAGAGTGACGCTGGATTGATCATAATTTCGTTGTTAAAACCACGTTGATTTTGTCCGTATAGATTACGGTTATTAGATAATGATTTGATTATGACTTGTATCACAGGAAAGTGGACACGTAATCGATCAGAGTGTATATGAATCCCAAAACATCCACTTTGTTGGAAGACCGTCCTCACCGACACCAACTACACGTTGTATCACATGCAGATTTCGATTAGCTTTGTACCTCTTATGTTCGTTTCGTTGCTATTGAACGTTCGTCGTTGGTCGATTTGTCGAATCATCGCGCCGAGCTGTGTCAAGGGACCTATAAGCAGTTTTATACGCCTACACCTAGTTTAGTTTATTCCATTAATGTTGCTCCTCGTTTGGATATTTTTTCCTATGCTCAATGGTGTGTTAGATTCAAACTTTTTGTTTGATCTAAACACTTTGATTTATGGGAAATTATGATGATGCTTATATTGTGCCCACTTCGGAAAAATCCAAGTGGAATAAAAATTATCATCGAATGTTTACCATGAACAAGCTTTTGTTAGAATTTTTATATAATGTGTTCGATTCATGTTTTTGTAACAAGCTTGATTCTTTTGATAGTGCTTATACATTGTGCAAACTTATAGAAACACATCAAGGGAATTTGAAGGCGATCCGACAAGCTTTGGAGGATTCCGCTTCTAGTTCATGTAGAGCTTCATTTTAGTACATACGGCCACTAGGCGATAGCCCTAGTGAGGTTTACGAGTTCGAATCCATTGATGATTTATCTAGTGAAGAACTTGCTTGTGCTTCTAAAAAATTATTACATGCCTATAACAAATTGCATAAAAATTTTATTGATTTACAAAGCAAGCATGTTGTTTTAAAATCCGATCATGAGAAGCTAGTGTCCAAATTTGATGTCATTGCAAAAGAAAATACTATGCTTAAAGAAAACAATGACTTATTAAATTTAGAAAATAAAAAATTGACCTCATCAACTGCTAGCCTATCTCATGCTAAGATTGATGTCATGTTAGAAGTAGAGAATATAAAAAATAATACTGCTTCTTTTATAAATGACTTTATATGTACTACTTCTAATAAAAATACATATGTGCCTAATAATGAATATTTGAATCTTGTGAATAAACACATTTTATCTTTAGATTCAACTTTGAAGACATACATTAATAATCATAAGAAGCTTGTAGATATGTGTGCTAAGTCTCATGCTACTACATCTAGATATCTCATTCACCATGCACACATATATAGCAAAGTTTATAAATGTTCAATTTGTGGTCGTAAAGGCCATTTATCTAAATTTTGCTATGATGCACACAAACATAATAATACTAATGCTCATTGTACATCTCATCAAGTTTCTTCATCACAGATACACACACATGCACAAAAGGTACATCATAAGCATGCTCATGTGTATCAATGTGATCTTTGTGGTCATTTTGGTCATTTAACCAAGTATTGTTTTGATTTGAAAAGAAAATCACGTTTGCCAAATGTTTCTAGTAGACCACATGTGTTTAAATGTGATATTTGTGATAGATTTGACCGTTTGGCAAAGTTTTGTTATGACTTGAAAAAATGTTCAAACTTGTCAAATTTCTCAAATAGACCACCTTTGTTTAATGATGCTTCTCATTTGCAAAATATTTCTAAAAGACAACCGGAAGGATCATTTGAGTGATTATTATTTTGATCGTGTTAGTGCACAACATATGCCCAAACAGGTTCATAACCCTAGGGTTTTGAGTTTTATTGATAGGGGTTATGTCCCTAAACAATCCAGCACTAAGAATGCTTGGGTGTCAAAATAATTTTTAAACCAAGAATTTTAGTGTTTTTATTTTTATTTTTCTTGGTTTTGTAAAATGTGCTTTGAAAACTTTTAATATGAAAACAATTTTCTTTGATCAATTCCTTTGTTTTCATGACTATTAGTTTCGCTTTTGAGGAGAGGTTTGTGTTTATATAACCCCCGGATTTATTGAGTGTTTATTCTCAAACTTTGTTTACCGGGTGCTAAAAATATTTATATGGGTTAAAACAAGCTCAAGAGCTTGATATGGTTACCTCTCTCATTTGTGAAAATCAATGATGATTTGGTTTTATACTTTTAAAGATGATTATTTTTCCCATAGTTCATGATTCTTGTACGTTTTGTAATCTTATTTTTGAACTATGAAAATTTTGTTTGATTTGTTCTTTTGAATTCATTATATAGCACAAATAGATGATTCAAATTTCAATTGTGACTTATAATGCATTCTATATGTTGTTTGATCAAGTTCTACAAAGAAAACTTTCTTTATTGATCAAATATTGTTCTTGAACTTAAATCTTAATTTATGATTTTATTTGAGTGATTTGTTTTTGTAGACGTCTAAAAATACCTATAGGTTCCCGCATGCAGCTCGAGATAGAGAGAAGATAATGAATGTCATTATCCGAATCAAGGAAGATTATCTGACGCCGATAAACGAACGAAGCAAATCGGTGAACCGTTGATGACGTAGCAATAAGCTATTGGAATAGCCATTGGCTACTAAATCGGCAAAACGACTATCGTGTGCACTCACCGGCCATCTCCAATTGGCCCGCGCAACCTCATCCAGTCATCTCCAACTGTCCGTTTGCACCCAATTGTCGGTCAACTCCAAGCGCCAACAGCACTTGTCGGTCAACTCTAACTATCGTAAAGAAGCTAACGAACGCATGAAGCAAGTTAACGATGTGTGCAAGTAAACAAGATGATCAAATACGCAAAACGGTAGAAAATACAAGTCCTAAAAAACCAGAAAACACCAAAGAGTTCAGCAAAAGGCCAAAACTCCTACGCTAACGCAGGACAGCGACAACTGACCCGCGCCAGCGCGGATCAGCTGACGCCGACCCGTGCCAGCGCGGGTCAGCCGGTGCCGAC
>NC_033797.1:82032050-82082391 GCF_001876935.1 Asparagus officinalis | reverse complement strand
ACAACACATTTTTGACGGTTCTGTTGCTGTTTTCTCAGGATTTCTTCATTTTAGAGCTTCCCAATTGATTGGATATCATCCAAAAACATAGTTTGGCCATTATTAACTAAAGATAAGATCAAATCACTCATTCTTATCCAAATACCCCCAACCAAAGGCTATAAATATAGGCCTAGGTGCTCATTTCATAGGGGGCGAATTATTATCAAGACGAGGAGGTGCTGCCGAGCTTCAGAGCCAACAGCCACGAATTTAAGTGAAGGATAGTAGATCTTGGTGATTTCCTATGCATAAAGAGTGGATTTCGAGAGATATGAACCCCGTCCCCCAATTCCTTGAGATTAGGCTTGGTCTTAATCTCGAGCAGAGTACAGATTTTGCACGGTCGATATCAGTACTTCAGCGAATACTTCCTTTGTGAAGTAGGAGCTCTGATCAAATACTTCTATCAACCGGATCCATTCTGTAGGCGGTCCACGGATATCAACGTCCCCGGCACAGGCAAAAATCCCATGCAAACAGCGGGTGATAAACGTTTGTTGTGTTTGTTTTGACAAGAGGTGTAATTTTTTGTTTTTATTGTGTAAGAGTCTTATAAAAAGACTATTTTTTTGTTTTCATTGTAACGACTGAAGTTGTAATGAACACCTCAATGAAGAAACCAACTTTCACTTGATTTATGATTTTATTTGAGTGATTTGTTTTCATTTGAAAACTCTTCTTTTTTCGTGATCCTCATGTTTACCATTCTTTTGATTTCATAAATCTATTTTTATACATGATCTTTATGTTTATGTTTTGAGACACACTGTTTCAATGATACATCCATATGTGTTCTCTTTATCTTGATATATGTGAGTAATTTTTAGCATGTTTTTATCTATGCTAACTCACATGTGTGCCTTAGCCTTTATTTCATACATTCATGAGGCACTTTGATAGGGGGAGCAATCCTTATACTTGTTTTATACTCACCCATGCTTAAAGGTAGGGGAAACTTTCGCTCTCTTCATCATTTGTCCCCCTTTTGATGTTGTCAAATGGGGAAAAATATTGTGAGTATATTCTTTTTGGTTATATACATGATTATTATTATTTGTATATTCATTCCCTTTATGCATATATATATCATTTCGTAAATTGTTTGTCATCATAAAAAAGGGGGAGATTATTAGCCTCTTTGTTTTGATGACGTTTAACAAACAATTTATATCTAATATTATTTGTCTAGTGTTTGTGTTTATCGATTTATTGTAGACAAATAATATGTTAGAGGATGGATGAAATCAAGCATTCACGATCATATCTACTGGAGGTTGGCGGAATAGTGGTTGAAGCCTTACAATTTCAAGTTGAAGATCCAAGTTCAAGCTTCATCCGCAAGTGTACCAAGATAGAGCTTCGCTGAAGACCTATAGCTTGGGTAATCTACTTTAGGAGTTTATATTATGTGTGTTAAGTACTTTAAGCTCAATCATATATACACACACATTTTATTGGTTTCTTTGTATATATATGTAGTTACATATATATATACACAACACAAGTTTTGGTTTATATATATATATACATAGTTATATATATATATATATACACACTTTAATTGTGGTTTCTATGTATATATATAGTTATATATATACATATATGTTTTGGTTTGATAGTTTTTAAGTTTTAATATGAAATAATTGAAAATATATTTCTCGTTTCATACTTATATGCATATATATGATTTTATCAATATCAATTTTGTTTAGTTCAATGAAATCATATTTATCGTTTTTGAAAAGTTTGCAAAATATGCAGTTTTGTGAAAATATTGTATTCTCAGTTTTTGGACTTAACAATAATCATATACATTTTTTATTAAGTCTACAAAATCATTTTGTAATGTTTCAAAACATGGTTAAGCTAAAATGTCAAAACTCATGTGTTTACGTTTTTATGTTTTGGACTATTTTGTAAAATAATGATATTTTTTATTTGGGAGGTCTTTTTTGAAAACCATTTTTTGTAGCATGTTTATTATCATGTCTACAATCATTTTCCAAAGTTTTACATTTTTCTGATTTTATTTGTTATTTTTAAAAGGAGTTTGAAAATCAGATTTCTGTTTCAAAACATGCTGATAACCTGTTATCAGTCGACTGGTAAGTCGACTGATTACATCAGTCGACTGATGTGTCGACTGAAGAAAATACCTGGAATATAAAAAAGTTTCTATTTTGTTTTTGTCGACTGACCAGTCGACTGATGAGGTCGTCAGTCAATTGATAAGGTTGTCAGTCGACTGATGAGCTGGAAAATGCCTCTAACGGTCAGTCCTCAGTCGACTGATGAGCTGGAAAATGCCTCTAACGGTCAGCTCATCAGTCGACCGATGAAAGCCGTCAGTCGACTGATGCTGTAACGACTAGTTTTTTTTTCTAGCTTTTCAGTTTTTTGTCTTTTTGCTGGATTTTGTTGTTTTCTCTTGGCTTTGGGGTTTCCTATAAATACCCCCACATATCCTCAGTTTAATTTAAGAAGAGAAAAGTTTTAAAAAAAGTTTAAACAAGTTTTTAAAGGGTGTTTAAGTGTGTTTAAGTTTGGTTTAAAGTTTGTTTGATTTGTGAAGAAGCTTACATAAGTGGAGGAGATCATCTATATTGTTCGAGCTCTATTTTAATCTATCACTCCATCTTGTTTTTCAGAGAAGAATTTTTAAACTTAATATTAGCTTTTTATTAATTATTTTTTATTTATTATTTTCATCAAGCTATGGTTTTACATTGAGTTTATAATTGATTTTCTCGTTGCTTACACACACAACCATTGAGCTTATTGTATTTGCATACATTATAAAATTAGGTTGTGGGGAGTTGTATCAATTGAGAATGAGCTTAATTGAGTTCTCGTACATTGTAGAGAACAACCAAAGTTGTATTCGTGCCTAATTGTATATATCACATTGTAATACACTTGTACATCGAGAGAAGTGTGTGGTGAGAGACGGGGTCATCCCAAGAGGAGAGACACGGACTAGAGATCAACACTTGAGAGGGTGTAAAGTGGGATTGTAAGAGTGTGAGATTATAAAGTTTTCGGTAAACTAGAAAATCGAGTGTGAGGTGTAAACGTTATTCGGGTGAGCGTAGCAAACCCGGTTGCGATAGTGGAGATCTCCATGAGGTAAGGAGCGGAGACGTAGGTCATGGGGACCGAGCTTCGTGAACATATCATTTGTTTGTGATTGCATTGACGCACTTATTTTTTTGTTCATATTTTATATCGTCTTTGTATATTGCTCGTTGCTTATATTGCCCACTATCTAGTTTCGATTGTTTACCCTTGTGTTATTTGTATATTCTCGTATATATCTCATAGTATATCTCATTGCTAGGATATTTACCTTTGTTCATATTGCATATTCTTGCTCATAATATATTGTATATCTATTTTGCAAGAATAATTTGTTAATAAGTTTTAATTGGTATAAAATCGGATTAGATTAGCACAAGACCCTAATCACCCCCCTCTAGGGTCTTACATCGGCAAGTTGCCTATGTCCATAGGACAAGGAGTGGGGGAGATCTACTATTAGAGAGAAAAAGAATACAAATAGGGTTTACAATCACACAAAATCTCACAAATAAAACCCCAAACAAACTCTCAAATCTCTCACAATTTCTCCCTCAAAAGGGATGCACAAACCTTCTCAAATCTCCTCTTGAAAGTCGGCGTCTCAATGCGTTTTTGTTTGCTTTCGCCGCTACTTTTTCCGTCCCTGTTTGCTTACCTTATGATTCGATTAAAAAGCTACATATATAGCTGCAATAATCATGTAGGCCGAGCCTGCTAAACTCGGGTGTGGGCGGCTAGAATGGGTCACACGTGCATCTAGGAGTGGCCCCCACTCACAATTCTCCATTCGGCGAAGTTTTCCCAAAACTGAGCCGACACTAAAGCAACCAAATGTTCCACTTGTTGCGTCCAATATGAAGTGGAATAAATTCCATGACAACAGACTCAATCCACAATAAGTCAGGAACACAAACAAGAGCTCAAACAATCTCCTCTCCATTAAAATCAACAAATCCAACTGGGCTGCATCTAAAGACTACATATGTATCCCCTTGCCCAAGGAATCAAGCGAACGTAGTTCACCCAAATGGCCTCCAAATGCCTCAACACCGAAGAATGTTCAAAAGCTCCAAACAATGACTAAACTTAACACCTGAAACAACTTTGGTCAACATATCTGTAAGGTTATCTTTTGTGTGGATCTTCTTTAATATGACATCACCGTCATCCAAAACATCACGAACAAAGTAGAATCTGACATCAAAGTGCTTTGTGTGTGCATGATAGACCTGGTTCTTTGCCAAATAAATAGCCGACATGCTATTACAATATATTCGAATGGTCTCCTGTGTAATCTCCATGTCCTCCAACAATCCACGCAACCACAAAACCTCCTTCATAGCTTCAGTCAGTGTCATATAGTCCGTCTCTATAGTAGAGAGATTCACTATAGACTAAAGTGTATATCTCCAACATACTGGTACTCCTGCTAATGTGAACACATACGCATAAGTAGAACGGCGCTTGTCAAGAGCCATCGCATAATCCGAATTCACGTAACCAATACAATCATGCTCTGTCTTTACATTCTTCTAAAAAATCAAACCAACATCCATGATACCTTTGATATAATGTAGAATCCACTTTACGGCCTCCCAATGACCCTTCCCGGAGTCGTGCATGTACCTAGATACTATGCTTACAGCCTATGACAAATCTGACCTCCTACACACTATAGCATACATCAAGCTACTAACCTCACTGGCATATGGAACCTTCGATATATATTCTCTGTCCTCAACTAAATCAAGCAACATCAAAGCTGAAAGTTTAAAGTGGGGAGCCAATGGAGTACTCATTGCCTTTGCATTTCCATCAAAGCTGAATTTCTTCAACATCTTCTATAAATAACTCCTCAGTGTAAGCTTCAATCTCCCCTTCGCCCTATCTCTCTCGATCCTCATACCTAATATCTTCGCCTCTCCAAGATCCTTCATCTCAAACTCGGATGACAGCTCCATTTTTAATTTTTGAATAGCCAAAGAATTCCACGAGGCAATAAGCATATTATCAATATATAGTAACAAATAGATGTATTCACCATCCTGTAGCTTATGCATGTAAACACATAGGTCATATGGGCTCCTCGTGTACCCTCGGCCAATCATAAAGCCATCGAATCTCTTGTACCATTATCGTAACAATTGCTTCAATCAGTAAAAGAGACTTCTTTAGCTTGCACACCAATTCTTCCTTTCCTACAGCTTTGAACCCCATAGGTTGTGTCATGTATATCTCATCTTCTAAATCTCTATGTAGAAAGGCTGTCTTTACATTCATCTGGACTAAATCCAAATCCAGCTGTGCCACTAATGCCAACAAAATCCTAATCGACGAATGTTTTACAACAGGTGAGAATACATCATTGTAATTGTGATGCCCCAGGGTTCACACAAGGCTACAGTCCCAGATGAAACCTAGATTGTCAAACCTGCCAAGCACCAACCATCATGCCACGACATGTTTCACCATCATAATTACTATCTCTCTAGTGGAAACAATAAATAGGTGAAGGTACAGATAGGCAAAATAGAAATAGGCAAGATTGGATATACACAGAAGAAGCATAAGAAATATCAAGAATGAGCCCAACTGAAATAGAATAGAAATATCTCTGAGTGTAAACTGGATCTCAAATATAATGAGTCAAATAAACAAAACCTCAAAAGATCTCTCAACTCTAAAATAAAGTACTAATCTATAGTCCGAAAATAATCAACTACATGTGGAGTTCTGCAATAACTACAAAGTATAATAAATAGCTAAATGGACAACTAAGGAGTCCCATTAACCTGCAACTCTCTGTGCGCCAGACTCGCTGCCTAAAAGAGGGGAAAATAACGAGCGTCAAAACGCTAGCGAGATCATTACTACCTCTCCTCAGGGGAAGGTGTAGGAGTATATAAGAAAATTGAGTCAGTACTTACATATATCAAATCATTCATATAGCTCTCTATGAAAAATAAATAGTCAAGAAAACATACTCAAATCTCCAACATAAAGAATATATATATCATCTCGAATTACATCCAAGTAGCCTGTTCTAATATAAGAGGATGTCAACCAAACCAAAACAAATATAACTGTCGTCTATAACGGGTGTGCCAAAATCTCAAAAGAAATACCCTACTCACGGGTAATCTATCATGGAAGTAAAACTTACAATTGATCAAATATCTATGTGTGCATCATCTTGTGCTATAGCGATACTCTTGTAATGTTCTTACTCAACCGCTCTGCGGTAATAGGATTTATTATCTCCCTATTTCGGATACATGTAATAACGATACTATAATAATACTAGGGTTTGGGAGGGAGATTAGCAGAGATGATACTCACCTGAGATTGTCGAAAAATATTTTAGAAGCAAGGTTAAAAGAAATCTCCACTCCAAATGCCAAAAACCAAGAAAATCCCGCTCGAAAGCCTCTAATCTTCTCCAAGAAATCAAACTAGGTTTTGGGGGTTTTGGTGGCTGTTAGGATTCTGAGAAAAACGTGAAAAACTCATATATATATCAGGGAAAACAAATATGTCTTTAGAAATCAGAAACCAACTCAAAACAGGATTAAAAAAAAACTCTGCAGGTTTCGCGGTCGACCGCGGTGGTCGACCGCGGTGGTCAATCGACCGTTGGTGGTCGACCGGACTGGGTATTTCCAGTTTTTCAAGGGTTTGGCCATTGTGCATGTTTCGACTCTTTTCGCTCTCATGTATGAACTCGTTCATACTCAAAACACATGGTATTATACTCATATACCATTTAATGATATTTATCATACTAAATATCCATATATCATAATTAGTCTCATATTAATATATCATTCAAAAATTATCGGGGTTTTACATTCACCCCCACTTAAGAGGATTTCGTCCTCGAAATTCCGCAGTCGCATCACAAAGCTTAATAATTGGGAAAACTCATTAAGAAGGTGTATTTCACACATAGAAAACCTTCTGCACCCATCTCATAGTATTAGCACCATGATATTTAAAGTTAACAACTTAGAATGCAAACATTCTCACCTAAATCCCTAACTAAACGAAATTGGTATGTCGAGCAAAATAATCCAAACAAGGAAACCCTCATGTATATACCATATGTTTCAAATGATTAAGGATCAGGTAACGATATCCTTATTCTAGTGTTAAAGATAAATATAAATGTGTTAAAAATATCATTGTGTCTAAACAACATAGATAAATGATAATTATCAAAGCATCAACATCATACCTGTCCAAACAGGTGCGGGTAGTCGCGTTGAACATCCTCCTCGTGCTCCCAAGAAATCTCTTCGGCTCCTTGCCATTTTCACTGCATTTTCACTAATGGAATGACTTTATTTCTAAGCTTTTTATTTTCTCTAGCAAGTATGCATACCAAAATTTTTACAGTAGTCAAGTCATCCTGAATCTCAATCTCTGGTGAGTCAATCACTCTCTGCTGCTCATTATCTCGCAGATGCTTCTTAAGCATCAAAATATGAAAAACATCGTGTACACTCGACATCGATGCTGTCAGGTCTAACCTGTAAGAAACAGCTCCAATACGCTCGATGATCCGGAAAGGACCAACATATCTCGGGGCTAGCTTCCCCCGTCTACTGAAACGCTGAACGCCCTTCATTGGTGATACTTTCAACATAACTAAGTCTCTGACCTGAAACTCTAAATGTCGTCTTCGCTGATCTGTATAGCTCTTTTGTCAACTCTGGGCTGTAATAATGCGCTCTCGAATCAATGCTACCTTTTCCGTGGTCTGTCTAACTAACTCCGGACCAATCAATAGACAATCATCTGGCTCTGCCCAACATACGGGTGATCTGCAAGGTCTCCGATACAAAGCTTCATACGATGATGTAAGGACCGTGATTTTCGATATTGATTTGAATAAATTTTTTTTGGTATTTAAATATTAAATATTATTTTTCTAAAAGAGTATTTGTATTTTTCCTAATTTTCTATGATTTAAAAATACGGTATTATAATATTTTAATGGTTTTGCTAATTATAAATTTAGCTGTTCAGTAAAACTTTTTAAATTAATAGTTAATTATTCATTATTGTTATTATTATTTTAACCATAAATTTTTAATATTTATTTGAATAATTTTTCTTGTATTTTTTTTATAGGGGTATTTTCCCTGCGTTTTCCCGCTCACCGGTACCACTCTGTATCTCTCTCTCTCCTACACCGCTTCCCCTAAATCACTCCTCATTTCACTCCCTAAATCCCGCAATTCCCTCCTCGTGCTTCCCCCCGAGATTCCCCTCTCTATTTTAATCCTCCTCTCACGTCGCTCTCTCACTCAATCACACACTCTCTCTCTTCAAATCAAAATCAGCAATCCCCTTCTCCCTCTTCCTCCTCTGCGTTCAGCAATTCCCTCCTCGTGCTTCCCCCCGAGATTCCCCTCTCTATTTTAATCCTCCTCTCACGTCGCTCTCTCACTCAATCACACACTCTCTCTCTTCAAATCAAAATCAGCAATCCCCTTCTCCCTCTTCCTCCTCTGCGTTCACTCTCCCCACCTTTTAGCCGCTGGCGAACCCCGTCGGAGCCCACCGAGACATCCCGACAACCCCCGGCAACCTCCTCCCACCTCCGGCAAGCCCGAACAGCAAGGAGAAGCTCCGAGCAGCGAGAAACGGACCTGAACAGCGATGAACGGCGAAAAACTGCACTGCAGATTTCTGCAGTTTTGTGTCGACTTCACACGCACTTTCCGATCACCTCCGACCTCCATTTTCGTCGATTTCTTCTCCGGTGAGTAGACCTACATATTGCCTATCACCTCCAATTTGTATCACACTCTAACTCACTCTCTATCTCTCTCGGTATCGTCCGAAACATCGATCGACGGCAAGCAGTTCGCTGAAAACAGCAGCACTGTGCCAACTTCGCACGCGTTTTCCGGCCACTTCCGATCTCCGTTTCCGCCACCGTCTTCACCGGTGCGTAGCCCTTCGTGTTGTCTATCACACAGTATATTCCTTTTACTTGGGCTCCTTATCTACACATCGTTATATTCATTCGAATATCGCTAATCGCTACTAATACCTCTTTTGTATTCTAACCGATTGACTTTCCGACGAGCCGTTGAACCTGTTGTGACCCGTGTATCCACCCCGACGACCCCCGCTGCAGTTGACGACGTACCCGGGGCAAGATCCCGCTTCCTTTTGACTCGTCAATTCAATTTCTGGATCTGTTACGAATTATTTGTGCTGTAATATGATTAGTTATAACTTGTATATTGCGATTATCTACGTGGGACTGTTGATGATGATATTAAATGATTTCAAATGATAGATTAATATTTTTTTCTTGATTAATTAGAATTATTATTATGAGAAATAATTTTTAAAAGAGTTTATTTTGGAAAAATGGTTTAATTTGAATTATTATAATAATAAATGAGTTGAAAGAATTTATTTTGGAAAATGGGTTAGTTTTGAATAATTATAATGTTAAATAATTTTAAAGGAAAGTTAATGAGAATTTATCTTATAAAAAGATTATTTTTGAATTTATGAATTTATTATTTTAAAAGATTATTTTTAGAATTATTATAATGAGAAAATAACTTATTTTGAAAAAAAGGATTATTTTGAAAGAACTCATTTTGTGAAAGAAATTATTTTGAAGTAAATAAATTTATTATTTCAGAATATTATTTTAGAACAATTTTATGATTCAAATTCTTAATCTTGATTATCTGATATGATATGATATTATTGTACATGATTAGTTGCATTGATTGTTCCTTGTTGTGATTGAGAATCGTTAGGAGTTTATGACTATAGTGACTTGTGTGACATGAATAAGACCTAGAGACTTGTGTGTTGTTGACTTAGAAAAGCAAGATGAGTTGGGATGGGGAAGTCCATGTTCATGTTATCGGATATGTTGTTGTTTATTTCCAGGCTCGCACCAGTGAATCGTTTCACACTGGGGTGGGTCTGAGGTGACGTGATATTTATTTCCAGGCTCGCACCAGTGAATCGTTTCGCACTGGGGTGGGTCTGAGGTGATGTGATATTGTGATTGTTGTTTATTTCCAGGCTCGTACCAGTGAATCGTTTCGCACTGGGGTGGGTCTGAGGTGATGTGATATTGTGATTATTGATTGTTTTCCAGGCTCGCGCCAGTGTCTTGTTTCGGCCTGGGGTGGGTCTGAGGTGAGGTGATATCGAGATTATTATTTATTTTCCAGGCTCGCGTCAGCGCCTTGTTTCGGCCTGGGGTGGGTCTGAGGAGCAGGGATATTGAGATTGTTGATTATTTGAGATGAGTGATGAGATAGTTAGTTACCTGACCTCGATTTTTGGCTAAGTATGATTCTTGTGAGATGTAGGCTAGTTGTGTTTCTTTTCATACATAGATCGGGATTAATATTTAATTATTTACAATTTGAGACATATGGTATATACATGAGGGTTTCCTTGTTTGGATTATTTCGCTCGACGTACTACGTCTCTTGTTGTAGATTTTTAGGTATTAATTCCATCTATTGTATGCCCCTGTTACTTGGATGATTAGACTGATCGCTAGCTACATGATCTCGTTACCTGATCGATTCTGGATGCTTTATGTTATCATGATTTAGTAGTATTTTCATGTTGATTTGTGGATTTCAGTTGCACGTTCTTTTGTTACTTCGGTTTTCGTATCGTTTTTCGCATTGGATTTTCGGTCGTTCTATTTTCTTTGTGGGGTGGGGTCTTGCCGTGCACCATGCACCTGGCGTACACCTGTTTTCTCTGGTGTACGTCAGACTTAGAAGAAGAACAGGTTCAGCTTGAAGATGCGCCAGAGCCGAGTATTCTCAGCAGGAGTGTCTTGTAGACAAAACAGAAGAAGAGTTGAAGTTCTTTCTATTTCTGTGGTTCGATGTATCTTTGCACCTCATCAGTATTCACTTGTTCAGATATGTATAAGGGCATGTTTGACCCGAATATTATGTCTTGGATGATATTCATTTATGATATGTCTATTTTTATTCTGGGTTGTCTTTATATTCTTGCTATGTGTGATCGGGGACCTGTGCCTTCGCATTGTACTTATTTCTAGACGCTTAGCGTATTGGATTGAGAAGAAAAGAAAAGAAAAAAAGATAGTGTACATTTCTTCTCAATCTAATACGTCGCGGGCTTGTTCACGTTCCGATTCCCGGGTATTTTGGGAAGCGGGGCGTGACAGATGCCATCCCGATGGTAGCTTGATAACTGTTATTATATGCAAATTTAATAAGTAGGATGTGATCCTCCCAGCAACCCTAAAAATCCATAATGCACGCTCTCAGCATGTTCTCTAAGATCTGATTCACCCTCTCGGTCTGACCATCTGTCTGGGGGTGAAAAACACTGCTAAATGACAACTGACTGCCAAAAGCATCCTAAAAACTCCTCCAAAAATGAGATGTGAAGACTAAGCCCCGATCTGATACAATCGTCTCCGGGTCTCCATGCAATCTAACAATCTCCTGAATGAAGATCCTCGCATACATATCTGCCGTATAAGTCGTCCTCACAGGTAAGAAATGTGCAGACTTAGTCAATCTCTCCACTATAACCCAAATAGAATTATTTCCTTTCTTTGACTTAGGCAACCCCACTATGAAATCTATGGAAATATCTGCATACTTCCACTCGAGAATGGGTAAAGGCTGTAGGGTTCCTGTAGGTCTCTGATGTTCTACCTTAATCTGCTGACATGTAAAACACTTAGCCACATACTCTGAAATCTCTCCGCGCATACCGCTCTACCAGAAATGCGTCTTCAGATCCTTGTACATTTTTGTCGTTCCTGGATGCACTGTATATCTGCTACGACGCGCCTCATCAAAAAGTTCCTTCTTTAGTTGTAAATTATTCGACATAACAATTCTACCCTTCATCCGAAGGCCTCCATCTATCCCTATAGTCCAATCATCATTGGACTCTTTGGAAATCTCCCCCTTACATGTTTAAATTCAAGAATCCTCTATCTGAGCTCCGGCCACTCTATCTTTCTAAGATGGCTGTACAGGTAAAGCTCCTAAAAACATACGGTTCCTGTCATTCTCTGGCCTGAAATCAAAGTGACCGAGGATATTAATATCCTGATGAAGTGAACACCTCAAAGCTGCTAGCCCACGATGACGCTTCCTGCTTAATGCATCTGCTACCACATTCGGCTTTCCCAGATGGTACTGAATAGCAAATTCATAATCCTTAATAAATTCTATCCATCGATGTTGTCTCTGATTAAGTTCTTTTTGAGAAAAGGGTTATTTTAAACTCTGGTGATCCGTGAATAGCTCAAACTGTACTCCGTAAAAGTAATGTCTCCACGCCTTCAGTGCAAATACCACTGCTGATAGCTCCAAGTCATGCGTGGGGTAGTTCTGCTCATGAGTCCTCAACTACCTTGAAACATAGGCTACCACTCTCTAGGTCTGCATCAATACACCTCCAAGACCCAATAAGGATGCATCAGTGTAGACAAAAAAAATATTATCACTGCTAGGAATAACCAAAACTAGTGCTGAAGTAAATTTAGTCTTTAGAGTCTTAAATGTCTTCTAGCACTCTATGCTCCAAATAAAATATACACCCTTCTTAGTAAGGTGTGTAAGCGATGTGGCAATCCTCTATAAGTCCTGAATGAATTTTCTGTAATAGCCTGCCAGGCCTAAGAAGATATGAATCTCGGTAACTGTCTTCAGTGACTCCAAATCAAGTACGGCTTCTACCTTAGCCGGATCTACTGCAATACCCTCTCGGGTGATAACGTGGCCCAAAAATCTGATATCTGATAACCAAAATTCACACATGCTAAATTTAGCATATAACTTGTGCTCTCTTAATATTTGCAATGCTAACCTCAAATACTGCTCGTGCTCGGTCTCTGACCTCGAATAGATAAGAATATCGTCGATGAAAACTATCACGAACTGGTCCAAATAAGGATAAAAAACCCAATTCATCAAATCCATGAATACTGCGGGTGCATTGGTCAGCCCAAATTGCATGACAAGAAACTCGAAAGACCCATATCGAGTCAGGAAAGGGGTCTTAGGAATATCCATCTTCTGAACTCACAACTGATGATAACCAGAACGAATATCTATCTTCGAAAAACACTGCGCTCCCTGCAACTGGTCGAACAAGTCATCGATCCTCGATAATGGGTACCTGTTATGGATAGTGACCTTGTTCAACTCGTGATAATCTATACATAATCGCATACTCCCGTCCTTCTTCTTCACAAAGAGGACCGGTACTCCCCACGGAGAATGACTCCATCGAATGAAGCCTTGAGACAACACTCATCTATCTGGATATGTGTAATAACGATACTATTGTAATACTCTTACTCAATCGTTCTGCGGTAATAGGTTTTATCTTCCTATTTCTGGATACGTGAAAGATCGAATACTAGTCATGTGTATTTATAAATTTTAACTTGTGATAAAAGTGTGTTAATTTAACACAAACTAAACATAAGTGCACATATCTCGGTGTGCGTGTCCACATCTAAAGTTCACCATTATCCCAGGTGTTTAACAAGTTTTAACATTGTAGTTAATCATCACAAGGTCAAGAGAAATGCTCGACAAACAACAATCAAACCAAAACCATGCACAGGCCAACATCAGACTGGCGGTCGACCGTGGTGGTTGATCGCGACGGGCTCCAGAGACTACCCAGGTCTCAGCCCTGCACGCGGTCGACCCTGGCGGTCGACCATGAGCCCAAAATCTAGTTTTTCTAGGAATTTTTGTGTGTGTCGTGTTCACGTCGTGTTTTTGTTATTTAAACATAGTAAAAACTTCATGAATCTTGTATACAAACATGTTACAGCAGATAGAAATATTTGGAAACAAAATCAACATATATAACTATGATTTTATGTATTATATTTATATTCAAAACCCTAAAACATGCATAAAAGATCAAAACGGCGAATCAAACTTCTTTCTTTAGATTAACATGCATAAAAGATCAAAACGACGAATCAAACTTCTTTCTTTAGATTAACTACATTTTAAAACCATCTTCAGATCTTAAATACATGTGTAAAATTTGTTCTCAACCTTTTTAGCATGAAAAGACCTAATCTTTATATATATAATACAAACAAGTTGTCTTTTATTCATAATCTAGTCATTTAGGCTCTACAAAACATGTTTAAATCTCTTTAAAAGCGTTTTGAAAACTGGGAGGGGGATTAGCAGAGATGATACTCACCTGAGATTATCAAAAAACATTTTAGAAGCAAGGTTGAAAGAAATCTCCACTCCAAAAGCCAAAAACCAAGAAAATCCCGCTCGAAAGCCTCCAATCTTCTCTATGAAATCAAACTAGGGTTTGGGGGTTTTGATGGCTGTTAGGGTTCTTAGAAAAACTGAGAAAAATGTGAAAAACTTATATATATATCAGGGAAAATGAATATGTCTTTAGAAATCCGAAACCAACTCAAAACAGGATTCAAAAAAAACTCTGCAGGTTTCGCAGTCGACCGCAATGGTCGACTGCGGTGGTCAACCGGCTGCGGTCAACCGTGGCGGTCAATCGGACTAGGTATTTCCAGTTTTTCAAGGGTTTGGCCATTGTGCATGTTTCGACTCTTTTCCCTCTCATGTATGAACTCGTTCATACTCAAAACACATGGTATTATACTCATATACCATTTAATGATATTTATCATAATAAATATCCATATATCATAATTAGTCTCATATTAATATATCATTCAAAAATTATCGGGGTTTTACATTCACACCCCTTAAGAGGATTTCGTCCTCGAAATTCCGCAGTCGCATCATAAAGCTTAATAACTTGGAAAACTCATTAAGAAGGTGTATTTCATACATAGAAAACCTTCTGCACCCATGTCATAGTATTAGCACCATGATATTTAAAGTTAACAACTTAGAATGCTAACATCCTCACCTAAATCCCTGACTAAAAGAAATTGGTACGTCGAGCAAAATAATCCAAACAAGGAAACCCTCATGCATATATCATATGTTTCAAATGATTAAGGATTAGGTGACAATATCCTCATTCTAGTGTTAAAGATAAATATAAATGTGTTAAAAATATTATTGTGTCTAAACAACATAGATAAATGCTAATTATTAAAGCATCAACATCATACCTTTCCAAACAGGTGCGCGTAGTCACGTTGAACATCCTCCTCGTTCTCCCAAGAAATATCTTCGGCTCCTTGCCATTTCCACTGCACTTTCACTAATGAAATAACTTTATTTCTAAGCTTTTTATTCTCTCTAGCAAGTATGCATACCAGAATTTCTATGGTAGTCAAGTCATCCTAAATCTCAATCTCTGGTGAGTCAATCACTCTCTGCTGCTCATTATCTCGCAGATGCTTCTTAAGCATCAAAATATAAAAAACATTGTGTACACTCGACATCGATGCTGGCAGGTCTAACCTGTAAGAAACAGCTCTAATACGCTCGATGATCCAGAAAGGACCAACATATCTCGGGGCTAGCTTCCCCTGTCTATTGAAACGCTGAACGTCCTTCATCTGTGATACTTTTAACATAACTAAGTCTCTGACCTGAAACTCTAAATGTCGTCTTTGCTGATCTGCATAGCTCTTTTGCCGACTCTGGGCTGCAAGAATGCGCTCTCAAATCAATGCTACCTTTTCCGTGGTCTGTCTAACTAACTCCGGACCAATCAATAGACTATCCTCTGGCTCTGGCCAATATATGGGTGATCTGCAAGGTCTCCCGTACAAAACTTCATACAGTGACATCTCGATGGTAGCTTGATAACTGTTATTATATGCAAATTCAAGCAGTAGGATGTGATCCTCCCAGCTACCCTAAAAATCCATAATGCACGCTCTCAGCATGTCCTATAAGATCTGATTCACCCTCTCGGTCTGACCATCTGTCTGGGGAGAAAACACTGCTAAATGACAACTGACTGCCAAAAGCATCCTGAAAACTCCTCCAAAAATGAGATGTGAAGACTAAGCCCCAATCTGATACAATCATCTCCGAGACTCCATGCAATCTAACAATCTCCTGAATGATGATCCTCGTATATATATCTGCTGTATAAGTCGTCCTCACTGGTAAGAAATGTGCAGACTTAGTCAATCTGTCTACTATAACCCAAATAGAATCATTTTCTTTCTTTGACTTAGGCAACCCCATTATGAAATCCATAGAAATATCTGCCTACTTTCACTCAAGAATGGGTAAAGGCTGTAGGGTTCCTGTAGGTCTCTGATATTCTGCCTTAATCTGCTGACATGTAAAACACTTAGCCACATACTCTGAAATCTCTCTGTGCATACCGCTCCACCAGAAATGCCTCTTCAGATCCTTGTACATTTTTGTCGTGCCTGGATGCACTATATATCTGCTACGATGCGCCTCATCAAAAAGTTCATTCTTTAGTTGTAAATTGTTCAGCATAACAATTCTACCCTTCATCCGAAGGCCTTCATCTATCCCTATAGTCCAATCTTCCTTGGACTCTTTGGAAATCTCATCCTTACGGGTTTGAATTCAAGAATCCTCTATCTGAGCTTCGACCACTCTATCTCTCTAAGATGGCTGTACAGGTAAAGCTCCTAAAAATATACGGCTCCCGCCAATCTCTGGCCTGAAATCAAAGTGACTGAGGATATTAAGATCCCGATGAAGTGAACACCTCAAACCTGCTAGCCCACGACGATTCTTCCTGCTTAATACATCTGCTACCACATTCGCCTTTTCCGGATGATACTGAAAAACAAATTCATAATCCTTAATAAATTCTATCCATCGATGCCATCTCTGATTAAGTTCTTTCTGAGAAAAGGGGTATTTTAAACTCTGGTGATCCGTGAATAGCTCAAACTATACTCCGTACAAGTAATGTCTCCACGCCTTCAGTGCAAATATCACTGTTGCTAGCTTCAAGTCATGCATGGGGTAGTTCTGCTCATGAGTCCTCAACTGCCTCGAAACATAAGCTACCACTCTCTGGGTCTGCATCAATACACCTCCAAGACCCAATAATGATGCATCAGTATAGACAACAAAAGTCTTATCACTACTAGGAATAACCAAAACTAGTGATGAAGTTAATTTAGTCTTTAGAGTCTTAAATGCCTTCTGGCACTCTATGCTCCAAATAAAATGTATACCCTTCTTAGTAAGGTGTGTAAGCGGTGTGGTAATCCTTGAGAAGTCCTGAATGAATTTTCTGTAATAGCCTGCCAGGCCTAAGAAGCTACGAATCTTGGAACTGTCTTCGGTGGATCCCAATCAAGTACGGCTTCTACCTTAGCCGGATCTACTGTAATACCCTCCCAGGTGATAACGTGGCCCAAAAATCTGACATCTGATAACCAAAATTCATACTTGCTAAATTTAGCATACAACTGGTGCTCTCTCAATATTTGCAATGCTAACCTCAAATACTGCTCGTACTCGACCTCCGATCTCGAATAGATAAGAACATCGTCGATGAAAACTATCACGAACTGGTCCAAATAAGGATGAAAAACCCGATTCATCAAATCCATGAATACTACGGGTGCATTGGTCAGCCCAAATGGCATGACAAGAAACTCGAAAGACCCATATCGAGTAAAGAAAGGGGTCTTAGGAATATCCATCTTCTGAACTCACAACTGATGATAACCAGAACGAATATCTATCTTTGAAAAACACTGCACTCCCTGCAACTGGTCGAACAAGTCATCGATCCTTGATAATGGGTACCTGTTACGGATAGTGACCTTGTTCAACTCGTGATAATCTATACATAATCGCATACTCCCATCATTCTTCTTCACAAAGAGGACCGGTACTCCCCACGGAGAATGACTCCATCGAATGAAGCCCTGAGACAACAACTCATCTATCTGGATCTGTAGCTCCCTCATCTCAGCCGGCACCATACGGTAAGGAGCTCGGGAAATCAGTGCGGTGGCTGGCTGTAACTCTATGCAAAACTCGACCTCTCTCACTCGAGGTAATCCTGGTATGTCCTGGAAGACATTCTGGTACTCTAAGACTACTCGCATCTCACTCAAATCTGTGCCCCGATCCCGTAATATCACATCCTCTACATATGCCAGAAATGACTCCGCAAACTGGTTGCCTCTGGAGGTAGTTACCACTAACTCAGACCCATCAAATGCTCGCAAACTGACTATTTTCACAAAACAGTCGATACTCACATGGTAGGAAGATAGCCAATCCATACCAAGAATCACATCGAATTCAGACATATGCAACACGATCAAATCAATCGCGAACTCAGAATCATCCAAGCTGATGATGCATCTCCTACAAACATTCTCTAACTGAGACATCTCTCCTAACGAAGTGGATACAGATAAAGGAAAAATCTAACGACTGAGCTACAAGCTGAAGTCTAACCGTAAAATCATATGAGATAAAAGAATGCGAAGTGCCAGAATCAAAAAGAATACGTGCACTCTACCGGTCTTGCCGTAGCTCCGCTCATGCCATGATCACGAGGAACAACTACATACACTCTACCGGTCTTCTGCTCTGCATCACCTGGAGTGAATGGTGCCATCTGTCTCTGCTGGGTCTCCTGGACAGTTCGAACCTGTCCCTCAATCCTCAGGACTGCTGGGGCTGCCTTAATCCTCAGCTGCTAGCCCTGACCGCGTCCCTGAGCACGGTTCTGCTGATGCTGCTGAGTCCTGCCCTGCTGGCCTGCTACGGGTGCACTACAGTACTCTACTGCTATGTGTGCGTGTCCACATCTAAAGTTCACCATCATCCCAGGTGTTTAACAAGTTTTAACATTGTAGTTAATCATCACAAGGTCAAGAGAAACGCTCGACATACAGAAATCAAACCAAAACCATGCACAGGCCAATATCAGACTGGCGGTCGACCGCGACGGGCTCCAGAGACTACCCAGGTCTCTGCCCTGCACGCGATCGACCGTGAGCCCAAAATCCAGTTTTTCCAGGATTTTTTGTATGTGTCGTGTTCACGTCATGTTTTTATGATTTAAACATGGTAAAAACTTTATGAATCTTGCATACAAACATGTTACAGCAGATAGAAATATTTGAAAACAAAATCAACATATATAACTATGATTTTATGCATTATATTTATATTCAAAACCCTAAAACATGCATAAAAGATTAAAACGACGAATCAAACTTCTTTCTTTAGATTAACCATGTTTTAAAATCATCTTCAGATCTTAAATACATCTGTAAAATTTGTTCTCAACCTTTTTAGCATGAAAATACCTAATCTTTATATATATAATACAAACAAGTTGTCTTTTATTTGTAATTTAGTTGTTTAAGCTCTACAAAACATGTTTAAATCTCTTTAAAAGCATTTTGAAAATTAGGAGGGGGATTAGCAGAGATGATACTCACCTGAGATTGTCGAAAAATGTTTTAGAAGCAAGGTTGAGAAAAATCTCCACTCCAAAAGCCAAAAACCAAAAAATCCTGCTCGAAAGCCTCTAATCTTCTCCAAGAAATCAAACTAGGGTTTGGGGGTTCTGGTGGCTGTTAGGGTTCTTAGGAAATTTGAGAAAAATGTGAAAAACTCATATATATATCAGGAAAAATGAATATGGGTTTAGAAATCTAAAACCAACTCAAAACAGGATTCAATAAAAACTCTGTAAGTTTCGTAGTCAACCGGCTGTGGTTGACCGTGGCGGTCGACCGGACTGGGTATTTCTAGTTTTTCAAGAGTTTGGCCATTGTGCATGTTGTAGGCTGTCTAAAAATTCTAATAGATAGCTGATCCCCCATCAAACACCGATGATTAAAGTTACAATCTGACGACTCTCACATATCAAAGAGCTAAAGAAAAGATTCAAAATGACGATCGTTACAACGCTTTGACAGAAGGAGACTACAAATCGACGGACTCTTCAAATCAATATGCGGAAGTCCTCCCCGCGTACCAGCATCAAGACGCCCCGTGTTCACAGCCGCTGATGTAGTGCAAACGCAACTCACATTCAGCTCTAAACGCTGCAAACACAGCTCAGATCCAGCTGCCAACGCGGCTCATGTTCGACCGCCAACGCAGCCTCTGAAAGCTACTAACACAGGTTCCAAATCGCTACAAACACGGCTTCCAATCGCTGCAAACGCAGCTTCCAGACGCTGCGTCCGAGCTTCCAGACGCTGCGTCCGAGCTTCCAGACGCTGCGTTCGAGCTTCCAGGCACTACGTTTGGACGTGGAATTCACGCCAGAACGCGGATTTTGTGTTTGACTTATTCAAACACGAGCTAAACGGTTTCAAAACCATTTCCCATGATTTGAGGGCAGTTACACCCTACTTAGGAGTGATTTAAGGGGCGGTTACACCTCCTTAATCTCCTATAAAAATGAGTAAACTCAACTGAGTTTCGAGCTTCTTTTCAGCTGGGTTTTTGGATCTTAAGCTTGGCAGCGAAGAGGAGATCTTCAGCTTGGCAGCAAGGGGGAGATTGACGTTCATCCTTCAGCAACGTTCGATAATGGAGAGCTTTCATCCTTGGCTATAAACTGATTTCGGTTAAATCGACTCTTTCATAGAGTTCAAACTCGTTCAGAGTTATCAACTCGTCCAGAGTTCTAAAACTTGCTTTGCAAGTTCTCCACAGCATCAAATCGTGAGGAGGAGATACCGTTCTTATGAATCAAGACGTTCGGATCGACAACGGAGAGTAAACTTGACACGAGCATTCGAGGGAGGCACTCCATCGCCACCATGAAGAACCCAGAACTAAACAAAGGGGAGAATCCAAATCAATTCTCCTCTTTTTTGTAATCAGGAAATTCAATTGTAATCAAGATCGAGAGAATACAAATCAAATTTCTTTCATTCTTTTTACTATAAATTTTCTACCAAACAAAAGATGGTGACTCTGCTGGGGACTAGCTTTTCTGATGAAGAAGTGGTGGCGCAATCCGATGTTCACCTCATGGGAACAACTGTCGAAACTCTCATCGTGGAGTTTGACACAGCCAAATACGAGGAGGCCCTCTCCTCTGGATCGCTTAGCCCCAAGGCTTGGCGCGACACCTGCAAGATCTCCAAAGAGATCAAAATTGATGTTGAAATGCCAAAAAAAGCCCTCTCCTTTGGCCAAAATTTAGCAAACAGCCCCTCCTCTAAAGGAGTGAGCTTAGCCTCTGCCGAACTCGTCCAATGAGTTGAGCGTTCCACGTCTGCATCAACACGATATGCTACGGGTCAAAAACGTCCTATGGAGGAGGCGAGCTCTATAAACGCCGATGACGTTGCTGTAAAGGCTATAAAACAAGCCAAAAAGAATGCCGCTCGAAGACATAGAAGATCTATACGATGAGCGCATCTTCGAGAAAGCCGATCTCTTGCCCAATGCGAGAATCGTGTTTTTGAGACTCAGCTCGAACACGGCGTTTGTACTCCAGAACGCACACTTCGTGGCAGTGAGTCCAATTATGAGCCTCGCGTGATACAGCTAAAACGCAGCCCTCAGGAAGGCGCTACCAAAGATAAACGCACACCTCACTTGTGCATTCAAGCGAAACATGACCCTCAAAGGTCTGTTTCACCAACCAAACGTGACCCTCAGGGGTGCATTCAACCAAAACATGACCTTCAGAGGTCTGTTTCATCATTTAAACGTAGGCCTCGGCCTAATGTTTACAAATCCAAATGTGACCCCCGCGTTTCTTCTCAAGAACTCGACCCTTGTGTTTCTTCTTAAAAACACAACGTGGTCTGCCAAGTTCAACAAGGTCAACATGGGTTTAAAATGCATGTTCGACAAGAATCAGTCTTACCCTCTCAAAAGCAAGGGGTGCCATCTCCTTCATTGTGCTCAGAAGGAGACCCCTCCCAGGTGTCTGATTTACGAGAATTGCTATCGAGAGGGAGACCAACACAGCAAGCAGCTCATCCATGCCAGTGTGAGCGGTTTATATCAGCAGTCCTTTCAGAATGCCACTACTGTACACCTGAACCTTGCAAGTCAGTGTTCGACAGATTGATGGACATCATCAGATCTACCAAGCAACAACATCATCATAAGAAGTAAGTTTCTGAAATTGAATATCCTGAGGTCACTATCAACGTGATTGGCAGAGGGAAAGCCTCGGCACCTAACTCTGATAAATCAGAAAGAAGCCACTCTCCGACTGTCTGGGATATCTGTGACGAGTTTGAAGGGATATATCGTCGAACTCGAACCTGGACAGGAGCTATTCACTCAGTTAATTATCAAAATTTAGCCAAGGGGATTACTTCTGATGATGAACATTCAGCAATTGCTGAATTTCAATCCTCGAGCTCTGTCGTGGCACGGGAGGCTCCCGTTTACATGTCTGGAGGTCCCGAAGACTTAGTGAAGAGGGTTGACGAACATCATGCAATGCTTCAGGCACAACAAGAGATACTTCTTCAGATGAAGGACATGTTGACCAGCTCCTTGCTGAAAAAGGCCAAAGACCTTAATCTTACCAGAGGACAATTTCAAAGGGATAACAGAAGGCACATGAGAACTCGGAACATGAAACTCACAACCTAGAATCTTCGTCTGAAAATGAGAGGGAGATGGAAAGAGAACCGAATCCTCAGTCAGCTAAAGTAGATGAGCTAGAAGCCCGCCTCAACGCAATCGCCAACAGAAGTGAGCTTCGTGAGGAAGGAGTGATATGGCCTTACGCTGAATGGGACACAGCTCCCTATCCACCAAAGTTTAAGGCTCCAACTTTACAACCTTTTGACGGTACATGATCACCAAACCAACACATCTACTACTTCAAAGTCACAGACAAGAGATGTGGTAGCGAATGACGCCATCCTGACCCGTTTGTTCATCGGCACTCTTAAAGGAGTTACATTCGAGTGGTTTATGAAACTGCCTGCTGGATCTATTTAAAAATGGGTAGATCTAGAAAGACTTTTCTTGGCCAGATTCTTCGAAGATGACACAGAAGTTTCGGTCCCGACTCTTCTCGCCACCAAGCAGAGGAAAGGAGAGTCCATCAAGACTTATGTGGAAAGATTCTGCAGCATGGCATTGTGATGCCCGTCAGGTATGACTCAATCGACCTTAGTTAAAACTTACAGGCATAACTTGCAGACCCAGCTCCTCGCTCAGATGGGGGTGGCAGAATGTCGCTCCTAGAGACAATTGGTTTCGCAAGGAGAACAAGCCAAAGAAATTATTGCTCGAGTCAAGGCTGAAGAAATTCCCCAACCTAAGCCGCAACAACAATGCAACCAGCACAATGATCCGCGCTCCAAGGAAAAAGAGACTTTGGCTGCCGACACCAACACGCGTGCATAATCGGCTAAGCAGTGCAAAACTCCGAGCCAACCGAGAGCGTTCAAGCAATACTTATTCAAAGAAGAGCATGTGGACACCCTGTTCTAACTACTTCGGAAGAAAAACAAATTGCAGCTCCCTGAGATCAGAAAACTAGATGAAGCAGGAAAGGTGGATGACCCCAATTGCTATCATTATCATAGGTTCTTAGGACATCCTACTAGAAAATGTTATATCTTCAAAGACATCTTACAGAATCTGATGAATGCTAACGTGCTTACCCTGAAGCTAGAGCAGAAGACCGTATCCACTAACATGATAACGGTCCAGTTCGGTGATTTCCCCCCTGTGGCGGCTACAGATGGCATCATTCTCATCCACAAAGGGGAAATACACCTGAAAGACACTGACTTACACAGTCAGAAGGACAGGGGGTTGGTACCCCTCACTACCCTAAAAGGGGAGATCATGTGGGTCCATCTCGACCTGGTTGGAGACCAACAATGGACGAACACCTCGTCCAAGAAGAAAGGAAGCAAGGCTAAATCATCCAACATGATTAGCCCCTCCGTAAACAAGAATGATGACCATCTCAAACCTTTCACCGACTCAGAGGAAGAGAGAATCATCCTGGCAGCATTCCCAGGAGGCAATCCTGGTATCCGGTCAGGAAAGATTTATTTGAAAGACTATGACCAGCATGCTCAAGAAGCTGAGGAGCCACACCAAGATGCTGGGGGTTCTGTTCCACAAAAGTCAATGGACAAAGGGAAATAGAAGGAAACCCGGTATAATAGGAACCTTCTACAGGAAGCCGGAGAATCGAGAACTCCTTTCCGATTCATTATCATGGTGCAACTGGCCAACATACCGGCTAGGATTACCCTATATGAGCTCCTGAGGTTGTCTAAAACCACCAAGGAAGCTCTAATTGAAGCATTAAAGAATACGGAGAGCTTCATTACACAAGTCGCTTCAATCCCTGAAGCTTCTAAAGATCAATCTTGCCTGCAATGCCAACAAGCAGCAAAAAGTCTACCGTGCATATCATTCACTCAAGAAGACATGTAAGTAATACATAAGCATGACCGACCTTTGTACTACACAGGGTACATCGGATCATCAGAAATCAGCCGTGTTCAAGTTGACCTGGGCTCAGCACTCAGCATTATGCCTTACAGGGTCATGCAAGTCTTAGGCATTCCCATGCATCGGCTGAACACCACTCAGACTACTATCTTCGGCTTCAACGCTAACAACACTCGGCCCTTGGGGAAGATCAAGCTTAGGTGTCAAATTGGAGATCTCAAGTCCGAAGTGACCTGTTATATCATAGATGTGGACACGTCCTACAACTTATTATTGGGACGACCTTGGATTCACACAAACCGCATTATCCCGTCGACCCTACATCAGGTCATGAAGTATGTTAATGATGAGGGGAAAGTCTGAACCCTGATTGCGGAAAAATATCCTTTCAGAGGGGTAGAAAACTTCCACACAGATTCGGTCTTCTACTCAGAATCAAAGGAGAAAGAAGATGTTGACAGTGGTAATGAAACCGACGTCGAGCCAGACCCTAAAGAAGATTGTCCATGGGAGTTGAATCTAAATCTAAGGATTGGCGATTGCCGTACATCGACTATGTCTTGTACGGAATTTTGCCCGATAATCCTAAGGAAGCGGCCGCTATCAAACGAAAGGCCCTCCGATTCTATTATGACACGGTTTCCTAAATATTGTATCATAAATCATATGATGGAGTTTTGCTTCGATGCCTTTCTCAAAAGGAAGCAAAAGAGACTCTCAAAGAGGATCACGACGGAATGTGCGGAGCTCATCAACCCGGAGCTAAGTTGGGAGGTCGTCTCCGACGAATTGGCTATTATTGGCAAAAGATGTTCTCAGACGCAGTCGACTACGCTAAACGTTTTCACGCTTGTCAAATTCATGGTGACTTTATCCATCAAGCACCAAGGAACTTACATCCCATATCTGCGTCTTGGCCATTTAAAATGTGGGGTATGGATGTCGTGGGACCAATCTCGCCTCCGACTTCTAAAGGACACCGATTCATTTTGGCTGTAACCGATTACTTCTCCAAATGGGTGGAGGCAATCCCGCTGAAAGAAGTCAAGACTTCGAACATGATTAAATTCATCAAACATCACGTCATTTACCGTTTTGGTGTCCCGAGACGAATTTTTCACGACAACGGGACACAATTTGTCAGCCTTGAATTTTAAAGATTTTGTGATAAGTTTAGAATCCAAAGTGTTGCCTCTACGGTATATTATCCGCTAGAAAATGGCCTTGCAGAAGCTTTTAACAAGACCATTGTGAAGCTTCTCAAAAAGTTTGTTTCTAAAAGCCGACACGATTGGGATGAAAGACTCGGTGAATGTCTGTAGGCCTACCGTACAACGGTGAGGACCCCTACGAAAGCTATGCCATTCTCTTTGGTATACGGTTACGAAGCTGTGCTACCGTTAGAAATTTAGATCCCTTCTTCGAGAGTTGCCATCGCGATCGGAATTACAGAGGAAGAGAAACACCAACTGCGCCTTCAGGAACTTAAAGCCTTAGATGACAAGCGACTTCAAGATCAACAGCAGATCGAGTTCTATCAAGCCCGTATTTCTAAAGCCTATAACAAAAAGGTTAAAGAACAGATTTTTAAGAAAGGCGATTTGGTCTTAGCTGTCAGACAACCAGATTTTTAAGAAAGGCGATTTGGTCTTAGCCGTCAGACAACCCATAGTGATGACACACAAAACCAAAGGGAAGTTCAATCCCAAATGGAAAGGGCCATTCGTAATAGAATCGGTCTATTCGAATGGAGCATATCGCCTTATCGATCAAAAAGGAGATAGGCTCATGATGACGATTAATGGAAAATTTCTTAAGAGATACTTTTCATAAGTCATGTAGCCCCCTCTTGGTCTCTCAAACTTCAGTCAATTCAGGCTGGGGGGTGTCATTTTAGAGTGTATTTCAGGAATAAATGTTTAATTTTCCTGTTTTGTATGTCGTCAAGTTAACACTACACCTCTGACAATTAAAATTTTTTGGAATTATTCTAAGTGGTAATAAAGAGAATTTCGATTTCATGCTAAGTTATCACTACACTTACAGCATTTGCATTACTTTTCACTGTCCTGAATTAGAATTCAATTAAAGAGATGATGAAAGGCAAAATGATATCATTTTCATTTAGTATTGTTAATTTGAATACAAAGTGACGATAATCGAAATAAAAATGATACAAAATTATTCCCCAGCCAAAAACAATACAAAATTTAAGCATCAGGATTCATCAGCTTAAGGGACTTCAGCCTGGACTTGGATGCAGAAAGTTTCTTTTCGTGAGCCGCTCTGACTCGTTCTTCAATCTATTTCTTAAGTTCTGCTTCAACAGGTGCTGTAGCGACAATCTCTCTTCGAATCCCCTCAGCAGCGTGGAGTGTGTTGCAAAAATCCTTAAAAATATTGTCACTTTAAAGTTGAAGTCCTTTTCTAACATCCTCATATTGAGTCAACTGGGTTTTCTTCTGGTCCAACTCAGCCTCTAATCGAGCAATAGCTTCTTCAGTGGCACGAATAACAAAAACAACACCATTGATATCAGTATATACTTGAGTATGCTGCTTTCTTAAGATCGTTATGTGGGCCTTTTTATCAGCAAGGGGGAGATCGACGTTCATCCTTCAGCAACGTTCGACAACAGAGAGCTTTCATCCTTAGCTATAAACTGATTTCGGTTAAATAAACTCTTTCATAGAGTTTCAAACTCGTTCAGAGTTATCAACTCGTTCAGAGTTCTAAAACTTGCTTTGCAAGTTCTCCACAGCATCAAATCGTGAGGAGGAGATACCGTTCCAGTGAATCAAGATATTCGGATCGTCAACGGAGAGCAAACTCGACGTGAGCATTTGAGGGAGGCACTCCATCGCCACCGTGAGGAACCCAGAACTAAACAAAGGGGAGAATCCAGATTAATTCTTCTCTCTTTTGTAATCAGAAAATTCAATTGTAATCGAGATCGAGAGAATACAAATCAAATTTCTTTCATTCTTTTTACTACAAATTTTCTACCAAACACATGTTTCGACTCTTTTCTCTCTCATGTATGAACTCGTTCATACTCAAAACACATGGTATTATACTCATATACCATTTAATGATATTTATCATACTAAATATCCATATATCATAATTAGTCTCATATTAATATATCATTCAAAAATTATATGATATTTATCATACTAAATATCCATATATCATAATTAGTCTCATATTAATATATCATTCAAAAATTATAAGGGTTTTACAGTAATCAATGCCCTCAAGCTGTGCATAACCCTTGGCAACCAATCTGGTTTTGTACTGAATATCCCCAATAGAAGATCCCTCTTTTTTTGCATACATCCACTTGCATCCAATAGTCTTCTTACCCTTCAGTAGCTTTGCAAGTTCCCAAGTGTCATTCCTTTGAAGAGAGCGCATCTCCTCCTCCATAGCTTTCCTCCACCTGATCGAATTAGAGCTAGACTCTGCTTCCTTGAATGTAGAAGGAACTAAATTATCAACGATCTCAATTGATAAGACATATGCAACCATGACATCATTATATCTAGCTGGCCGATGAATCACTCTTATGGGTCTATTTACTGTAATGGACTCCTGAACATGACCCTGCTCCTGAGTCTCACCATCCACTGTATCCTCTCTATGCCCGGCTTCCATTCCATCTCCTCCCAGTATCACCTCTTTAGGAGCCTTAATGGATACAATGATATCTGGAGTAGGTGGAGTAACATCATCCTCCACCTGCTATGATATCCCTCTTGTCTGGTCTTCCTCCACCTGCTGAGGGACTTAAGACCTCATCATGTACGCCTCGTTAAATATAACATCTCTGCTAATAACTATCTTCTTGTCCTGTGGATCGCATAATTTGAAGCCTTTTACTCCTTCTCTAAAGCCCACAAAGACTGCTTTCTTTGCCCTCAGGTTCAATTTACTATCACTAACATGGTAATAAGATGGACACCCAAATATCCAAAGCGACTCATAGTCACTAGCCACCGAACCAGACCAATGCTCCATAGGAGTCTTCCCCTGTATCGCAGTGCATAGTAACCTATTCACAAGATGGCTCACATAAACTAATGCCTCGGCTCAAAAGGATCTTGACAATCCACTGTGTCACCATACATCGCATCTTTTCTAGTAAGGTACGATTCAACCTCTCAGCCACCCCATTCTGTTGTGATGTATCACGAACTGTGAAGTATCACCTAATACCATGATCCCAGCAAAACTATAGAAACATACCTCTTATACTCTCCTCCATTGTCCGAACGAAGAGTCTTCACCTTTCTACCTGTCTACAGATTCACTTTCTTCTTTCACTCCATAAAAATATTTAGGACCTAATGTTTATGTTTCATAGGGTATACCTAATTTCTCCTGGAATAATCGTCAATGAAAGTGACAAAACAGTTGACCCCACTAAGTGATGTGTGCTTGGAAGGGCCCCAAATATCTGTGTGAATGTAGTCTAATATACCTTGGGTATTATGAACAGTGATGCCAACCTTCACTCTCGTCTTATTCCCAGATACACAATGCTCACACAACTCCATCCTGTAGGTCTTCGCACCTTTCAATAGCCCTTGTTTCGCCAATACCTGTAGAGACTTATCAACAGTGTATCCTAAACGCATGTACCATAAACTGATAGTGTCCTCCTCTGTAGTGATAGATGCTGCCAGACCCCCTGTAACTATCTTGCCCTTTAAGTAGTATAGGTTGTTTTTCCTGACATCTCGCATCACCACCATGGATCCCTTCGCGACCTTCAGAGTTACATTCTCCAAGATCACCCGATAGCCAACTGCCTCCAAAGTTCCATGTGAAATAATGTTCTTCGTCAACTACGGCATGAACCTTACTTCCTTTAGCTCCTGAGTCACCCCGTCACACATGTGGATCCGAACTATACCAATACCTCCAATAGGGCATACGTGATCATTACCCATAAGTACGATATCCCCTCTTTCTAACTCCTCAAAGCTGGAGAACCAATCCCTCCTAGGACAAATATGGTATGTAGCACAAGAATCCATCATCCACTCTGTAGAGTCAGCGTAACAAACTGACGATAATGCTGAGCATGAAAAGCCCAAAGAATCTGTATCTAAATTGTTATCACTAGTCTTAACAACATTCACTTCCGAAGCTTGTACATCTTTCCCTTTATTCTTCTCAGCTTTATCTTTTAACATTGGACACTCGTTCTTCCAATGTACTTCTTTACAAAAAAGATACTGGTTCCTACCAACACTCTTATGGCCGCCTCTATTCCTCGATTTTGAGTGGTTGGACTGCCAACGGTTTGGAGTACGGCCTCAAACTACTAATGCATCTCCCGATGCCTTCTCAGAGGGTTTGTTATCACTTTTCCTCAATTTATAATTTACCAAAGCTGAGATCACATCCATATAACTAACAGTAGTTCTACCATTGATCATAGTTAGGATAAAAGTACCATTATCATCCTCCGGCAATGAACACAAAAGTAGCATCGCTTTATCTTCATCCTCAACTATGATATCCACATTGGCCATATCTGAAAGTAACTTCGTAAAGTTATTTACAGCTCCCTAATGGAAACTCCTCTCTACATCTTGAACTGGTAAAACCTCTTCTTCAAGTGAAGCCGATTCTCAATGCTTTAGTAAGATACTTTTCATTGAGTGTTTTCCATAATTTCTTCGCTGACGTCTCGTTCATCACATCATAAATTATACCCACCATCAAGCATGACCTAATAACTCCACAAGCCCTACTATTCATCTTCTTCCAAACATTATCCTCCATATCATCTGGTTTCTCTTTCAACTCAAGAGAATCCTTCAAATTTTGTGCATCCAACGCATCCATCACCTGGTACCTCCACAAATCAAAGTTGGTCTTGCCGTCGAACTTCGCAACATCAATCTTTGTATTATTGATGCTCAGACTCTGTATCGCCTTCGTAAGAGACCATCCCAATGTGCTTGCTTCTCCCATGTTGTCGATCTAACTCTTCAAATAAGAATCCTTCAGGGAATCCTTCAAACAAGCTCCAAGCCAAAACCTGAGCTCTGATACCACTTGTTGTGCGTAGCGAAAATTTCTACAGCACCACTGGTGTACAATAAGAGAGTAAGATCACAACTAAATCCCTATTTCATAGAAAACAAGAATCGACAGTGATATATCTCAACGAAATGGGATATACACTCTTCCTCTCATTAGTTCTAGGACTGACTTGTCGAGGGAACCTAATAAGCTATTACAAATCACAGCAAACACTAGTAGAAAATCAAGCAAACTAGACGGAACAACCTAGACAGAATATAATTCCGTCTAGTTTGAGGTAATCTAGACGGAATCATTTCCGTCTAGATTGTTCCGTCTAGATTGCCTCAATCTAGACGAAAAATTCCGTCTAGATTGGCAACCTGGACGGAACGTGTGTGTGGAGTATTTTGGTTTTGAGACCGAGCGCCACATTTTCCCCCTAAAATTTCATTTCACCGCTTAAAAACCCTAAAACTTAATCAGATACCTAATTCTTCATTCAGCCGATCTCCTCCTTCGCCTCTCATCCTCCTCCGCTCAAACTTCCCGTACATCTCCACGCCGACCTCGACGGTGTCGAGATCCCTTCTCCTCTGCATCTCGTTGACAGCCCCGTCCTCCTCCAATGGCCACTTCACCGACAAATCCTCCTCCGCTCGTCGCTCCTCCTCTCTCTCCGTCCCCGCCCTTCTCCTCCTCTCCCTCCTCCTCCTCCTCCATTCCTCCGGCCCTCTTCTCCTCAACCCCTCCCCCTTCTTCCCTCCTCCGATCCAAATGGCGATCCTACACTCTCGCCGACGCCGCCACCTTCGTCGCCGCCAAGGGAAAGGGTGCCGGCCACGAGATCGGGACGGTGATTGTCTGCGCTGTGAGCAAACCCTACTTGAGTGCTTGTTCAGTTTATTTCCCTTTTTTTGGCATGTTCCTTAGTTTATTTCCTTTTTTTTTTGTGCATGTTCTTTTTTTTTCATTTTTTGGGGAGAAAATACATGTTCCTTATTTGTGTTACAATGTTTTCACCTTTTCACGGTTGCACAGACTCACCTAATGCTCTGGAGTGCTTGTTCAGTTGTCTATTTTAAGCATTATGTTCTAATCATTTCGACGTCTGAATTAGTGACCATCCTCTTCTGAGTTCTAACTTTTTCTGCAGTGATGGTTCATAAAACAATTGATCATTATGGACATTGAAAATTAAAAATTATTACTTGTTTTTCTCCCCTTGACCTTTGATGTCTAACACCACAAATGATATAGTTTGACGGCTAACATATTCAATACTCTTGTAGTTGTATAATATTCGTTACAGTGAAGCATTCTTTCATCGTAGTGCACAGTAAGTTATTCTCTATGGATAAAAAAATCATTCAATTTTGAGAACGGATTTTCCTTTTACCAACCTAAACTCTCATATTTTGATTTATAATCTACTTTGTCCCTGTATCATTGAATAAATGTTCACAATAGAAGTTGGTGGAAGTGGAAATATATGGGAATGCCATGGGTAGTAAATTAGCATGCACCTAAGGTTCCAATGAATGCCTGATCTTCGTTCTTTATGTCTCAACTCTCGTATGTTAATGCATCTTTCTGTTTTTACCTTCCTCCTGAATACTGCAAAGTGATATATTTATGTATTTTAATTTTAAATTGTGGTTCAGAAATGAAGTCATCCTCCCTTGTGGTTCTGCTACTAGATTTGTCACAGAATTTTTGTGGTTCTGCTACTAGATTTGTCACATATATGCAGCCATTGTGAGTCGGATCAAGTTAATTCCTTGAATTGATACGCCCATAACATCTCTGCTGTTTCCTCTGAAATTCTGATCTTTCATTTATGCCAATTACCACTTCTCAAAGCTTAAGTTTGTGCCAACTAAAGCCTTGCTCCATGGTAAAGGTAAGGTGTGAGATTAGATAATGGGAGCAACCTTTGTTCAATAGAAAGAGGAAAGCAAAAGGCTTGTCATTATCTGCACAAAGAGTAATATTATAAATTACAATTTATTATTTTTATTATATATATCTGTTACTAACTGTAATTTTCTAACTTGGCATTATATTCAAAAAATAATAATGAGAAGCTTTTTGGTAACAGTATGAAGATATGTTGATTACCTCTGCTTTATTAAAGGAAAAACTAAGTATAATGGAATGTTGTTATTCCATCATTAACTTTTTTAACGTCTCTAATTGTATTTCCAAATGGATGATTGCAGATATTTGAATGGAGCCTGCAGAATCAAGGTCAAGCCGTCTCTAATTGTATTTCCAAATGGATGATTGCAGATATTTGAATGGAGCCTGCAGAATCAAGGTCAAGTTCTTTGGTCTAGAGATTGCAGTAGGTACAACATAATTATGTAATTCATTATTAATATTTTTATTTTCTGTTTTATGTTTACCTTTGCACCTTATAAATGTATGGTATCTCAAATGGTGTTTACCATACTTGATCTCAATCTAAATGTTCTCTTATGATTTTTCCCTTTGGTTTTCATGACTCTTTATAAGACTATAATTCAATATTCCCCCCATATTTCTAGTTATATCTGTCTGTAAGAGGTTCAAGAATGAAGTCATGCAGCTTCAAGTGCCGATACAGGGAGTAGCCCCCTTCCGGACTGCCTTGCGTAATTTGAATCGTGTGAAGGTATTGAAATGGTGTTGTATAATGCTTTCTAAGTTAATGCTTTCTAAGTGTATTTCATGGCATGGACTAATTGATGTTGAATTTTGTATAATGTAGGATCAAGGAGGAAGAAACATGATGCTTCAACAATTTGGAGGAGTAAATGCAATTGGATTTTATAAATTATGCAAAGTTCATCAAGTTATGTAAACAATTGTATTCTTTATGAGCGGACTCTTTGGTGCATGTTAGCAGGCGATTTTCCTGCTAACTTGCGCCCCCGCTGAGGTTTGAAAATGGCAAAAAAGAAGAGGAAAAATGAGAAGAAAATCCTGGAAATTGGATTAAGAACAGCGAATGAAGTTGAAGATGAAGGATCCATTGCAGATCTAATGGGATCAACTGGTCCAAGGGGAGAGCGGAAGAAAGTTTTAATGGCGGATCTCTTGAATTCAGATCCAGGTCCAGTAGTTTTCTCTTCTCGAGTAGCTGATCCTCAATCTCATCGAAAGATAGGTATGTCTTCAAGTTCTCAATCTATCGCAAGTAATTCTATGAGAAAATCTTGGGCTGAAGAGGTAGAATCTGCTGTTCCTCTCTTGTATCAACATCGGAATTTGATTCCTACTAGTAATCTAGATAGATCTTTAAGTTCTTCACGGAATCTTGAAACAATTTTGACTCCTGCAAATAATCTAGATAGATCTATGAATTCTGCATGGAATCTTGAAGCAAATTCTGTTCTGGATGATATTCCTATTAATGACAGTGTTAAGAATACTAAATCTGCAAAGGATCCTCTTCATGAGAATATATTGAATTCTGCTTGTAAACTTGGGAATGACTCTGTTCCATTAGAAGAGAGTGATAGTGCTAAAGCTTCCATTAATCCTGATGTCCCTAAAGATCAAGGTCCTGCTAAGTTGAAAAGCTGGGCTAGTCTTTTCTCAGACAACAGGAAGCTAGGTTCTGGGATGAATCTGAGTTTTGTGGCTCCTAACTCTAAAGAAGCTGTTTTTTTTTATGAAGAAGAGTGGAATGAAGGCAATGCCATATGACAGTTTTCTTTAATTGGGCAAGTTTTGGGGTTAAATGTTAAATTTAAGGCCATGGAGAATTTTGTGCACAAAGTTTGGGCTCGGTGGGTTATCCCTGAGATTTGCATTCTTAAACTAGGGGTTTTCCTTTTCAAATTCAAGAATCAATTAGAGATGGATGATATTCTTGTGAATGGGCCATGGTTTTTTGGTTCAAGGCCTCTTTTACTGAAGAAATGGTCAAATGAAGATGGAATTGACAGTACAAATGACAACATATATCCTCTATGGATTCAGTTTCCAGGATTAAGGCTCAATTTATGGAATTCCAAAAGCCTAAGTAAAATAGCTAGTTTAATTGGCAGACCTGTTGCAATTGACAAATTAACAGCTAGTAGGCAAAGATTGGCCTATGCTAGGGTGCTTATTGAGGTACATATGCCTTCCGCTCTACCTGATCACATTGTTATACAAGCTCCTAATGATATGATGATTAAACAAAGGGTTATCTATGAGTTCAAACCTAAATGGTGTGAAAATTGCAAGTCAGTGGGTCATGATACCACTGTGTGCAGGAAGGTCCATAAGAGGTGGGTGCCAAAGAAAGGCATCAAGCCTGCAGCTGATATTCTAGCTCCAGTGGCATTGAGTATGTGCAGCAAGGGCACTGGGAGTAACTCTGAGCATATTCAGGAAAGACCTACAAATATGGTTGGAGTTGTCAATGCTGTACAAGCCCAAAGTGTACCTCAGGATGATTTGAATATGTGCATGGATACTGGTAGCAATGGGAATAATTCCATGCATGTTGTGCATGTTCAGGAGCATCAGAGGCCTGTTGATGGTTTAAATATGTGCAGGGGTCCTGTTGACACTGGAAATAACTCCGTGCATGTTGTGCATGTTCAGGAGCAGCAGCCTGTCTTTGCTATGCACTCACCTGAAAAAACATCTCAGGAATCTAGGATTTTGTGCAATAAAGTTGGTGAATCTGGTAACAGCTTTGTACATATTAGCCAAAATCAATACAGACCTGGGAATTTAGCTATTTACAAGGGTAAAGGAATTATACAAAGCAGGAAAAGCTTAAATATTGGAAATTCTTTTGCTCATCTTACAAATCTGGAAATTGATCCCTCTACTGTTGATAGGGGGGATGTGACAAATATATGAATTGGTCCTTTTGGAATGTTAGAGGATTGAACAAATCCTCTAAACAGCACTTGGTAAAGCACCATCTGAAACAATACCATCTGTCTTTCCTAGCTCTACTTGAAACCAAAATCAAGGCTGAAAATATCTCAATTGTTGCTAAGAGGCTTGTTGTCAACTGGAAATGGTGTTCAAATGCAAGCAGCACCAGTAAAGCAAGGATAATATTAGTATGGGATCCAAATATTCTGGAAGTTCTTATTGAAAGTATATCTGACCAGCAGATTACTTGCAAAATTAAATCATTGGATGGGAAAATTGACTGTGTAATTTCCTCCGTATATGGTCAAAACCAAGTGGATAAAAGAAGAGAATTATGGATGAATCTCACTCATATTTACCAGACAATTGGCAACTCACCATGGTTACTGTGTGGGGATTTCAATGTAATAATTGGTAATGAAGAAAAATTAGGGGGGACTATTCTTTCTGAAGCTGATACCAATGAGTTCAGGGAATTCATTGATTTTTGTCACCTCTCTCACCTTAAAACTGAAGGTTGTTTCTATACATGGAACAATAAGCAAGATGCTCACTCTAGAATTTGGAGTAGACTGGATAGAGCTCTCATTAATGATGCTTGGTTACAAAAATATAACTCTAGTCATGTGGAATACCTGCTGCAAAATTTCTCAGATCACTCCCCTGGATTAGTATCAATATATGATGATTGTGCTAAGGGAAAAAAACCTTTTAAATTCTTTAAGATGTGGACCAAACACAAAAGTTTTCTGCCTACTGTATCAAGAATATGGCAAACAAAAATAAAGGGATATGCTATGTTCGCAGTGTATACTAAAATGAAGCTGCTGAAGAGTGAGCTGAAGGATTTAAATAAAAGGCACTTTAGTAACATCAGTGAACAAGTTCTTAGAGCAAAAGTAGCTCTTGATGATGCTCAAACAAATCTTCATTCTGGCCCTCTAAATCAAACTCTTATTGAGCAGGAAAAAAACTATATTATCTCATACAACAAATTGCTGGACTGTGTGCTATCCTTTTATCAACAAAAGGCTAGGATTTTGTGGAGTGTCCAAGGTGACAGGTGCACTAGTTACTTCCATTCTGTTATCAAATCAAAAAGACATCAGAACAGGATTCTGATGCTATACAACAGTGCAGGGGAAAAATTAACTGATGAAGAGAAGATTACATCTGAATTTATATCTTTCTATAAGAATCTTATGGGAACAAACTCTGCCACTGCAAATATTGACAAGAATATAATTGGAAATGGCCCCTATTTGAGTGAAGCACAAGCTAGAACCCTGTCAAATCCAGTAACCAGATAGGAGATCAAATCTCACTGGCTATAGTATATCCTTCTATAAATCTGCTTGGGGGGTTGTTGGAGATGAAATCTCACTGGCTATAGAGGACTTCTTCAAAACTGGGAAACTTTTGGGGGAGATCAATTCCACAGCTATCACTTTGGTACCAAAGGTGCAATGTCCCAAAAACCCAGCTGATTTCAGGCCTATTGCATGTTGCAACTGCTTATACAAATTCATCTCAAAAATATTAGCAAACAGGATCAGATCAGTGATGGGCTTTCTAGTTAATGAAGCTCAGAATGCTTTTGTCAAGGGAAGACAGATATCAAGTAACATTCTATTAGCACATGAACTTGCAAAGAATTACAATAGGAAACACATATCTCCAAGAGCCATGCTTAATATTGATATCAAAAAGGCTTTTGATACCATTAACTGGGGATTCCTCAAAGAGATGCTTATTGGTCTGGGATTTCCTGATGCATATGTAGGATGGATTATGGCTTGCATTACATATCCTAAGTATTCTATAGCTTTTAATGGTGCATTGCATGGTTATTTCAAAGGAGAAAGATGACTTAGACAAGGAGACCCTCTCTCTCCCTACCTCTTTATCCTAGGCATGGAATACCTCTCAAGAAGATTGGAATTGTTGAAAGAGGACAGGAACTTTAAATTTCATCCAAAATGCAGGAAATTCCAAATAACCCACTTAATATTTGCTGATGATCTTCTCCTTTTTTTCTAAAGGTGACCTATATTCAGTGAACAAGCTCTATCAATGTTTCAGTGACTTTTGTGCAGTCTCAGGTCTCAAAGCAAACTCAAACAAATGCTCAATCTTTTATGGAGGGGTTGCAGATTCAGTAAAAGCTTCCAACTTCAATTGTTTGGGTTTTTCAGAGGGGACAATGCCTATTAGATACCTTGGTGTTCCTCTCGTATGCAAAAGGCTCTCTTATACAGATTGTGCACCTCTATTAAAAAAAATTACTGATCTATTTCAGTCTTGCAAAAATCATAAGAAATTATCATATGCAGGGAGGTTGCAGGTTATAAAGAGATCTATCTTAGGAATTCAAGTCTTCTGGACCTCAAATTACATCTTGCCTGCAAGAGTTCTCAAAAAAATAGATGAATTGTGCAGGAATTTTCTGTGGGGGAAATATGATCAATCTGTTAAAGCAGTCCTTATGGTCTCTTGGGAGAAAGTTTTCTTGGACAGAAAAAAAGGAGGATTGGGGATCTTCTCTGCCTCTATATGGAATCTAGCCTCTGCAGTAAAGCTTCTTTGGCATTTGCATATTAACAAGGAATGCTTGTGGATTAAATGGGTGAATGGGACATATCTAAAAAACTACAATGTATGGCAAGTTCAAGCAAAGAGGGGAGACTCATGGATGTGGAAACAAATTTTGAAAGCTAGGGATAAAGCTGTGGAACTTAGTGGAAATGTTGACAACCTAAAACAGATGATCAAATCCACTTCCAGCAGCTCAAAAATCAAAATTGCTGAAATACATAGAGCTCTCTCCCCTGCATCAAATTCAGTCCTATGGCATAACATGGTCTGGGGAGGTTTATCCTATCCAAAGCACTCATTTATCTGTTGGTTAGCTGTTAATAACAGATTACAAACTCAAGACAGGTTATTAAGGAAAGGGAAAGTGAATGCAAATCAATGTAAGTTGTGCACTGGTGTATGCTTAGAGAGCCGAGATCATCTATTTTTTGAGTGTTCCTTCTCCAAGGAGGTATGGAATCAAATCATGGATTGGCTTCATTTCAAATGGAGATCATGTTCTTGGAATTCCATCTTTAATTGGTATTGTACAAAATTAAGAAAGAAAGGCATAAAGCAGAATATCAAGAGATCAGCTTTATCAGCAACTATATATCATCTATGGTATGAGCGGAATATGAGAACTTTTCAGCAGGTTTCCAAGTCTGAAGAGAGCCTGGTTAAGAGAATCAAAGTTGACATTCTAACTATATGCCTAAATTCTCCTAACATTGCTGGGAATTTAACTGATTGGATCAGTTCTTAGTTTTGTATAGATTTTGATATTTCTGTTTTTTTTGTCCTCTGATTGAATTCTCAAAACCTGAGAATCTAGAAGTATGTAAATGTTCACATTTGGGAAATGAATAAAAGTTTTTCATTGACCAAAAAAAAATTGTATTCTTTATAATCTATGTAAAAAATTTATGTATCTTTCTAGTATTTTGGTGAATGTATTTTTTGAATATAATTATATTTGATATTAAAATATAATTAGATTGATTGTGTTGGATATGAATATGATTTGGTGTTGTGCAATATTATGAACATGTTATATTATATAACGTGTAATGTGGGTTTTGCAAAAAAAAAAAGAAAAAAAAACTACTGTAGCAGAGCAACCTAGACGGAATTCCGTCTAGGTTGCTACTGTAGCAATCCATCTAGGTTGGCAAACTAGACGGAATTCCGTCTAGTTAACTAACCTAGACGGATTTCCGTCTAGGTATCAACCTAGACGGATTTCCGTCTAGGTTGTTTTCCGTCTAGGTTGGCAAACTAGATGGAATTCCGTCTAGCTTGCCCCAATCTAGACGGAAATATTCTAGACGGAGCAAACTAGACGGAATTCCGTCTAGGTGAACCAATCTAGATGGGAAATGGAGCAATCTAGACGGAAATTTTCGTCTAGATTGTTCGTTTTTCTACTAGTGAAAACAAACTATTTTACGTGGTTCGGCAAGTTACCTATGTCCACGGGGCAAGGAGGGGGATCTACTATTAGAGAGAAAAAGAATACAAATAGGGTTTACAATCACACAAAGTCTCACAAATAAAACCCTCAAACAAAGTCTCAAATTTCTCACAATTTCTCTGTTAAAAGGGATGCACAAACCTTCTCAAATCTCCTCTTGATAGTCGGCAGCTCACTGTGTTTTTTATTTTCTTTTGCCGCTGCTTTTTCCGCCCCTGCTTGCTCAACCTAGGAACCGATTAAAAATCTATATATATCTCTGCAATAATCGGGTGGGCCTAGCCTGCTAAACTCGGATGTGGGTGGCTGGAAAGGGTCACGTGTGCGTCTAGGAGTAGCCCCCACTCACAACACACATATAAAGAAATGAGTTAGGAGAAAGAGGGAGTTGATATTAGTGGCGTGTTCCTCCGTCCTCTTCATCCTTTCATCTGGCGCGGTCTACCACGAAGGCAAAAGAGGAGGAAGCATGGATCGTGGCGAGGACGCTCACTTCTTTGATCTCCGAGTTTAGCTCAAGAGATTTGTTTACAGGATATATATCATTAGAACCATAATGCACTTACCATCTGCTTCCTATTGCCAGTGATCACTGAATCCCTATATATTATACATAACACGCATATGAATACCAGATCTTATCTTTCATGTTCATGTCCTGCAATATCGACAATCAATCTCACGTTTCTCATTATCCGTAGAAATCGTGTTTTGAATAGCAAAGGCATGAAATTTCATAAAATAGGGGTATATTTATGAAAGTATATCTCTGTCATTTGGATGTGCATGTTAAAGTGGAATTAAGTTCATCCTTGGATGAAGGTTCAAACTTTTAGTTGAGTTTCAACATTTTGGTATCTGAATCCTAGTTTTCTAGTGTCATGATTTGGACATGTACTGATTTGGACGTGTAATATCGGTTAAGAAATGATGTTTCACGGAGTTGAGGAGCAGTAGCCTGACAGGCTGCAGCTGGCTGGTTCAATGGCCAACTGACTGATAAGGAAGGTAGCCGACTAAGCTTGGACTCAGTCGCTCTGCTGGCCAGACTGATTGTTTCAGAAGCCTAAAAACATGCACAACTTCGTGCATGTGTTTTTAGAGACTAGTTTTCCCCGATAACTTTCACGTACCATGTTGTATGCAATTGGAACTTACATCACATGTTAGTGTGAACCAGTGGAACGTGTCCAACTCATATTTTGGTAATTTCACCTCAAACATTCAAAGTAAACAAGTTGAACAAAATTTCTATATGCGAATAATCGTAAGAGTCCTCTATGCTCTAAACATATTCCAGAGTTACGGATCTCACCAAATGTCTTTTATGCTTTAATTGATAACTAACTAAAAACTCATGACATTAGTGCAAAATAAGGTTGCCCCAACGGTTGTAACTGTTGGGGCAAATCATGACCCCAACAGTTAGGACCGTTGGTGCTAAAAAAAGACCGTTGGGGCAAATCGCGTTGGAGCTAAGTCAGCCCCAACGGTTGCCAGCCTTGCACCAACAGTTCTAACAGTTGGGGCAAATATTTTTCTTTTTTAAAAAAAATATTTGCCCCAACGGTTGAAACAGTTGGGGCAAATATTTGCCCTAACGGTTTCAACCGTTGGGGCCATTAGATAAATAAAAAAAAGAAAAATCAGCCAAAAATATTAAGCACAAATACTAAAGACCTGTCTGGAGATGATCATCATGCAACAAATTACACACCAGGAACATAGAGAAATTGGAATTGAAAAATTATACAGTGTTGAAGCTACCTCATATGCTTGAATTACACGTTGGATTATTGCATCTGCATCTACGTTATCTTTACATACATCAGGATAGAATTCCTTGACCTGCATAGAAAAATAAAGGTTACATACATTAATCAAAAAGAAGTTACATAAGTTAAACATTGGTCTAAGCCAGCATTACCATACCTAGGGAATGCTTTGGTCACGATACAGTCACGAGTATTTGGACGCTGCTTTAAACGGTATCTGATATTGAGAGTGTATGATTAAATTGATTTGTATTTAGGGTCATAGCACAATTTAGAACACTGGAATATTTGTCATTTTGATAATTAAGCATGTATTATTTGCGAGCATTTGTGGACAAAGAAGGGACATATATGTCTGCAACACATGCAAAACTAAAAGACTGATTATAGTAACCACCATCTTTTCAGAAAAATACAAAGAAAAAAAAAGAACAAATTAGCAAACGTTAGGAATCTAAGTGCCCACCATCTTGTGTAATGTGTGAGCCCCAGTGCGTGTTTGTGTAGGTAATTATGTACCTAAAACATGTACGGGATTGGACATCAAACAAAACTTTAACTCAAGAAGACCTCAGAAAGAGCTGATCAAATCTTTAACATCTACTGACACTATGAACATGAAGTGGGATTTTGGATTTATTTTGTTGGATGTCCTCATGCAGCAAACTAGAGGACATGGAACTGACTTGAGATATGGAATTGTACTCATCTCGGAGCAACAAAAGGAAAGAACATGAGATGCAATGGTGGTGTGAATGTCGACCGGTAGCAACACAAGATAGTGGTAAAAACAACATTCACTCGTTCAGATAAAGCAGTCAGAAATATTCAGAGCGAACTTAGAGTAAGCACATAATTTCCTCAGCATATAGAAGACTGCTTGTCAGCATTGATTTTGTGCAAGGATATATAATGGATGATGGTCATGCCAAAAGATAAAAATTGTGTCAAACAACATAAATTTTCTCTATGATCGGTTTTAATTACTTACAAACACGGTTGTCTTGCGTAAAAGTTAAGCCTTCTCAATGATATGTGCAATCACATTTTATGAACAACAGTTAAAAGTTCTAAAAAGCATAATCACTTCACTGACAAAAACAGGAAAGAGGTGGAAGCTTAAGGGCACAAGACAGAGGGTGTAAAAGCCAACAACAAAACCTTGAGTTTTAGTCAGAAAACATTCAATAATTAAGAAATTAAAGTACAAAAATGGCAAACCATATTCAGTGGAAAAAAAAATATTAGCATATGGATAAATACTATATCATTCAGGACATCCAATCATTGAATAAGTTAATTAACATTGACAGAGATGACCAAAGCAAATGTATCCAAGCACTTACGGCACTCCCATTCTGTAGCATCTGTACATTAGAAAATGTACAAAAAGAAACCATGAACTCGTTCCCATAAAATGACGAGCGAAGGAGACTACAAATATATACAATGCAGAGTTGTCATACTCACAAGTTCGGATTGGAGTTTATTGTTCAGCTGGAGTGCAGATTTCCTCCTCCGTAAGCCCTGAAATTAAAGCCATTTGCCTTGGTAAGCATGAGAAAGCAACTCAATTTTGATTCTATATAGTGTGAAATAATGTGTCAGTTTAATATATAAATTAGATATTTTGACAAAATACTAAGTTTACTAAGATTTGTGTGGAAGTTTCAAATAAGTAAAATTGAGAGGAAATAAAGAGAAGAATTGTTTTGGAGTAAGAATGAGTACTCACACCGTTACACGTAATGATTGATTTTTCTATGATTAAGTCCTGCAAAGAAGCATAGTGTTATTTAAGAGCTAAATACCCATATTGGTATTTTAATTCCACCCCATTTACCAAGAAGGTATTTTAATTAGGCAAACCTGTTTTAAGGTATTTTAATTGATTCAACTTACCAACAAGGCCCTTTTTCTCGTCGGCGATCAGTTTTTCGACGAGAGCTCGTCGCACGCGTGACACGTGATGAGTGATAGGTGAGAGATGAGCTTCTGGATTTCAGTGAATTATTGAAGTACCTTAGAAATTAATTGAAGGGAAGAGGGAAAAACGTATAACTAACAGAGACAAAAGCTTCTTGAGGAGTGATAGTTGAGAGATGAGCTTGATTTAGCGAGGAGTTAGAGGTTGCCATGCCTGAAGCCATTGATGAGATTATGGGATTATAATGTTTTGACAGCAGACTGAACTCTCCGAGGACTGAACCAAGCGATTTCTGGAGATGGCAACATTGGTAGAGATTAAGGGAAAGAGATGAATTAAGGAACATAAAAGAGTTTAATCCTTTAAAACTATTAGAAACGCATGAGATAAATGTTTGATCACATACATGGTAAAAACGTCATTCAATTGACAAAGGTAAAAGATAACCCAACAAAAGGAAGAATCAAATTAGTAAATTCACAGAACAATCCCTGGTCTCACCTGTTCCTATCCCAGAAAATATTTTTAAGGTTAAACATTTCGATTGGGATGAATATATTCTGTCAAAATCTAAAATAACTGTAATGTACAGGCAACTAAAACCATATAAATGCACAGAACAATATATTTTTCTTTTTGCAAAACTAAGTAAATTTTCGGGTAAATTGAATTAATCAACACATAATTAGAATTTTTCTTCAACAATTCCCTTAATTTAGCAAATCCTACAAGCAAACCACCTTTGATAAAGTTTTTATTAGGGTTTATGCCTTAGACCTCTAAAAACAAAAAACAATTATGCAACTAATCAATCTATCAAGCAAAGAATCAAACTTTGCGACCCAAGCAGAGATCTAATGCAAAATATCTCATTACATCATAACCTTACCTTCACCAACGAGCTTGGATGTCTGAGATGGAAGAGGAGGCAGTGGCCGAAGAATTTCTAGAGGAGAAGGAGGAGGTGGCGTGCTCCTAATGGTGACGACGACGGGGATTTTGGGGAAATTTGGGGAGAGATGTGTAAGAGAAAGAAGGAGGAGTTGCGGAGGTTGTGGTGGCGAGAAGAGGCCGTTAGAAGAGTAGGAGGAGGTGGAATTAGGGTTAGGGATTTGTGGGGAAGGGAGGCGAGCGAATTAGGGTTAGGGTTTTCAAGGGAGAGGAGGATGTTTGTCTAAAGTGTAGACCAAAAGTCAAAACCGAAGCTGGAATCAAGAAGACGAAGAAAAAAATCGAGAAAACAGGAGGAGGCTTGCACGGTCGACCGCGAACATGCACAAAGCTGGGTAGAGCCTGGAGCTGAAGGCGGTCGACCGCGGAGGTCGACCGAGAAAGAAGGAGGAGTTGCGGAGGTTGTGGTGGCGAGAAGAGGCCGTTAGAAGAGTAGGAGGAGGTGGAATTAGGGTTAGGGATTTGTGGGGAAGGGAGGCGAGCGAATTAGGGTTAGGGTTTTCAAGGGAGAGGAGGATGTTTGTCTAAAGTGTAGACCAAAAGTCAAAACCGAAGCTGGAATCAAGAAGACGAAGAAAAAAATCGAGAAAACAGGAGGAGGCTTGCACGGTCGACCGCGAACATGCACAAAGCTGGGTAGAGCCTAGAGCTGAAGGCGGTCGACCGCACAAACCCCTGTAATGGATTTTGGTCTCGGGTTTTGGTTCGGTCAACCGCCGCGATCGACCGTGGATACCCTGTAGGATTTTTTGGCCTCTGTCGTTTGATAAGGTCGACCGCTGTGATCGACCGTGATACCTGAACGGTCGACCGCCACGGTTGATCGCGACGCAGTCAGCCAGTTTTCTTATCTGTTTTGGATTCTGTTTCTTCCAGGACTCTATATATACCTAAACGTTTTTAGGGCTTGATAGAACACAAAAAAGGATAGCTTTTTGACTTTAGAAAAGAGAGAGAATCTTAGAGAGATAAAAACTAGTTTGAGAGCTAGTATTTATTCTTCAATTAATAAAAAAATTGTGTGGTGTGGCTCCCGAGGACGTAGGCACGTTTGCCGAACCTCGTTAGATCTGGTGTGTTCATCTCCTTTACTCTTTTACAAGTTTTGATCTAATTTATGGTGAATTTCCTACTTTCCTACTTTCAACACAAGGTCCGAAAGGGCAGGGTTCGATTGATTATTTTGAATCCCTAACAACGGGTATCAGAGCTTCGTTCAGCAATTTGTGTAAAAACCATGGTAGAGGAAAACAAATTAAAAATCGAAAAGTTTGACGGTTCAGACTTCGCCTACTGAAAGTCGCAGAGGGGGGACTATCTGTACCAGAAGGACTTGTATCTCCCGTTGATGGGCAAGGAGAAGGGACATAAGAAAAAGGAGTCAGATGATGATTGGGAGACATTGGATAGGTAGGCTCTAGGGCAAATCCGGTTGTCGCTCGCCAAATCAGTAGCCCACAACATATTAAAGAAGAAGACGACGGTGAGGCTTATGGAAGCATTCGCAAAGATGTACGAGCAACCGTCAGCAGCAAACAAGGTGCATCTCGTCAAAACTCTTTTTAACCTCAAGATGGTAGAAGGACGGTCCTTCACGATGTACCTCAGCGAGTTCAAAATGATTGTTGATTAGCTTATCTCCGTAGACATCACATTTGATGATGAAGTGCAAGCCCTATTGTTACTATCGCAGTTGCCGGATAGTTAGGCAGGTTGTGTGACGGCAATCAACAATTCGGTAGGGAAGGAAAAGTTAAAGTTGAGTGAGGTGGTTAGCATGATTCTATCCGAGGAGGTTAGAAGGAAATCGTCTGAATCAGAAGATTCAGGTTCAGCTCTAAGTTTCGAGCAGAGAGACAGAAGCCTGAAGAAAGGAAACCAGAACAGGAATCAGTCAAAATCAGTAAAGAAGAGGTCGAACTCGAAGGTTAGGCCTATCAAAGGGAAGTGTTGGAACTGCGACCAGGAGGACCATATGTCTTCAGTCTGTAAGAGTCAAAAAAAGGATGCGGGTGAGCACCAGGCTCATATCGTGCAGAATGCCCTGATTCTTGCTGTGGACAGCGACTCGGATTCTTGGGTCATCGACTCAGGAGCCTCTTTTCACGCCACTGCTAACATGAAGCTTCTTTAGAATTATGTAGCAGGGGACTTTGAAAAAGTGTATTTGGGGAATAACAAGCCATGTAATATTGTTGGAAATGGTGAAGTGTAGATTCAGATGAAGGGCTCTAAGTGGACCTTGAAGAACATGAGACACGTGTCGAAGCTGAAGAGAAATCTTGTTTCGGTGGGACAGCTTGGAGCAGAAGGATATGTTTCGACATTCACAGGGGATTCGTAGAGAATCTCTAACGGTACGATGATAGTTGCTCGAGGCAACAAACTCGGGACTCTCTACCTCACCTTACATGCGAGTGACACCCTTGCAACTGTAGCTGGCAAAGAGAGTACAGATCTGTGACACAACAGGCTATGGCACATGAGCGAGAAGGGGATGAAGATGTTACATTCAAGGGAAAACTGACCGGGATAGACTCCGTAGAAGTCGGGGTTTATGAAAACTGCATCTTTGGGAAGCAAAAGAGGGTTAGTTTCAAGAAGGTTGGAAGGCCACCTAAGGCTCAGAAGGTAGAGTTGATTCATACAGATATATGAGGTCCAGCCAGTGTGTCTTCTTTTGACGGTTCGAGATATTATGTCACCTTCATCGATGATAACTCAAGGAAGGTGTGGGTCTACTTCATGAAGCACAAGTCAGAGGTGTTCAGAGCCTTTAAGAAGTGGAAGGTCATGGTGGAGAACGAGACAGATTTGAAGGTAAAGTGTCTAAGATCAGACAATGATGGAGAATATAAACTAGAGGAGTTCAAGAGGTTCTGTGCTACGAATGGGATTCGATTAGAGAGGACTACTCCAGGGATACCGCAGCAGAATGACATTACAGAGAGGATGAACAGAACCTTGACAGAGCATGCCAATAGCATGCGATTACATGCAGGTCTGCCTAAGATATTTTGGACGGATGTGGTGCATACAACAGCTTACCTTATTAATCACTGCCCATCAGTTCTATTAGATTTTGGAATTCCAGAGGAGGTTTGGAGTGGCAAGAAGGTCAATCTCTCGCACCTACGGGTATTTGGTTGCATGGCTTATGTTCTTATCAGTGACCACGTCAGGGATAAGCTAGAGGCTAAATCACAAAAGTACACATTTATTAGATATGGCATTGATGAGTTCAGGTATCGTCTTTGGGATGAGAAGAACATGAAGATCATCAAAAACAGGGACGTGATATTCAATGAGGAGGTGATGTACAAGAATAGGGAAAATGCCAATGATAGCCAAAGCAGTGGGAGCAGCACTTCGGATGCAGGTGGATCCGAGTACATGGATATAGAGAAACTTCCAGATAGGGGTGATGATGTTTGTTCTGACCACAGAACTGAGGAGGCTCTAGGTGCAGAAGAAACTACCCAGAGCATGGAGCTTAGAAGGTCATCCAAGGTACCCAAACCAAATCCCAGATATCTTTCATCTTTTGACTACTTATTGTTGACAGATAGGGAGCCGGAGTGCTATAAAGAGGCAATGCAAGTGATTGAATCTCAGCAATGGGAGCATGCGATGCAGGAGGAGATGGATTCTCTACTCATTAATGAGACATTGGAGTTAGCCCAGCTACCTGCACAGAAGAAGGCCTTCCATAACAAATGGGTCTACCGGGTCAAGCAAGAGAGTGATTGAAGTAAGAGATTCAAGGCCAGATTAGTAGTGAAGGGGTTTCAACAGCGGGAAGGAGTGAACTACACGGAGATATTTTTCCCTGTTGTGAAGCTCACAACCATCAGAGTGGTGTTGAGTTTGGTAGCTGGAGAAGATCTCTTTCTTGAGCAGTTAGATATGAAGACTGTCTTTCTTCATAGTGACTTGGATAAAGAAATCTACATGAAGTAACATGTTGGCTTCATTGAAGAAGGAAAGGAAGAGATTGTTTGCAAGCTCAAGAAGAGCTTATATGGCTTGAAACAGGCTCCGAGACCGTGGTATAAGAAGTTTGATAACTTTATGCAAAATAATGGCTACAAAAGACGCAATTCGGATCATTGCTATTATTTCAAAAGGTTCGAGTCTAGCTTCATTGTCTTGTTATTATATGTTGATGACATGTTTGTAGCAGGACCGTGTTTAGAAGATATAAACAGTTTGAAGAAGCAGCTAGCAAAAGAATTTGCAATGAAGGATCTGGGTGCAGCAAAACAGATTCTTGGGATGCGAATCAGTAGGGATGAAGCTGAAGGGACGTTGACATTGAGCCAAGCTAAATACATTGAGAAGGTACTTCAGAGGTTCAATATGCAGGATGCCAAAGTTGTTAGCACGTCTCTTAGAAGTCAGTTCAAGTTATCTGAGGAGCAATCGCCTAAGACAGATGCAGATAGAGAGCATATGAGCAGGGTTATCTGAGGAGCAATCGCCTAAGACAGATGCAGATAGAGAGCATATGAGCAGGGTGCCATATTCTTCGATCATTGGGAGTCTCATGTTATGAGCAGGGTGCCATATTCTTCGATCATTGGGAGTCTCATGTACGCGATGGTTTGCACGAGGCCGGATATCGCCCATGCAGTAGGAGTTGTGAGAGGTTTGCAAGCAATCCAGGGAAGCAGCATTGAGAGGCTGTGAAGTGGATAATGCGGTACTTTAGGGGAACAATGAACAAGCCACTATGTTTTAGGAGGAAGGAGTTGGTGCTGTAGGGATACGTGGATGCGGACTTCGCTGGTGATCATGATATGAGGGGAAGCACCACGGGGTATGTTTATATCTTAGTGTCGACAGCAGTGAGCTGGGTCTCACATCTGTAGAAGATTGTGACTTTGTCTATAACAGAGGCTGAGTATGTTGCGGTGACTGAAGCAAGCAAGGAGATGATCTGGTTGAATGAGTGTTTGAAAGAGTTGGATCTGAAGCAAAGGAGAGGAGTTTTTTATTGTGATAGCCAGAGCGCTATACATCTTGCCAAGAATCCAGTATATCGTGCCAGAATGAAGCATATCAACGTAAAATACTATTTTATACGCTTACTAGTTGAAGACGGAAAGTTACATTTGATGAAGATTTTGGGGAGTCAAAATCCGACGGACATGTTGACTAAGGCAGTTACCATTGAGAAACTGGAGTTGTGCGCAACTTTAGTTGGCCTTCACAAGTAGAAGACGAAAGCGGAGCCACACTATGAGGATCGACGAGATCGCCAGAATATTGTTGATTGAAGAAATAATTTTCTGGGGGGGGGAAAAGATACATAAAAAGAAGGGGAGAGTTCGGCTGAGCTCACTGATAGCACTTTGGTCTCCAAGTGGGAGATTGTTAGTCTAAAGTGTAGACCTAAAATCGAAGCCGAAGCTTGAATCAAGAAGACGAAGAAAAAATCAAAAAAACAGGAGGAGGCTTGCACGGTCGACCGCGGTGGTCGACCGCGAACGTGCACAGAGTTGGGTAGAGCCTGGAGCTGAAGGCGGTCGACCACGACGGTCGACCGTACAAACCCCTGTAATGGATTTTGGTCTCGGGTTTTGGTTCGGTCGACCATCGCGGTCGACCGTGGATACCCTGTAGGATTTTTTGGGCTCTTTCATTTGATACGGTCGACCGTCACGGTCGACCGCGATACCTGAGCAGTCGACCGTCGCGATCGACCGTGACGCAGTCAGCATGTTTCCTTATCTGTTTTGGATTCTGTTTCTTCTAGGACTCTATATATACCTAAACGTTTTTAGGGCTTGATAGAACACAAAAAAGGAGAGCTTTTTGACTTTAGAAAAGAGAGAGAATCTTAGAGAGATAAAAGCCTAGTTTGAGAGCTTGTATTTCTTTTTCAATTAATAAAAGAATTGTGTAGTGTGGATCCCGAGGACGTAGGCAAGTTTGCTGAACCTCGTTAAATCTGGTGTGTTCATCTCCTTTACTCTTTTATAAGTTTTAATCTAATTTGTGTTGAATTTCCTACTTTCCTACTTTCAACACAAGGTCCGGAAAGGCAATGGTTCGATTGATTGTTTCGAATCTCCAACAGAGGAGACATGCGAATTTGGATTAGGGTTTCGACCGGAGAGGAGGAGATTGAGGCAGAGAGGTCGGTGAGGCGGATCGGAAGTTGTGTTTGAGACAGAGACAAAGAGAGAGAGAGAGAGAGAGAGAGAGAGAGAGAGAGAGAGAGAGAGAGAGAGTGTGT
>NC_033797.1:82005074-82032040 GCF_001876935.1 Asparagus officinalis | reverse complement strand
AGAGAGAGAGAGAGAGAGAGAGAGAGAGAGAGAGAGAGAGAGAGAGAGAGAGTTTGGGAATTTTTTGGTGTTTATTGGTTTTTTTTTCAAAAAATTTGAGGGAAAAATCCCCCGCCCCAAATTTTTTTGGTGAAAACGGAGGTGTCCCAATGGTTCCAACCGTTGGGGCTATTAAAACTTGGCCCAATGGTTCCAACCGACCGTTGGGGTTGCTCCGGTTTGTACTAGTGCAAGAAAATAGAAGAATGCTTAAAATGACCCATAACTTCCATCGCAAACTAGAGAGAATTAATACTTACACTGATGTTTTTATATATGTCATATTATTGTGGTAATAATTAAAATAGTAAAATTACCTACGGTGTATTAAACAAATTCAAAAAGAACATACCTTAACATGTGTTTGCTTGTTGGTGGAAGGGGTGAGAATATGTTCACCAAGGCCAAAGTTCTGAAGACGCCACACGTAAGCTTGTGGTGTATCCATATGGCAGGTCAAAACGTTACACCAATCACGCTCACGGATCTCGGCTATAAATATATTTTATTTTTTTGAAAATGCAAGATCAGTAAACAAATGAACTATCAAGAAAAAGAATATACGTTAAAAAATAATGGAAAAATGCATTATAAGCTTGGAGAGGACTTTAGCGAATGTAAGATGACGTGCAATAGTTATCACAGCATAGAAACAATGCTGCGATGTATACAAAATAGATTTCTTTCAAATATCATCACCCACAACTGCCCCTGCACCCGTGAAACATATAGTTTATAATTTAGGTAACATGAAGAAGAATTACAAAGTAAGGCAACTTATGGACCAGGCTTTTGGAAGCACATGCCGTTGCAGCTTTAGTAGGTCAATTTATTTTGGGCCAATGATCATGAGATCAGGAACATCTTTTTTTAAATAATAGAACTCGAGCAAGGCAAGCTAAAGAAACTATACAGTTCACATTTCCAAAAACTTAAGGCCTACAGAAGATTGTTAAACATTAGAAACAGGCCCGCCGTGCTCAAATACGGGCTTCAACAACTTTTTAACATAATTTCACACATTCTTCCCTCAGCCAGAAGAATGAAATGAGACCACGTGAAGGGACTGGTTTTACCAAACTATTTAATAATTCAACAAAACAAGGCCTGCAGTCAAGCATCGGCCCTCCAAGACTACAATACGAACACCATCGCCCTATTACAAATACAGGAACAGACTCCTTAACATACACCATCTGAAGCTCAGGATGAAATGTCAATTCGGTCAATGTAATAATATGAGAACTTACCCAGAATATTTCCTATGACAATAATAAATAAAGAATGTTAAAGGAGAGACTATTACCAGCATCAAAGGTGATGACATGCTTCAACTTGATCTCTTCTTCCTGAGAAAGATTAATAATGCTTAATTAGATGCCTCTTTATCCACCAACAAAAAATAAAAAACAATAAAAAAAGATAGTAAACAGGGCATGCGGAGCAAGTCAGTTTATCACCTTTTGTTCAAAAACAATATCAAAAAACAAAAAAAGGAAAAAAATAAAATAAAGAAGAATAAACATTCATAAAAACAGCCGATAAGATTATAATAAACAACAAATTCATCATCTCTCTTTATAGCTTCTGTTAAATAGCAGGATTCCTAATCTATTTTGGTAATATGAGGTTATTAGGAGTCCTAATCTATTTTGACAACATGAGGTTATTAGGATTCCTAATCTGTTTTGGTGATAGGTTATTAGGATTCCTAATTTGTTTTGTTTTTGGATTTAGGATTCCTAGTCTGTTTTAGTTTTAGGTTTTCTATATATATGGAAGACTAGAATCAATCAAAAAGAGCAGAGTTGCAATCAAAGATTAGTGAGACTTTTGAGCATTGTGAGAATGAGATATTGTGAGCAAGTTGAGAGCTTTGGTTAAGAGTTAGTTTGTGAGTTTTGTGAGATTGTAACTCTTTGTACTCTTTTTGATTTAGTGGAATCTCCCCATCCTCTTCCCGTGGACGTAGGCAATTTGCCGAACCACGTAAAATTGGTTATCTCACTATTTGTGTGATTTGTAATAGCTTATTTAGGTTCCCTCGACAGGTCAGTCCAAGAACTGATGAGAGGAAGAGCTGATATCTTACTTGGTTGAGATATTTTGCTTAAGGTTCTTGTTTTCTTTGTGAAACGAGAATTCTTATTGCGACCTGACTTTCTTGTTGTGCTGCCGAAGTGCTGCCGAAATTTCCGCTGTGCACAACACCTTCATTATGAGTTTCTTGGCTCTTTTCCTTATATGACGCCAAGAAAGTTCTCTACTTTGTTGGCCCTTCCCAAATAGTGAACTTTAATTAATTTCAACAAGATATATACAACACAAATTTGTTTAATAGGTTTTTACCAAAAACATGAATACTGTAAATCTCAACATACATCATAAACTTTAGGATGTATTTAATAAATCTCATCATATCTGAGCATCCAGTAAGTATTAGATGCAGGCAAGTCCTCTATGAAGTCCCTATGCAAGATAGGTAAAGCCAATAAAACAGTAATGTTAACATTTTGTAAAATGATAGAATGACAAGCATATGAGACCGGCGTGAGCATTTATTAGTATGAAACTAAAGATAAGTGTGAATTGTTCCCTCAAAACTAAAATCAGCATATCTACATGGAAATAAAAATGACACAAACCTGCACTACTGAGAAAACCCGGAAAGCACGATCTTGACTTGCAGACAATATGCACCTTCCATTTCTGTAGAATCTGATACATCAAGAATCGAACAATTATCAATGACAATAACTTGTAGACATTTGGTACAGAAAAAGATTCACAGGGATTGAGACAATCCAGACTATGAAAACCCTCTTTGAATCTAATCACCCACTGCAAGAACATCTTCAGGAAATAATTGTATGTATTTAAAGAAAATATTTGAAGGGGTTTTTCAGACTACTGTAAACTTAATTCACCAGTAACTGAAAAAGGTCACATTTCAGATATACCAGACTAAAATCTAAAAAAGCAGCAAAATTTTTGAGAAAAATTCTTTCAAGAAATTAACAAAACAACATTTCATCATCAAAAGCATTACCTATTAGCGTGATGTGGATAAATTTACACCAATGAAGTTCTAAAGCTAAATGAATATGCAGAGACCTTAGGGTGTGCAAGGTTATATAGTTAAGCTAAAGAGAAATAAAATAGTGCAAAGGAAAATAAATAGAAGCATGTGGTTGAGTAGAAAATTTCACCTGATGCATAAAGAAGGAGGAGCACTATGACCTTAGGGTTTTGCTATCATTGTTTGCTTATCCTCTACAAAAACAACATTCTAATTTCAATAAAATTATGAAAAACATTATGGTTACGTTTGGGAACTTGAATTTGGGCCCCGGATTTAAAATTCAGGGTATTTCAAATCCAAATCTCTAGTTTGGGCTTTCAATTGGGCTGAGATTTCAAATCCAATTATTTGAGAGAGGAGAATTTTAAAACCAAAATACAGATATTTCAAATCCCACCGTACCCCTTGGTATTTAGCAAATCCCGATTCCAACTCCTCCTCTCTTTCATTTCTCAGTCCCGATCCCCGATCCCGACTCTCAAGTTCTCTCTCTAACCTCTATCTCTCCTCTCTTCCCTTCTCCTCTCTCGTCGAAACCCTAGATCTGATCTAGGGTTTTGGTCTCCCCCTTTCTCCTCTCTCTCCCTATTCCATCGAACCCTAGATCTTCACGAGATCGAATCTCAAAGCAAAGATTTGGTTCGGATCTGAAATCTCCGCCGTCCGAGATCTGACAGCCCGATGATTCCAACCGTCCGATCACTCCCCCTCGTCGCGTGCTCCCTCTTCCTCATCACCGTGTTCGCTTCGGAATCTGATCACAAGGTACGTCATAAAGACTTCTCAGTAGTCTAGATGAGATTCAGATGAAAGCCTAACAATGATAAAGTCACTACATTATTTGGTATATCAGAAAGTACTAACTAGTAGATTGTGATGTCACATGTTCTTTAGAGTAACCGAACTTTGAAAAGGTAATCAATGGCATTGAGGGCTGCACGCTTGTTTGCAATGGAGGCATCAAGGTAATGTTGTCGACCAAACTCATCGACACTGATACCCTCGAAGACCAGCCACTCTGAGAAGCGCGGCTCGACTGGACCAATCTTGAATATGGATTTGATATGGAGAGGAGTTGGGGGGGACCCATCCGAGGTCAGGCTACTCTTGGTTAGGTTGGGGTGAATACCAACCTCGCGGCGACGAGGACTCCGACGGCTCATCAGGATGACGCTCAGCGCGAGCTCCGTTGTTCCGTGGCGGAGGAGCTCCGACGAGGCCAGGATGTGCGGCGGCGAGCGTCGAGGCGACAGGCGGCGAGGGTCCAGCGACAGGACGAGCTCGAAGCCTCGAGCTTGCCGTTCGTTTCGCTGGGGGGAGCGGATCAATGGCAGAGCTCTCGCTTCGTTCGGAAGGATGGCGTCGAGGCGAGCTCTGCGTTTTTGGGGGTGTCGAACTTCTGCGTTCCGTTCAGAGCTGGCGTCGCAAGTGAAACTCTGCGTTCGCGCACGAGTGTTGGCGGTCGAAGCTATCGCTGGCGGATAGGCTTCGCCAGCTCCTCCTCCCATCGCCTATAAAGAAAACCCCCATCCCTAGGCGTTTGGTGCTGGCTTCCCCCCTTTTTCCTCCTCCGATTCGTTCTCTGGCGGCTGCCCTAAATCGAGCTGCTGCGCATTTAGTTGTGATTTAATCCCAGCTTTTCAACAGTGTTTTGAAAGGGGATTTAAGAAGAGAGAGAGAAGAGAAGAGGGGACTTTATTGTGGGTATTAACACTGTAGCTACAGTGTTTGTTTGAGGAATCTCGGTTTAGAGATTTGCTCTTGATTTGTAATTTCTTGTTAGATTAAATAAGAAATTGACTGTGTGGCTCCCGAGGACGTAGGCAGTTGCCGAACCTCGTAAATCTTGGTGTACTTTTCTCTATACTGCGTTTCTGTTGCATTAGGGGTTTAGGCGTTTAAATTCCCAACAACTGGTATCAGAGCGTGAAACGATCTAGAGGAAGTCAGATTCAAGTGGGAGCCATGGCCGCAGATGAGGGAAAGGTGAGAATAGAGAAGTTTGATGGATCAGATTTCGGATTCTGGAAAATGCAGATAGAGGATTATCTGTATCAGAAAAATCTGTATCAACCTCTCTCGGGGAAGAAGCCGGAGGGTATGAAGGAAGAAGATTGGAATCTTCTGGACAGAAAAGCCCTCGGGGTTATTCGTTTGACGTTAACCCGCAATGTTGCTTTTAACATTGCAAAGGAGAAGACCACGGCAGATCTTATGGCAGCACTCTCCAATATGTATGAGAAGCCATCAGCCTCAAATAAAGTCCATTTGATGAGGCGGTTGTTCAATCTGCGAATGGCGGAAGGTGCATCGGTAGCACATCATCTCAATGAACTCAATACAGTCACGACCCAATTGAGTTCAGTTGATATTGAGTTTGATGAGGAAGTTCGAGCGTTGATCCTTTTGTCTTCCCTACCAGAGAGTTGGAACGCTACAGTCACGGCAGTGAGTAGCTCATCGGGAAAGAGAAAGTTGAAGTTTGACGACGTTCGTGATCTGGTTCTCAGTGAGGAGATCCGACGGAGAGAGTCGGGTGAAGCTACAACCTCTTCAGTATTGCATACAGAGTCAAGAGGTAAAAGTTCAACCAGAGGAAATGGATCAGATGATAGGAGATCCAAATCCAGAAATCCCAACAGTTCGAAGGCTATCGAGTGTTGGAAGTGTGGGAAAACGGGGCACTACAAGAATCAGTGCAGGAGTGCACGGGAGGAGTGGGAGGCAAATGCAGATGTGAACGTTGCCTCCACCTCAGGAGGAGATGATGCGCTGATATGCTCTTTGGAGAGCAAAGAGGAGTCTTGGGTGTTGGACTCAGGAGCATCATTCCATGCTACTTCTCAGAAAGAATTCCTCGAGAAGTATATCCCCGGAAACCTTGGAAATGTATATCTTGGTGACGATCAAGCATGTGACATTATTAGCAAAGGTGTAGTGAAGATTAAGCTGAATGAGTCAGTATGGGAGCTGAAGGATGTCAGGTATATTCCCGACCTGAATAGGAACTTAATCTCAGTAAGCCAGCTGGCTAGTGAAGGCTACACGATGACTTTCCATGGAGATGACTGGAGGATTTCGAAGGGCGCAATGACGATTGCCAGAGGCAGGAAGACCGGTACCCTGTATATGACAGCAGGTGCACGTTGTTCGATCTCAGTTGCAGCAGGCAATGAGACTTCAAAGCTGTGGCACCAGAGACTCGGTCATATGAGTGAAAAGGGGATGAAGGTTATGCACACAAAGAGAAAACTCCCAGGTTTACAATCAGTAGAGATTGATGTGTGTGAAGAATGCATACTTGGAAAGCAGAAGAGAGTTAGCTTTCAGGCAAGTAGCAGACCCCCCAGGAAGCAGAAGCTAGAACTTGTTCACTCGGATGTTTGGGGACCAACAACCACCGCGTCGATTGGTGGGAAACACTACTTCGTGACTTTTATTGATGACCACTCTCGGAAAGTATGGGTCTACTTTCTGAAGAAAAAGTCAGAAGTGTTTGAGGCTTTCAGAAGATGGAAAGCCATGGTCGAGAATGAGACCGGTTTGAGGGTAAAGAAACTCAGAACAGACAATGGTGGTGAGTATGAAGACACCAGATTCAAGAAGTTCTGCTATGAGCACGGTATCAGAATGGAGAGGACCGTGCCCGGCACGCCTCAGCACAATGGTGTGGCTGAGCGCATGAATAGAACGTTGACAGAGAGAGCCAGAAGCATTCGGATGCAGTCAGGCCTACCGAAGCAGTTCTGGGCAGAAGCAGTCAACACAGCAGCTTACTTGATCAACCGAGGTCCATCGGTTCCATTGGAGCACAGAATACCAGAAGAGGTATGGTGCGGAAAGGAGGTAACCCTCTCACATCTCAAATTTTTCGGTTGTGTAGCTTATGTGCATATAAGTGATCAAGGCAGGAATGAGCCTGATCCCAAGTCCAAGAAATGCACATTCATCGGGTATGGTGAAGACGAGTTCGGCTACCGCATTTGGGACAACGAAAACAAGAAGGTGATCAGGTGCAGAGATGTGACATTCAACGAGAAGGTGATGTACAAGGACTTGCACAAGACAGATGACGGTGACTCAGAGAGCGAGTCAACATTTGTAGATGCAGATGAAGTTCCAGATAACCTCTCAGAAGAACCCAATGCAGAAGGTCCTCAGCCAGAAGAGACTGTTGGACAGAATGGTGCGCAGAAGCTCGACGCACCAGCTCCGATGTTAAGGAGAAGTACTCGTCCTCCTGTGCCTAACAGCAGATACATGAATTATATGTTACTGACAAATGGAGGAGAGTCTGAAAGCTTTGATGAAGCTTGTCAGAGTGGAGATGCGAGCAAGTGGGAGTTTGCTGCGAAAGAAGAGAAGAAATCTCTGATCTCCAACCAGACATGGGGACTAGCTGAGTTGCCCATGGGGAGGAAGGCACGTCACAACAAGTGGGTGTATCGAGTGAAGAAGGAACAGGGTGGTTCCAGAAGATACAGAGCCCGACGAGTTGTCAAAGGATTTTAACAGATTATCCAAGGAAGAAAGGATCCAGCGGATATTTTGACAAAGGCAGCGACCTTTCAGAAACTGGGGTTGTGTGCAACTTCAGTTGGCCTTCATGCATAGATGATGAAGGCGGAGCCACACAGGAGAGGAGCGTGAGCGTCAATGGCGAGCTCTGCGTTCGTTCGAAGATGGCGTCGATGGCGAGCTCTGCGTTTTTGGGGGGGGGTCCGAACTCTGCGTTCGTGCGAAGCTGGCGTCGAAGTGAACTCTGCGTTCGCACAAGTTTGGCGTCGAAGCTATCGCTGGCGACAGGCTGTCGCCAGCTCCTCCTCCTCATCCGCCTATAAAAGAAACCCCATCCCTAGGGTTTTGGGTGCTGGCTTCCCCCTTTCCTCCTCCGATTCTTCTCTGGCGGCTGGCCTAAATCGCTGCTGCGATTTGTGACTTAATCCCCAGCTCCAACAGTGATTGAAGGGGGATTTAAGAGAGAGAGAGAGAAGAAAAGAAAGAGGGTTTTATCTGTGGGGTATTTATTCTCAGTTGAGAATTGAAAGGGTTCATACCCTTTGATTATTAACACTGTAGCTACAGTGTTTATTTGAGAAATCCCAGTTTAGGGATCTGCTCCTAAAATTGTAATTTCTTGTTTTTCTTGTTTGATTAATAAGAAATTATCTGTGTGGCTCCCGAGGACGTAGGCAGTTGCCGAACCTCGTTAAATCTTGGTGTACTTTTTCTATACCGCGTTTCCGTTGCAATTAGGGATTTAGGCGTTAAATTCCTAACAACTCTTTCATCCCTCCCCTTATGATCTCACACCTAAACGTAATTAGATTTCATTTTTATTCATTTTGGTTGGCATAGAATGTCAAAAAATGAAAGTAGATTGATTCATGTTTAAAATATAAATTATGATGAAGGACATAAGACATATACTTGACTAATCATATATATATATATCTCTTGCTGGAATTTAACCTACTTTTATATTTGATTTGAACTGTGAATGTGTATATAGCAAAGGTCATTGATATTGCATAATGTACAATATCTATTTATCGAGCAAGTGAGTCGCCTTTCATCATCTCTCATAGTGTGTTATACGCCAGCATCAATTTAGTATTTATCAATATGTGTAATGATTCATTCAATTATGCTATCACAGATACCTTATAAATGAATATACAAGAACGAAAATTCCTAATTCTGACCAAACTCAAACTAGTTATAAAGAAACGAATGAAATATATATGATAAAGCTTGTTTGCTTACTTGAGCTGTAGAAATCCACTCATCTCTATAGCTCCACAAAATAAAACTTCTCCATCACCCTGAGAAAAGTGCATGTCACCAGTACTAAGACTTGCTCCATCTACAAACACTGGAAGATAATTTTTTGAACCTCTACTGAGGTTTTTTATGTCACAGTTTCCCCCATTTACTCTTCCGGGTGATGTCCTTGCTGCCTTATTTGCAAATCTTATCCAATTCTGGGGTTCGCGTTTTAATCTGCAGTTTTACATAAACGTTAGATCATTTCAGGATGAATAATTGAATGCTACCTATGTAGAATACTAACGAGGTAGTTCCCTCATCAATATATTTTCCTTCTTTTTTGCTAATTTCAAGTAGTACAGCGAAACACCAAAATTGTTCCTTGTGTGTGTGTGGATATTGGGGTGTTCTTCTGTTCCCACGAGTTCGTATATGCGTGAGTAAATAACTCACACATCAAACTGCATTTTTATTACAATTGTGGGTAAACTTCCTGTAAAGAACATGACCATATTATACTGTTATGTAGACTATGGTGTATGATTAACATGCTGCTTTCATATGTTGCACCTTGAATAATGTGCATACCACAGGGTAACACATGTTTCTTTTTCTATCAGAATGTTTGATATTATTATTTCTTTGGCCTCAAGGTGCTTTTTCTCCAGCTCATTTATTTGGCAGCAAGGAATAAATCTAAATAATTACCTACTATCAGTATTGCAATAGTTGTGTTGTTGAAAATCCTTGCATTTATCGACATCTAATTGCATGAGCCTCAGGCATGCACTTTGTTGGTGTGATTAGTTAGCTTTATCAGTATTTAGCTTACGCAATAGTTGTTTTTATCTATACTGTGCATTATATCTCAATTCTCATTTGTAACTGTAGGCTAATTTGTTCTAACTAACTATATTTTTATTTTTTCGTGAACAACAAACTTACATATGCTCAACATTTACATGAATGCCATTTGAATGTGTATTTGCATGCGGATAAACCTTTAATCATCATGTACAACCATCAGCACCACCAAAACGAAGCCTCTATTTCATAGTTTTGGCATTTGGACATATATGGATTAGTTTTTTCTTTTTCCAGCTCTATTAAGGATTACCTACATTAGCATTACATATACATGTTTCAATTACCATACTTCATGTTTGTTTCAATTGGCCATACTTCGTGTTTGTTTCAACCGTCTCACTATGCATAAGCATGATTTCCTCCCCGGCACAGGCACTATGAAGTTGTCTTGAATTTCTGAATCATAGAGGCTTATGAGCAAGATACATCAGGACACATCATTTTTCTTTCATCCTCTTTGATTGTTGAACCCCATGTTCCATTGTCTGATGAGATTTTGTTTTGGTCTCTCTTACTTATGACGTATTCAGATTCAAGCACAAAAGTGACTTGGTAATATATTAGCATTTTATGAGTTATTAACAAGAATTTTGTTTCTTGTGTGTCATTAGATATTTATGCGGTTGGTTTAATATATTAGCATTAAGGACATTTGTCTTTATAATTAATTGAGCGTTATTTCCTCCTGAGTGTTGAACTATGTTACTTACAAGATTTGTTTATGATTTATATCTTGGTCTGTTCCGACATGTTTATACTTATTTTCTTGGGATGCAGATAATGCTGGGGTTATTGTCAACCCAAAGGGGGAAATGAAAGGTATATGTCTACATCCTTTTCCCATGGATTATCCTTTTTTTAACCATCTCAACATTAGACTCTATTTTGTACATGCATTGTTGTTTGTAGTGAAAACTGTAATGCATAAATTTGTTTTTGCTTCTTTATCTAATATATATCAATCGATATTTTCTGCTTCTTTAGGATCTGCAATTACTGGACTAATTGGAAAGGAGTGTGTTGATTTGTGGCCTAGCATTGCTAGTGTAGCCAATGCTATTGTGTAATATCCAGATTTTTCTTCAGGTGTCAGTGAGGAGGAGTAGCTTCATGTTATTTGTTATTGAAAAGGAAAGGGAGTTTTTTAAATATGGATCCATATTTGTATTGGATCTTTTTGTTTTTACGTGATGTACATATATTGGAATTGATATTCTAGGATCCAACTGATGGTAGCATTGTTTTTTTTTTGTTATGAAATTAAATGGTGATGGTTTGAAGATAATAATGGTGATGGTTTGAAGATAATAATGATTCATATATTGGATATTATTGTTGAAAATTTATTAATAAATAAGCTATTGGAAAATTTGAAGATATTTTGTTAAACTTCTCTGGCGGCTTTGTGAAATTTATCCTAACTTTTACCTCAACATAAACATTGATGTCCGCATAATGATTGAGGAGTTAAGAGAAAGCATAAATTTTCTTAAAACACAAATTATGAAATCCAAATTCATGTATAATAAAGTGTATCCAAACACTATATTTTAAATCATTGATTTCAAATCATTGCATTTTATAAAGACACCCAAATAAAAGATTCTATCAAATTATTGATTTCAAATCCTAGATTTAAAATCCTTTGATTTTAAATCAACATTCCAAATCTAAATCTTAGTTCCCAAACACAGCCTATCTGAATTTGAGGATTTACCTTGTCAAGTAATGAAATAGAATTCTCAACCCCTTTAAGATCAACCGAGACAGCAAAGACCTAATTTTTAAAATTGAATAAAAATTTGGCAAATAGAGAAAAAGAAAATTTCAAACTTAAGGGTTTGATGATAAAGTATAGACTTTTTTCATGGTGGACAGGTCAGAGGAGATGCGGTAGACGAGGTTGGATTCGAAGAGAAACGTCGGACGAGAGGGAGTAAGGGAGAGGCGTCAAATGAGAAGGGAGGTAGTGGATGATGACGAATTGAGGAGAGGTGGCAGACGAGCTAGGTTGGGATGGTCGACGAACAAGAGGAGGTTTCGAACGAGGGGAAGTGAAGGAGAGGCAGCAGACGGAGGGAGCCAAGGAGAGGAGGGAAACGCGAGGTGTAGATCATCGGAGGATGAGCGGGAGTGAAGGAGAGGCGACGGGCTTTGCTCCATCGAGGAGTGGTGGGGGATGAAAAAGAGATCAACACGAGAAAAACCCTAGAGCTTAACAAAGGGAATGAAGTCAGTGATTTGTTTTGATGGGGTGAACATCAGTTAACATGAGGTAAAACCGTCCTTTAGCCCATTACAAAATTTATTGCAAGCTTAATTCAAGCCCAACACTTTTGTTTAAAGCGTTGTCTTAGACTCTCTTTATGACGGTTTGAACCGTCACAGAACCGTTCACTTAGACATCAAAGGGGATGGTTTTAAACCTCACCCCATGAACTGTCCCCATAGACCAATTATGTGGTAGTGGCAGGGGGCAGCTAGGGCTCTAACCGACAGAATCTCAATAGACGAGTTGAACCATGACCGACGGTCAAGATTAATTCCAGAATTCGAAGCATCTTTTCTCAAATCAAGACAAAGCGTGTTTTATTTGAATAGCCCGCAAGCTTACACGAAATATGAAGGAACAACGGTTGAAAAGAATTCGCTGACGTCAGCCACATCGCATCAACAAAAACTTTTCAAATTCCTCATTAATGCCTCTCCTGACTCAGCAAGAACTGTTATTTTTCACCCGGACCCGGCTAGGCCGACTCGAAGTGAAAGGAACTAACTGTTGTAGCCATTTTAGTGATAGAAGATAATCTCTAATCAATGACAGACAAGTGTCCCACATTATGCATAATCAGGTCAGCATCTCAAGAAAATCCGAAGCGTAGTTCGATCGACTCAACACGTTGACATCCTGAGAGGACGACTCGAAAGACGACGACCCTAAGGCGTTATGTGTCGTCCCCCAGCTGAATTGACTACTTAAACACTCCACTCAGTAACTCATTGGTCGACACCTTGTGAGGGAAACTCGAAAGGCGGTACTTCTCAACCACTAGATGAGTGAAAAGGCGATGAAGCACCTCGAACCACGAGCCCCTCCTTTGCAATGATGACCAATCACCTCGCCATAAATGTCATTAAATGCATTATGGGCGCTATCATTCCTCTGCCTCCAATAGTATTTATGACGCATCGGACTATGTCGGCACCGCACACCCCACGTCACTTTGCATTAAACCGAAGTGACCTCTCCTCCACTCGTCGGTTGACACCTATAAAGTTAAAGCTAACTTGGCCGCTAACCCATGCCCGACCGACGTTACATTCTTACCCCTCCTTCCATTACTACAAAAGGAGATACTATTTTTCATTACAAGGTAAGCTTTTTTCACCATTCTCTGAACTTAAGAACTACTATAGTTCCTTTTACTTCTCCACACAAGCCACGTACTGATTTGATCGTCAGAGTAACAACCAGGGAATCACATCCTGCCCTCTCACGATCTTTACTTGTGCAGGGAAGTACAACTTGCCCAAAAACCAGACATTGGAGGAGTTAGAGGATCTCCGTCAACCTAATCTACTTTCATTTGACTGTGTGATTCCATACATCAACAGCGTCCATAACATTTTTTCCATTTTTTTCATTTTTATGTATTAAACTTGGTGGATAAGGATATGAATTTTACTTTAGAAAAATAACGTTTGTATTTATATTTGTAACCATCATCGCTAAGCAGATACAAATATGATAAGTATCAGATTCGATCCACATTCAATTTGCTCGCAGCCCGAGTATCATGTGATGTTGAAGGACACCACCAGTTGCCTACTGTTATTTGTGTTTAATGCTTACAGCACCATTAGAGTTATCATAGACATCACTAAGTCACATAGAAAACTACTCAACTTCTAGATACTTACATTCTAACCTAATGAAAGGTACTCTTCGTTGGAAAGTTGAATGTCCATTAAGACGAAGAGATCCCCGTATGACCAGAAAACAAAACCCAAAGAAAAAATAAATAAATAAATAAAAAGCAGATTAGGAGAGAGCGAATACGTTTACAACCTCTCAGCCACAGTATCACTGATGAGTGCAAGTTGCAAGGCGATATTTGAGGTTGACTTGATTAAAACTGAAAGCAGCCCTGAAACGTGACAAAAATCATGAGCGCCCCACATTTTAATCTCCGAGTTCCGGATTTGTGAGATAAAATTAATATTTCACTTTTATATAAATAGTGAATAGTTTATTATTATGATTATAGTACGATTAAATTCCAATTCCCAATTATAAAGGAGAAATTGCATGATATTTCTCTGGAATACAAATAAGATGTTAGATTTTTGCCGGACTCATAGATTGGAGGAGAGGTCCGAATGTAATTTATATTTCTTTAGGGCTAGTTGATGTTAATTTGATTTGTTTTTTAAAAGGTAAATTTCATAAAAACCCCCAAGCACATTGGGTGCTTCGGCAATTCCTTCCCCATATTTTGTTTTTTTCTAATTAACCCCCAAAACTCCAGTTAACCCTTAAAATTCTGATAATCACATTTTTATTATATTTTATACTATCATTATCTATTTGATTTAAATAAAAATGTTACTAATAAACATGTTTTATCTTAATTGCAGATTAATGAATAAAAGCCCAAAAGAACTCAACATCTCATCTCTCAATAAGCCCAAGAAGTCCAAGCCCATACACAAGAGAATATCGGCCAAAAAACATGATGACTGAGTATCGATATCGGTATCGATACCCGTATCGATAACCGTATCGATTCCAGCATCGATACCAAATTTACTGTTACAGATTAAAGGCTGAAATTGATTAATTTGGGGATCAAGTCTAATCCAAGGGTTAATATTTGCTGTAATACTCTATAAATAGGGGTAGAGAGTGAGGGGTTTGGGTGCGAAATATTTTGTAAAAACTCTTTTTGGATAGGAGGGCTACTCTTAATTGAAAAGACCTTTCAAATTGTAACTTTTTATTACAATAAATAAAGAAATATTTTCACCTATTTATATTTTTCTTTTCTTCTCTTTGTTTGATTATGAAGATGAATGTGAGACGAAGATAAAGATCAAGAGGAAGGTTTGCTATCACCTTGAGGTTAGAATCCTCTTGGGATGTAAATTTTCTCTTTGTTAATAAATTTATCTTTTAGTTTCTTTACTTGGTTAAGTAGCCAAGAGGATAGAACCCTCTTGCCTTGGATTTATTTTCATGCGTAATAGAGTAGATTTACTTTCATATCTTTACTTTCTTACTTTAAATTCTTGCATTTATTTCTTGTAATTTATTTTATAGTTTAAATTTTATTTTCTTGCACTATTCGTCTTGAGGCTAGAACCCTCTTAGGATTAGTTTTTGTTTTTGTTTATTTTTCTTTTCTTTGATTCACCTGAGGCTAGAACCCTCTAGAGAATTGCCCTTTTTTAAAGATTATGTGGAACTAATACTTGTGAGAATTCTAGAAATTGCATGAAACTAGCTAGTGGATTCAATTTTAGATTCCTCATATCTCTAATTGATTTCTCCACCTTTTACTTTCTTGATTATCGTCTTTTTCTCTCATTTATTTCTTGATTTTTTCCCTTTTGTTAGTTTTATTTACATTTACACTTTGTCACATCCACTCTTTATCTCTCCACTCTCAATCTCATTTTATTTTTATTTACATACAATCACTCTCATTCTCTCTATCTCTCTACAAACATATCTATCACTCTTAATTGTCACACACATAACATAAGAACCAATTTGAATTTTCTCCTACAAACACCTTCCTCGTGTGATCGATGACTTTTTATACTATAACTTGATGGTTGTGTACTTATAACTTTAAAGGTATACTTTTATGCCCCGTCAAATTTTTGGCACTGTTGCTGGGGAAGGTGCTTATAAGTAGGATTTTATTTATTTTGGTTCTTTAATTTGTGTATTTTCTTATGAAGGAACTAGTTGAAGATTGAAGATTAAGATTGGAAATCGAGGATTTGAAGATTTGCTTATGATAACTCTTCTTTCTAGTATTTTCAATTCCACCCCTTTAGTTTGTTTCTCACTACTAGAGACAATTAGAATCTAAAAAGAAAAAAAAGATTTTTTTTGTCAACCATAATAAAATTCACCCTCCACTTGGACATTTAACAACAACATAATACATTCAAATAAGAGTTCCTTTTCTCACATTTATTTTATTGTTAACCTTAATTAAAAAAACAAAGAGATTTTATTTTACCATCATTTTATAGTTGTGTTTAACTCCTAGGGTTGCATTGCATATAGTAGTAGGAATTCACCAAAGTGATTTAAGCATCTTGATTTGACACTCATTTAAAAATATTCTTAAGGAAAACCCTTTAATCAAGATAAAGTGAGGGATTTCATCACCTTTTCCCTAGCTCACAAATTACTAATTCCTCACTACACAAACCTAAGCCTTTTAAAACTCATTAGACGTTGGCTCCTAAGGACTCGAGCTCATTAAGGAACAAGAAATCCTTAAGTGAACCAATTTAAGTTTATTTGAATTCGTTAGTATCTAAAGTAAGGTTTAGGGGTTCCGTAAAGTGATTCGCAAGGAACGAGATACTTAATTGATCTTTGAACTACCTCAACTACTATCCTTACCTGGCTAACTAACCGAGTAAACTTTAATCTTTTCATTAAGGGAGTTTTTGGTTAGGAGCTTGTCTACCCGAGTTTAAGCTTAACCCTAGAAGTTTGAGTGATTGACACAAGTAATTATTTTTAATTTGTTTTAGTTAGGTTTTTCTTTTATCTTTCTCCTCCTTCTCATTATCTTTTACAATGTATTTTTAGTATGCCTTTAAAGAAACTAACTTTTATTTTTCTTAGAATTTTTTTAGTTAAACAAATTAAAAAAAAGAATCTACATTGGTGTATGCAAGGTTGGATTAGGGATAATACTAATCATTTAATCTGTTTTGAACCAATTTTTAAAGAAATGGATAATCCTAATCCACCGGTTCTTCAAGATATGTGTTACCCAACTAGGAATATAATCCCGTCTTGTATTAAACTACATGAAGTTAATGGAACTAATTTTGAGCTTAGACCGTATTATATAAACATGCTTCTAAAATTCTTAGGAAATAAAACAAAAAACGCTTATATCTTTATCTCCGCGTTTGAGGAAATTTATCTTATGATTAAGTTTAGCAAACTATCTGAGGATGCGATCAAGCTTCGATTTATTCCATTTGCTCTTAAAGACAGGGCCAAGAAATGGCTGTGTAGCTTACCCACGAATTCTATTTTAACTTAGAATGAATTTGTTATCGTCTTTCTAAAATGTTTAAACTTAGAAATAGTATCATGAATTTTAAAATTGTCCCGGGTGAGTCATTCTGAAAGTATTTTGATAAATTTAAAGATTTTTTATCCAATGTCCGCACCATGGTCTAGAGAAATGACGATTATGCCAAATCATCAATGAAGGATTGGATTATTCTTCAGAAACTATTTTAGAATCAATGTGTCAAGGGGATTTTATGAAGAAAATTGTCGATAAAGCTTGGAAATTTTTAGAGAGCTTATCCGAGAAAACCATGCAATGAGAACACTGTGATCACAAAGTTTTATTAGTTCCCCAACTTAAATCCAGTGGTCTGTCCCTAGAGACAAATATTACCTCTGAAGCAAAGATGGCTATAAGCATGCGTAGGTTAGAAGTTCTAGAAATCAAAAAATGAGCCCCAGCTCAAATCAATCAAGTTTCTACCTCAGGTTGTCACTGTTTGTGTCAGAAATTGATTTATTTACTGAATCCATTACAATCGTCGACTTTTACATATTCAAAAAAAGATGAGTCTTTTTATAAGACTTCTTTATACAAAAGAAATAGATCAACAATTTCCTAGAAACACACGCAGAGGACGTTTATCACCCACTGCTTGCGTGGGGTCTTTGCATGTGCCGAGGTTTATCCATAGACCATCGCGGATTAGATCCAGTTGATTTCATTGTCTCATAAAGAAAACAAAAAATTAAAGTGAATGACTCAACAAGGTGAGGCAAACACTCTTCTCGAGATCAAATCAAAGTTTGATCTCAAGGGAAGTAGGTAACAGGTGCTGAAGGGCTGCAGATCTGCCAAACTCCTTCTCTTTATGCTGACAAACTCGCATATCACTCTTCCTATTCTCTAAAATTCATGCTCCTTTGCTGCTCAAAATGATAGGGCTTCGCCTCTAGCTCGAAATTCCCGATTACCTGAGTATAAGGGCCCTAGGCTTGTATTTATAGCCTCCGAAAGCTGTGTTTTCGGGTAAGAACTAATGATTTGATCTTATCCTCAGTTAAAACAATTTAACCATATTTAGGGATAGCCTTAAGTCTATTAGGGAGGCTCTGTAATAGATGAATCCCGAGAATCTATCGAGAAACACGTCATCGTGAGTCCTGAAGGTGCGAAACACCAATGGTGTTTCGTATCAGGTGAGAAACAACAATGGTGTTTCGCATATGGGTGTGAAACACCAAGGGTGTTTCACACTATAGGTGCAAAACACTGGCTCATTTGTCTGTCATTTCGTCATTTCGCACTTTCCGTTGACTTGTACGCTTTACCGACTTGCTTCATGCGTTCGTTTGCTTCTTTACAGCATTCGACAATCCCATTTGACTTAGATAACGACATTCATCGCCTTCTCTTCATCTCGAGCTGTGTGTAAAAACTTATAGGTAATTTTTGATGCCTGCAGATACCCCCTCCAAAGTATTTTAGTCTCATTCTTTTATAGAGGAGCCTGAAATACTTTGGATATGATACGCACAACCTTCAATTCATTGACTTCTTCAGCTTTTATTCTATTCAGTAATTTATCGAATAGCTAAAATTTTTCTGGTGATGTATTTATCATCTGATCGTTGTTGAAATCTTGAACTGAAGTTGGTATGTTAATTTCTAAATTTAGCTCGTGTCGTTAAATCAATGTTGAACTGATCATCTTTGTCTGGATTTCGTATCTGAATCACAATTAAACTCCCGAGGATTATCCTTTGACCTAGAATTTTATCCTGAGCCTTATTTTGTTAAAAATCATCGACGTGTTAACTGGCGTAGACCCTCGTTGTAACACATTGACCGGCGTTGACTCTTATTTGCAACGTGTTGACCAGCGTTGACTTTTGTTACAATGCGTTGATTGGTGTTGACTTTCATTTGCAACGCGTTAATCAGTGTTAGCTCTCATTTGCAACGCGTTGACTGGCGTTGACTCTCATTCATGATGCATTGACCGGCATTGACTCTAATTCGCAACGGTTGACTAGCGTTGACTCTTATTTGCAATGTGTTGACCGGCATTGACTCTCATTTGCAACACATTGACCGACGTTGACTCTCATTTGCAATGCGTTGACCTACGTTGACTCTTATTTGCAACGCGTTGGCCGGCGTTGACTTGTGTGAACACAGTTTATACTCATATGTTGACTGGAGTCTACACAGTTTAAGTTCTTAAGGCGTTGGAGCAAGGAGAATCAGTTTATACTCGTATACTCCTTGGAGTTTCGAGAATCAGTTTAACCTCGTCTACCCGTTGGAGGTTCAAGGAGATGCAGTTTATACTCATATACTTATCGGAGTGTAATTACAGTCTGAATACATCAAAACATGTGAGAACAGTAAAAAACGGGCAAAAATACACCATTGAAAACACCCAAAACTCTCTCTCTTGTGCGAAACATACTTGGTGTTTCACACATGTGTGAAACACCAAGTGTGTTTCGCACATGTGAGGAGAGAGAAAGAGGGGGTCGATTTTGGGGGGAATTTTTGAATGCTAGCGCCGAATTTTAGGGGCATTTTCCCTCTTCAAACTTCTTTCTTCTTTTCTCAAACTCAAACTCTCCTAAACCCATACTTCCTCCTCAACTAGAATCTTCATATTTCCATCTTCTTCCTCCTTCTCAAACTCTTCCAATCCCAAACTCTCTCTTTAAGGACTCTAAATCCCTCCAAACTCTTATCATTTAAAACCTCTTAATTCTTCATCTTCTTCCCCTCTCTTTACAATTTGAAATTTGACATACCTCAAGAGCTAGGGATTGTTGAATTCTTGAGTTCAAGACTTGATTTTTTTAAGTTGGGTTCTCAAGCTTCTTGGGTTCAAGCTCTTGATTTGGGTAAGCTCCTCTCCATAATATTTTTCTTGTATGTTTGATTTGATTCAAGAGAGTGATTTGGACCCTTATTCTTGGTTTTGAGGTAAAGATTGAAACTTTAGCTTGGTTTTGAGTTTGATGGCCGAATTTTGGGTAAGAGGATGATGGGTTTGGCCAAAATTTTGAATGGGTTTTGATAGATGATGGTTGAAATCATGAACTTGGATTTGATGTGGTTTCCATCCTTCATTGTGGCCAAGCTTGAACTTGAGTTCTTGGCTAAAACTTTGATGAGCTTGGGTTGTATGCATGGCCGAAATTTTGTGAATAGGAGGATGATGATGTGGCTGAAATTTAGTGAATGGGTGGAATGATGATGTGGCCAAATTTTGAACATGGGTTTATGGATATTCTGCTCAAAGTTTGAGTATGAGGATGATGGGTATAATGGCCAAAAAAATGGATTTAAGGATGGTGGTTTTTTTTCCCCCTCAAATATGGCTGATGTTTTGATGTGCTCATGGCTAAAGTTGAGCTTGAGGCATAAATGGTGTTTTGGGTATTTTGGCCAAAAGTTAAACTTGAGGGTTTTGGATGAAAATCAAACCCATCGTTTGTATGTATGAATCCCGTAGGTTTAATTAGACTCCAACCGTAAAATATCATTTTGTTTGTAGGATTTTAGCTAAAGTTCATAATTTCCCTTTTAATTTCAGATTTCTGAATTGGAAATTGTACCTAAACCGTTGATTTTTACTACAGGTAAGCAATGTCTCCAAGGCGGCCACGTTTTCACAGGAGTCGACCAGCCTCTTAGCATATTGAGAGAATGGCTCTCGTAGCTTCTTCATATAGGGGTGAGCCTTTATAGCTCTTGTGAACTCAAATTAATTTTGAATGTTGCACCCTCGTTTGTCTCCCTTGCAAGGCATTCGAGAAGAGTGGATATCCTCCTTTACATGGATTAACGCTTAAAAGTCGTGTTTTGTTTCATCAAAACACGTTCTAAGGAAAATGGGGTAATGCATGTTGTATTACACTCCTTCGGGTAGGGTATATTGTCATGTTATCTGTGCGATAATGTACATCGTCCCTTACGTGTGTGGCAGTTGAAATCGTCTCACCAATTTACAAGGTAATGACTCTATCTCACGGATGAGTTCAACTTCTTGTATTTCCTTAGAAATATTTTTCTGACTACGTTTTATTTGTTTCAGTTGAATTCTCCTCAGATGTGTTCTTGTCTTATGCGACAAGTGGTGGTAGCAATGAGACTTTTACTACTGTTGACGATGTACCACTCATCACCGTTGCTCCTCAATTCAATCCGGACAGGCCCGGGGAAGTTCCTTGGATTGTACGAGATGGGGATCGTCGTACACTACGATGGCTAATTACTGACACCCCACTTACTAAGGATCCCAGCTCTACTCAAGCCCTAAAGAAGCCGGACTACTTGTTTGGTGATCATGTTAAAGACTCGGATATGCTAACCCTTGAGGATGAGCATTGGTTGAACAAGGATGGTAGGAGTTTGCTATATATTCCCTCTATTCCTCGTCAATATACCCTTGCATGTTTGAGGAAGCAAGCCGTAACTCGGGTGATGCCTTATCACCTCACGGATGATCATGAGCGAGTCCATTGTGGGTTTATTGCTTATCAGCAGACACCGGGTTCTGATGGGTGGGACTTTATTTGTGGTATCCAACCAGGCATTCTGGGACTTGATACAGCACCGCCAAATGAGCTATCGATAGTCGCCAACACGGTGAGGAATCAGCTCACCAGACTTGGGAGGGAACTCCCTATGACAGGATATAGGTGTTATGGATGGGTGCACTTACTAGCAAAGAAGTGGTGGACCCACATGACGAGCTATGTTATTGGACGCAAGGGTAATAAGTTGAAGAGTAGTGGATTTTATACGCCAATACATGCCAGTATGTATGGATTACCGATCAGCAAACACCATTTCTTGGCATTGTTGGAGCTTTATAATCTTGACACTAACACTCTTTTGACTCGCAATGAAGAGTTAGGGTTGGCTCTTAATGAGATGCAGAAGGTTTCTAGACTTTCTATAGGTGATCATCCATATCAAGAGTATTTCCCCCTAACCGGCAGCTGAGGCAATTGGAGAAAGCCTCTTCCAATATTCATGACATATTGTGGGATCTTACATGTCATTATTATACGACTTTAGCTAGCATAGGTGTTCTGGCGAAGAAGACATCACCACAGCTAAGCCTGAAACAATTCGCCGACTACCTATTCCAGTGCCTAGAGAATAGTTCTGGTAAAGCAGTTTGTGAGTTAACTCCTCTAACTCCCTCAGAGATCAATAACGTGATTGAGAAGATAGGTGCCCAATCATACACTACTTTTGTCGCAGAGGGAAAGTTTTCAACGAGGACCAAGTTTCGGACATTCTTGTAACATGCCTAGAAGCAGATTCGGCCTATGACTCTTCTTACGATATATCACCATTTGGCTCAAGAAATGTGTCATACCTTATTAGTTCTCCATCGCCTTACAGATAGAGGTTCTCTTCCCCGTCGTCCAGCTTGCTTATGGGAAGTACCTTTCCTTACTTCCGGCGATGGTCGCCGATATACAAAATAGGCTTTGATACTTAGTTTCTGGCTTCACACAGGTGGGGCATAAGCCATCGATCGAGATTCTCCCTATCAAGGTCGAGCTCCCGTATACTTAGCTGGTCGCATGGCTTGTTCTCTATTGTCCTAACCTAATGTTAGCACCGAGCATCATAAATCCTTCCATTCCTCTTTTGCAGTCATTAGAAGAGAGTAGGTGGGTAGCGAAAAGTTTCCTTGAGGCCAGGAAAAAGCTTCACATCCACAAATGCTGGGAATTCTTTAGATGCTTCCCTTGTTTCTCCAGCCATTATAATGATTTGTTGATTGATGAAGAGAGGCCAGGGTTAGGGCATACTATCCTAGATGTAGGTTGCTTTTGGTGGTTAATAAACATCCAACCCAGATATCTCATCCTTAGTGCGAATGAGCGCTATCACATAGAGCCTTACATGCTGTGTCGATTTGCTCGTCAGTTTGTTTACGACCAACTGTACATTAGGAATTCGAGTCGAGAGCTAAGAACTAAGGGTGGTCTTATAGATGGTATTCGAGCATGGCTCTGGAGCGTGTCTGGTTGCACGAGCGCTACTTTTGCCCTCCCTACGACAGGGCGTAAGACACAGCTTACTTTTCTCTACTGCAAGTGGCTCATTGCTGAAATGAGCTTGTGAGGTTGAAGTGCATTACAGAGTTGGAGGCCGAAGAAGAGGTTAGGGTCGCCACTAAGACCGTCTGTGACACTAAGCTTTCGGGGAAGCGGGGGAAGAAGTCTATCAGACCCTCTGGCAAAGGCAGATAGATGGTAGAGGATGAGGAGGAGCTCCTTCCCACTGATGACGAAGAGGAGACCTCTGAAGAAGACATCAGCGATGGCGGAGATTTTGAGATTAAGGGTGATGAGGAGGCTGTTAGGCTAGGTCTGTCTGACTCCTTCTTTTCCTCGAGATTACTTTCAAACCTGGTGATCATTTGCCAGGTTAGTCCATTTGCTTTGTTTAATCGTCCGACGACTTCAAAGAAGTCAAGGCAGGAGGTTTTATTTACTGTCCTAACAAAATGACAAATGTCCTTCCAGGTGAAGCGATTGAAGAAGAAGAGTCTCGTCCCTTTCTTTACATGAGATCTTGATCCACTAATGAGGCTTCTTCACGAGTTGAGTCGCGTGCCAAGTTTGTTGGAGAAGCCTGCTATTCACAAGGAGGCTCGATCCCCGAAGTGGAAGAAGACAGTGCACAAGTCATATATCAATCCGTGTGCTTTTGAGGTGGAGTCATTCAGCAACACACCTACCAGCGAAGAAGGTAACATCTCATCTTTGTGTATCATTTGATTATTTTACTTATGAATTCTTCGGACCTAATCACATTTTGTGCTCTCAGGGGGTCACGAAGGAGGTGTATTCCTATAAGACCCTCTCTTTCCTAACTTTGCTCATTTCAAAGGCTAGAGCTTTGTGCAATAGATGTGTGAGGCTATTGGTGAGGAGCCCGTGCATGCTAGGGATAGTGAGTGTGCTGATGTTGGCGAGCTTGGTCCAACCACGAGTATCTCCTGTCCAAGTATAAATAATATTGGTAATACACCATTCAAATAGCAATTATAGGAGTTGAGCGATTCTGAATCCGTGGATCCACTAATCGTTTCTATGCTTCATGTGAGAGACTGGGGAAGTTGTTGCAACCACAGAGGGTGAGTCCGATCTCTACTCATTCTGAATTTCATCTTTTCTTCCTTCTGCCTAACCTCTATCTTCCGTAGATAAGATTATGGAGGGTTTTGCTGAGGATGAAACCCTTCATGATGCTGACATCGAAGAGTTGGGTGGGCACCCATTCAATCTGACTTCGAGCTCCTCCAAGACTGAAGATATGTTGCTCGACGATATGTTATCGGAGCAAGCCCATCACGAAGTTGTAGGACCACATATGGAGGCTGGTTCATCCGTAGGTTAGGAATTTTTATTATAAGTTCGCCATAATTCGTTTATCAGTTCTTACTTAACCACGTGGGAATTTTGATTGTAGGACCAGCCAGCAGAGCTGATGCAGCTACAATCATTGGTGCTTCTGATCAGCCTGAGGATCTTGGCTTCCCACCATTGGAGGTGGCTACGGTCGCAGCCCAACCGCCTACCTTTCAGCTTGAGGCTATTGTTCCCTCAGATCCGATGGTTACAAAAGATGTCATTGTAGGGGATAGTCCTACAGTCCTAGTGGAGAGACCAGCTAAAGAAGCCGGTACTTTAACGATTGTCGTACCTACCACCATTCCAGTGATTCCCGATGTTAGGTTGGCAGGGTCAAGCATGAGATGCCAAGTTGAAGGGTCCTCTGTTGGCATTAGTAAGTTCTGCTTTGTAACTTGCTTTGAGTTTCTAGCTAATATTTTAGAACGTAATAATTCTCCTTTCTTTTTATAGAGCTTCCCACATTTCCATATGAGCTTGTTATGGCTTTGCTAAGAGATACTGATCCAAGCAAGGAGATTTCTCATGTGGATCTCGGTCATTTTGTTTCTTTTGTGAGTGGAATGATTGAGAAGATCCTTGATCGAGGGTATTCTTTCGATATGTTCAGGCGGTCTCTTGATCATCATATAACGATGCTCAGAGAGGAAGGATATCCTGATTTGGCTGATCTTCTCACCACAGACTTAGCCACGCTAGAGCATGAGTTTCAAGATCTGGGGGAGCTACAGGCTATAGGTGCTTCTTCATATGTTGCTACTCGGTTGGAGTCTCAGCTGAAGTAGTGGCGTGACACACAGATGTCCCTTGGGGACGAGCTTCAGATGCAGGAGAATTATATCATGCAGATGATAATGGTTCTCTCGAGGAAAGACAAGAGCATGGCGGAATTGCTTAGCTCTTTGGTTTCAGTCGACGAGAAAATTGCTGATCTTGAGAAGGCGCTGAAGCATGCTAAAGATTCTCGCGCCATTCTCGCAGGCGAATTAGCTGATACAGAAAACTCTCGAAGATAGTTACTAGAGAAGTTGGAGCCTGCGAAGGAAAAGCTGGACAAGCTGAAAAGCGAATCTTTGAGTGTATTGGATGCCACTGAAGATTCTGTCCGGGCTAAGTTGCAGATTAAGCTCGAGGACTCTTATGAGAAGGAGATCTCTATGTTGGAAATTCAAATTCGTGGCCGTAAGATGTATTTGGATTGATAGCGCCACTTTTGTATCTTTTGATTTGGCTTCATTATGAACACAAAGTCTATTATTTAGCATATTTCTTTTATTATGATTTTTATTCCATCTGGAACAAACAATTATAATACTTATAGGATTTTTGGCAAACACTCAGCCTTCAACGATTTTAATTTGTCTTCACCGATTACCATTTGAATTAGGCTTGTATGTGAATTATTTGAGTCCATTTCACATGTAACGTTGTGCTAAGAGAATTAACTTTCTTAGTGCTACGATATTAAATACGTAGACTTCACCATTGTTACAGGAATAGGCTACCTGGCAACGCGTGTTAGGCGTAGACATAGGATTTTTGGCTAACCCTCAGCCGTCAATAGATTTGATGTGCATTTACCAGTTATCATTTGAATCGGTCTAGCATATGAATTTTCTAAGTCTGTTTCACATGTAACATTATGCTAAGAGAGTTAACTCTCTTAGAGCTACGATATTGAATACGTAGACTTTTCCATTGTTACAAGAATAGGCTACCCGGCAGTATGTGTCAGATGCATGCTTATCTCTAATTAGGGATCGAGATAAAGTCCCTCAGAATGAATTCTGATGTCAATTTTACGATGAAAGACTAACTGGTGATACGTATTAGGCGTAGGCTTTTCTCTAATTAGGGATCAAGATAAAGTCTCACATGCATGTAAGATATGGATTCCGGCGTTATTAATAACAATCTGTCACGATGTCAACTACGTGGGCTTTGCCATTTTCGCGAAGATGCGCTACCCGGCAGCATATGTTATATGCAAACTTATCTCTATTTAGAGATTGAGGTCAAGTCTCCCAGAATGAATTCTGGTGTCTTTTTCACGGTGAAAGAATAACCGACAATGCGTGTTAGCTGTAGACTTATCTCTATTTAGGAGTCGAGATAAAGTTCCTCATGCAGGAGAGATATGGATTTGTGATGTTGAGAGATTGTGTCTTCTCTTGGGGCAAAGACGAACCTGATACTGGAGAGGAAGAATTTTATATTCTATCCCCAGGTTTTCTTTTGGGGTAAAGACGAACTCGGTACTGGAGAGAAAGAATTTTATATTCTATCACCTACGACAAAAGAAACTCAAAGTGGGATCTCCACTTCGAGAATCTGGAAGGCGAAACTAAGAGTGGGATCTCCACTCTGAGGATCGAAAAGATCTAGATAACCCTAACTTTTATAGGGTTGGTTACCTGATCTAAAAATAAAATTTCTCATTTAACGAGATGGAATTCTGACTTTGGCCCTTACTTTTATAAGTTTGACCGAAGGGGA
>NC_033797.1:81948431-82005064 GCF_001876935.1 Asparagus officinalis | reverse complement strand
CTTTCATTTTCAAAAAAGAGTTCTGATTGTGGTCCTAACCATTTAGTGGTTTGACCAGGTGGGGGTTATTGAGACGACCCTAACTTTTATAGGTTTGATCATTTAACTTGGGCAGAGGTCTTTCATTTATCAAAAGGGCAGAGGTCTTTCATTCTATCAAAAGGAAAGTCCATTTTCGAAAAGTGGACATCTCGTTCATGGAAGGAGTCGAGAGGAGATTTTGGCTTTGGCCCTAACTATAGAAAGGTTTGGCCAAACAAGTAGTGGGAGTGGGGTACAAATAATAGTGGAAATGTTGACTTGTACAAATCACTCGATGGAGGATTTGTGATATTGAGAGATTGTGTCTTCCCTTTTTGAAAAATGCCATTTTCGGAAAGTGGACATCTCGTTCATGGAAGGAGTCGAGAGGAGATTTTGGCTTTGGCCCTAACTATAGAAATGTTTGGCCAAACAAGTAGTGGGAGTGGGGTACAAATAATAGTGAAAATGTTGACTTGTACAAATCACTCGATGGAGGTTTTCAGCATCAACTGACAAGGACTTAACATGAAAGGGGTTTGCTAATTGCCATGGATCAGCAGCTTGAACATAGTAGGAGTGTTAAGTGCACAAACACAGTAGGAGTTTGGATGGACTTAGTGAAAGAATTTTGGGGGTCCCACTGTCAGTTAATTTGATCAGTGAGGGACTTTGTGACAGAGGACCGTGAATCAAGCACTCCACAGGTGCATCATGGGAGTTTCATGAGGGAAGATTAACCAAATGAGATCATTGAATCTCATCTCAATGAAAGAGCGCTCGGAAAGTCACAGTGGGAGGGTTTTAATCATCTTGGAAATGATTAAATAGCCACCATGGGAGGTTCTTAATCATTTTTTTGATTAAGAATGAATCATTCAGATGATTGGTCTTCATCTTGAATAATCAGCTGATCTCAGGTTATCCTTAAGAATACCATGCATAGCATTCCCTAGGAACTTCCTGTTAAATAGGTTATCTTGAACGTACTAGAGACAGTATTTTTTTAGGAACTTCTCATTTATTAGCATCATGAGCTTGTCACCATATTGGGATCTGTTCACTGGACCCAAGCGTTTTTTGACAGGAGTTTTGCCTTGATCTTAATGTAGAGAACCCAGGCGATCTTTCACTAAAATTCTAAATTTGGATAGATCCACGCTGACGTAAGACTTCACCAGAGGTAGAGGAGAAACAGGAGTGGGATCAAAAGTTGATGGAGGCTGGGAAGCAGCCTTGGAGCTGGAATTAGATGAGAGACACTACTGGTGTCTCTCCCCAAGTAGAGGCGTCTTGGCTGTTTTTGATGTCGTTTGGCACCCAGACTTGTTTGGATTTTGGTGATTTTTTGATCAACTCTTCTTTTTGTAGCTCTTGTGCTATTTGCACAAGGATCCGTGTGTATGCAAGAAGTACGCGGGGCTTCTGGATGTGCTCTTTAAGAGTAGAACGGGTTCGTTTGACACGAACTCATTTGTTAGTTAACAGTTGGGATGGAGAACCCATTGATTGCTGCGGTGAAGGTTTAGTCATTTGACGCCTTCTGAATCCTAAGTCTGTTTGATAGCGGAGTCCATTTACCTGCTCCAGTGCTTTGGCAAACTGATGGGCAAGACGTTGGCGTCGCCTCTGATGAGCCATCTTCGTCAGAATTGGTGCGCTTTCGATGGGAAACTCCGTCACTTGTGAGGAGTTGTCACGAGCATCGGATCTGGATTCATTGGATGTCAGAGAGGAGTTTTCAATATCAATTGGGTGAAGATCGACACCCTGGGCCTTCAGATCCAAAAACTAACAAACCTTCTTCAGGGAAGTGGTCTTCCTGCGTTTGTAAGGAGAGGAAGATCTGGAGGAAGAGGAGAAGACTACTCCTCGAACTTCTACTGGCCAAACTTGTATTCGACCTCTTTATCCACAGGGATCTTGATCATCAGCTATGGCACGACAGCCTCGACAGCAAGGCTGTTGGCTCCCACTTTGGTCGCCAACGTGTTCGTGTCGGAAATCGGTTTTATTGCTTTCGAATCTATTATAACTTCAGGCATTACAACAATTCAAAATAAAGAAAATTCAGTCTTTTTATAAGACTTCTCTTATAATGAAAATAAAATAGATGACTTCCTGAGAACACACGTAGAGAGATTATTTATCGGTCTTCTGCTTGCACGGGATCTTTGCCGGTGTCGCGGTTTATCCGTGGACCACCAACTGATCAGATCTGAATAAAGATTTTGTTGTCTCGCAAAGAAGATAAGAAATTGAAGTGACTATCTCGGCAACAGCGAGACAATCTCTCTTCTCGAGAATCACAGCTAGGTGCAATCTCAAGGGAAATGGATAAACGGGATGCAGATCTCTCGAACTCTTCCTCTCTTTGTGCTGAAGAACTCGTCAAGATCTTTTCCCTCTCTCTAAAATTTGTGCTCCTCACTCTTCAATTCGACAAGGCTTCGCCGAGACTCGAGAATTCCGGATTTGTATTAAAGCTGATACGACTGCAATTGCGAATGCTTTAAAGGTTCATTGTGGAGGCTTTGACTAGAATTGATGTTGTCTTGGGTGTTCAAGTCATGAGACCAACTGGTGAACCTGGTGCATCAATGACTATCATATTTATAGGATTTTTAGCAAACCCTCAGTCATTAACGGATTTGATAAGCCTCTACCGACTACCATTTGAGTCGGGCTAGCATGCAGATTGTTTAAGTCCGTTTCGCATGTAATGTTATGCTAAAAGAGTAAATTCTTTTAGTTCTATGATTTTGAATACATAGACCCAATCATCCCTTGCAGGATGCTCATAGGATTTTTAGCAAATCTTTAGCCATCAACGGATTTGACATGCATTTACCGATTATTATTTGAATCGGGCTAGCATGTGAATTATTAAACCCGTTTTATATAATGTTGTGCTAAGAGAATAAACTCTCTTAGATTTGGTGCTATGATTTTGAAATACATAGACTTTGTCATTTTTATGGGAAACGACTAACCGGCGACGCGTGTTAGGCGTAAACTTATCTCTGATTAGGGCTCGAGATAAATTGCCCCAGACATAGCTGGTGTCTTTTTTTTATGAAAAGACTAATCGGTAATGTGTGTTAGGCGTAGACTTATCTCGGATTGAGATAAAGTCCCTCATGCATGTAAAGTATGGATCTTGATGCTGGAGAGGAAGAATTTTTATATTCTATCTCCTGCTATAAAAGAAACTCAAAGTGGGATCTCCACTACGAGAATCACAAAGAATTAGATAACCCTAACTATTTGAAGGTTTAATTATCCAATCTAAAGTGGGGTTTCTCGTTTGTCGAGATGAATTTCTGACTCTAGCCCTAACTGTTTAAAGGTTTGGCTAAGTAAAAGTTTGAGACAACCCTAACTGTTTAAAGGTTTGATCGCTCGATATGGGTGGAGACCTTTCGTTTATCGAAAGGGAATTCTAGTTTTGGTCCTAACTGTTTAAAAGTTTGACCAAGCGGGAATGAAGGAACGATCCTAACTGTTTAAAGATCTTATTGTTCAAATTTGAAAGTGGACCTCTCGTTTATGGAAGGAATCGAGAGGGGATTTTGGTTGTGATCCTAACTGTTTAAAGGTTTGACCAAGTGGGAATGGAGGAACGACCCTAACTATTTAATAGTCTGATCGTTCGATGTAGAAGTGAACCTCTCGTTTATGGGAAGAATCGAGAGGGGGTTTTGATTATGGTCCTAACTGTTTAAAGGTTTGACCGAATGGGATTGGAACGACCCTAACTGTTTAAAAGTTTAATCATCCAATTTGGAAGTGGACCTCTCGTTCATGGGAACTATCAAGAGGTGATTTTGGTTATGGTCCTAACTGTTTAAAAATTTGACCAAATGAGTTTTGAAACGACTCTAACAGTTTAAAGGTTTAATTGTCTAATTTGGAAGTGGACCTCTCGTTCATGGAATGAATCGAGAGGGGATTTTGTTATGGTCCTAACTATTTACAGGTTTGACCTAGTGGGAGTGGGGTGGTACAAATAATAGTAGGAGTGCTAATTTGTACAGATCACTGTGTCAATACTGTGGGAGTTTCTGGTGTTAAGTTGCAAGGACTTTAACATAAGGGGGATTGAAATTTCCAATATTATGTCTGGATTCTAACAATGGAAGTGTTGAGTTCATAGACACAGCAGGAGTTTGGATGGACTCAACCGAAAGAATTTTGTTGGACCCACTATCAGTTAATTTAATCAGTGAGGGATTTTATGATAGAGGACTGTGAATCGTCAAGCACTTCACAATTATACAGTGGTGATTTCACGAGGGAAAATTGACTTGATGAAGTCATTGAATCTCGTCTGGACAAAAGAGTTCTCTATGAGTCACAGTGGGATAGTTTTAATCATCTTGGAAATGATTAAATAGGCATAGTGGGATGTTTTTAATCATTTTTTATCATGATTAAGAATCAATTGGTTTTAGATTATCCTTAAGAATACCCTGTGTAGTATTCTCTAGGAATTTCTCATTGGAATGCATTGATATTCTACCCCCAGATCTTTAGCGAACTTGAATCCAATTCGGCCATGTTGTTGGGTTATCCTTAAGAATATTATGTGTTATATTCTCCAAAAACTTCCCATCAAAGGTAGGGAACAGCTTAGCCTCGTATACCAGTTGGAGGTTTAGGAAACAATTTATACTCGTATACCCGTTGGAGTAAAAAGGAGCAGTTTAACCTTATATACCCAGAGGATAGGTCGTCTTTATTTGGCTTGTTTTGCCAGTATGACGCCAGAGTCAATTAAGGCTTGGATTTTGTTTTTGAGGCCGAAGCAAGCATTGGTGGGATGAAGAACCTTCCTGTGGTATGCACAATATTTTGGATTCGTAATCCTCTTAGCTCCCTCCTGATCTTTAATAGGTGCTAACTCGATTTTGTCGTTAGCGAGGAGGTACTTCAAGATGGCTAGAACTTCATCATCTTTGAAAGAATACTCCTTCTAGAACCTTGAATCAGGAGTCCTTTACTGTTTCTGAGGTTGTTATTATGACGTTTGATTAACATCAACAGCAACCACAGGTGCTGTCAGCTAGCTTCTCTCGGCCTTCTTTCTTCTGAGGAAGCGCTTTACATGTTCTTCATGCAATTTTAATTCCTTCCAAGTGGTTGAGGGGACAACCCTCATGACTTAGAGGACATTAATGAAGAGATTGTTATGGCAGGTCTGGAGTATGAACTACTCTGTGACCAGATCTCGGTAATTTATCACCTTATTTTGGAAGTGTTTGATGAAGTTGTCAACTGACTCTCTGTTCTTCTACTTCTCATCCAGAAGAGCTCCAATTGATACTTTAGTGTCATCATCGAAGAAATTGCTGAGGAATGAGTTTTTCATATCGTCCCAGTAATTGATGCTTCCTGGCTTGAGATGTCTATACCAATCGAAGGTGTCCTAGCGAAGGGTGGCTACAAATGATCGAATCATCAAGGGTTCGTGTCCAGAGATCATTCACAGGTGGGACTTGAAGTAGATTATATGCTGAGTGGGAGAACCTCACCTGTCAAACAACATGAAGTTAATTAGATTGAACTTCGCTGGGTACGTGATTGAATCCTACTCTCTTGGGTATTAACACGGGATACCGGTCTTTTTCACCTCTTGAACAGCCATCAAGGCATTGATTTTGCTTTCTAGATCCTTCATCATTTTATCCTCGTCTACATCTTTCTTCGGGCGATTTTGGGGAGGAACGACGGGGCCACCCCCAGCATTGTTATTGTCGATGGGACCACCCCTAGCATGCATGTTATTGGAAGGGGTATCGGCATTGATATTTTCTTCAACTTCCGAATCACTATCTACCTGATTGGTAGTGTTATGATGACTGGATTCACCATATTGATTTGATAAATCTTGAAGTTGTTGGGCATGTAAATCCTTGACCCATTACACGGCCATCTCCATTTCGATTTTAAAATCTTCTTTCTGTTTGGCCAAGGCTTCTTGAAGAAGTTGAGCCACTTGTCTCCATTTCGATTTTAAAATCTTCTTTCTGTTTGGCCAAGGCTTCTTGAAGAAGTTGAGCCACTTGTTCGGTAGTGATCATGAATACTTCTCGAGCTCGGCCAAGGCTTCTTGAAGAAGTTGAGCCACTTGTTCGGTAGTGATCATGAATACTTCTCGAGCTCGCCCTATGCTAGACACTGTATCATTGGAGGTAATTGCGTAGCAAGTATCCGAAAGTTCATCTTTCGAAGATAGTCATTCATGCATCCTGGGGTAACCCCCATGTCTGACGGCTTCTAGCTGGAGATGAGACACTCGTCAGGCTATTCCTAAAATAACTTTTCTTCCCGGAGAAAAGTCAGGATTAGCATCATTTTGAATGGCCGATCTTCTTTTGCGGGAGCGTCTTGATTTGGGTTTTGACGCTTCAATGGAAAGCTTTTGAAATACCGAGACCTTCTGTGGAGCGGTCTTGGGGCAGCTAAACTCCGATAACACTGCCTTGATAAGCGTCTCACAAGGACAATGAGAGACTGATTTTGGTATACTTCTTGTAATGACCGTGAATTTTGATACTAGTTAAAATAATTTTTCTGGTATTTTAAAATATTTAATTATTATTTTTAGAAGAGTATTTGTATTTTTCTCGGCCTTTTAGAATTTTCTATGATTTAAAAGTCTAAATTTTATATTTATTTAAATGATTTTAATATTGATAAATTTATTTTGTGCGGTAAAAATTTTTGGAATTAATCTGTTGTGTTATTGATACTATTACGTATTATTTTAAATAATATGTTGTATTATTATTATTATTTCGTATAATATATTGTATTATTAATTACGTATTATTTATATAATTTGTTGTATTATTTCTATTATTGCATATAATCGGTTGTATTAGTATAACTGGTATGTTTTATTGTGTAGATAATTATTTCGTAATTATTTGATTTTAAATGTAAGTAAATATATTTTTATTAATTATTCTTTTTTAATTGTATAATTTATTGTATTATTAATACTATTGTATATTATCTGTTATATTAGTATAACTGGTACATTTTATTTTGTAGAATATTTTCCCATAACTATTTGATTTAAAATTAAGTAATTATATTTTTATTAATTATTTTTGTTAATACCCTAACCCTAATTCTTTATATATAGTATATATATATATATATATAATATATATATATATATATATATATATATATATTATATATATATATAATATATAGTTTATTGCTTGGTTTTTCTCTCGTTCTCTCTCCTCTCCTCTTCGTTTTCACGCCGCCGCCACCTCTCTTCTCTCTCTCCTCTCCCCATTCTCTCTCCCCGACCCCAAGCACCGGCGCGCTCGTCCAAGCTCCGACCACCCGCCGCTACCATCACTTCGATCTCCTCCACCTAATCAATCATCCCGCCTTCAGCCTCGACGCCTCCTCCAGCCCCCCCTCCTCCCTCCGTCGAACTCTAACCAGATCCACCCGCCCCACTAGAGCTCCGCCTCTGTCTCCTCAGTCCATCGCAACCTCCACTCCGTGTTCAGCCCCGACGCCGACCACGACAAGCACCCGACAGCCCAGCCGTAGTCCCCTCCCGCTCAGCAGCACTACCTACTCGCCGTCTCGATGTCCTCCTCGCTATCGGCTCACCTTCAGTTCTGACGCAGCAGCCCCTCCCCCGCGCTAACTGTCTGTCCTCACAAGCCTCAGATCCGACCCCTGCCCAACTCCACCACCATCAGGCCGTAGCCTCCTCCTGCTGTCACTCTCCAATACCGGCAGCCCCGTCAGCCGTCGAGCTCCTCCTCCACGAGCCGCCTTCCCTCCTGCCGCACGAGTCCGAGCTTCATGCCTCTGAGTTCCGTCCACGAACCCCTTGTCCCCAAGCTCCACCACAACTCTGACCCGCTGTAGATATGCCCTCCTCTCTCCTCACCGTCAGCGCTCAGCCCGCTCATTCTCACGCCTCGCGCGACTGCCTCGATGGAAGTAAGCATCCCCCGTCCATGTCCCCCTCGCTCGCTGTGCCATGACGGCCTACACCCAAGCCTCTCCCTGTCGCGCCGCCTTAACCGCCGCCATTATAGTCGTTTGGCTCGGCAACTCTAGCCGTGCCGCAAGAGTGCCTGCCTTGCGCTCGGCGTCGAACAATGAACAACAAGCAATGACGTTGTCACCTCGTCCACAGGCTCCTTGGCCTCGTAGGCAAGATCCCTCTTGCTCTTTGACTCATCATTTTAATATTTAGATCGGTTATGAATTATATGCATAGATTAGACTGTGATTTAATTATGTTGTAGTATGAATATTGTGATATTATGCATGGATTTGTTATTGAATGGTATCAAAGAATTTATTTAAAGGAATTTATTTTGTAAAAAGGGTTGGTTTTATAATAAATATGATAAGTAGTATTTTTAGATTAATTATAATATTTTAAAAGAATTATTTATGGCAACAAAATCATTTGAGGAAAATTATGATAAATTATAAGAAGTTATTTTATAAAAAGAATCATTTTTATTATAAAAATAAATATTTAAAAGAATTTATTTTGTAAAAGAATTAATTATTTTTGAATTAATTTAGTTTATGATCGTGGATTGATGGTTGTTGACCGCGACATGTTATATGCAATTCATTTGCTCATTTCATGTTCCTTATTTCAGTTATGTGATATACCATGTTCTAATTGTATAGAATTAACTGCATTCATTATTCCATCTTGTGATTAAGAACCGTTAGTAGTTCGTGACTTAGTGGCCTCATGCGTCATGAACAGATCTAGTGATATGTGTGGGTGTGTTGACTAAAATTAGGTGGTGAACCCGAGTTTTAATAGGTATTTGATTGTTGACTTAGAAAGAATGAGAAGAGTTGGGATGAGAAAGTCTTTGTTCATGTGATCGGATGTGGCTGTTGATGTATCTTCCAAGCTCGCGCCAGCGAATTCGTATAGTCACTGGGGTTGGTTTGTTGGGCTAAAGTGAATTCGTGTAGTCAACTTAGTCTGTGACCTGTTTCGTCACCTGAGCTTTACCTGATTTCGGACCAGACTGAGATCGGATTGCGTGTAGTCCTATGACCGATTCATGCAACGGTATTGGATGTACGTAGAGGATTTGCGAACAGTCAGTTATTTGGTGATATGAATGTTGACTTTATTTGATATGTTGGCCAGTGAGTTTTAGGATGGCTAGTACTCGACTTGGTTAAAGTGTGCAGTTAGCCTTATGATTATCATGTTTTAGTAGTGTTTTCGCATGTTGATTTTGTTGGATTTCCAGTTGCACGTCCTTTTGTCATTTTTGTTATCGTATCGTTTTCCGCTTGGGTTTTCATTCGCTCTATTTGTTTTGTGGGTTCTTACCGTGTGCCATACACGCTGACGTATACCTGTTTTCTCTGGTATACATCAGACTTAGAGTAAGGACATGTCCAGCTTGGAGATGTACCAGAGTCAGGATATTCTCAGCAGAGGTGTCTTGCAGACAAAACAGAAGAAGAAACCGAAGCTTAGTTATTGGTCCTAGTTGCTTTTGTAGTATTTTCTTTCTTTTTCGTTGAACGATGTATTTTATATTTCTCCAAATTTTAGTTGTTCAATTTTGTATAAGGGCATGTTGACCCGAATATTATGTCTTGGATGATATTCATTTGTGATATGTATTACTTTATTTTGTGTTATTCATTATATTCTTTCTATTTGTGATTGGGGACCTGTGCCTTTGCATTTATTTCTTGACGCTTAGCGTATTAGGCTGAGGAGAAATGTTTATTTTTATTTATTCTCCTTAATCTAATACGTCACAAGCTTGTGTGCATTCTGATTCATGTGTATTTTAGGAAGCGGGACGTGACATGTTTTAGTGGTGGCCCATGCAGGTCACGGTCCTGAGTTTTCACTAGTGAGAATATAATGGACAACTTAGATGCATAAGCCTTTATCCTATTTTCTTGATAAATTTTGTTTTGTCCCTATCTTATCACTCTTTGACTCTGGAGTTTTTCATGGTTCTTGTTGCATCACTTCGCGACTACACCCTCTTCCTATAAGTGACCTTTCCTCATATCGGTCGTTATTATATGTGTTATTATTTATATGACTATGTTTTCTTTGGTTTGGCTTATATAAATGGTTGATTGTTTTAATTTCTACATTATTTATTATATTATTTTATGTATCATAAACAGTGTTATATTATATGCTTTTTATTAAAAATATATATCATTACTTATATATTTTTAATTGTTCAAATCAATTCATTAATTGTTTCGCATTGCTCTAGAGTTCATATTGTGATAAATAATAATAAATATGTTATATATTTATAAATAACATATTATGATGTATGAGTATGCTAGGAATTGATTTGAGATCAATGCAATGAATATATGTATATATATAAGAGCAAATGCACAAATCATGCTCGATGTATAAATTTGAAAACTTATGACCAGTGGAGATCTTTTGTATTTTACACACTAATACATTGCGAATATGGAAAAAACTAAAAGATCAAAGTTGTAGATATCTTCAGCAGCTTTCCAACAAATCTTTAATCACGTCATTCCTAGGTCAGATGCGAAAGTTACAGCCAAAATACTGAAGAGTATGTTTCTAGTCAGACTAGGTTTTTCGGTTTCAGGTTTTGGGCTGTAGTTTTTCGGGTATGCTGTCATATATACACAAGTTTAAACACAAAAAAACACCTCTTTTCTCTTGTGTTCCAAACCCTAGCAGCCCATTTTTCCCTCTCTCAAACCCTAGTTCATTTCTTTGGCGATTATGAGGGATTTCGGAGGATTTTTCAGCGGGTTTTGTGCAGTGCAGCGAAGAGGATTAGCTCTCTTTCATATGGCAGAAGTTATTTAGCATCTGAGGTGAGTAACATCTCTCCTAACTATGGACCCTTTTATTTTGCACGTTTTATTAAGTTTTATTTGGATTTTTCGAGCCTAAAACGTATTTTTTAGTGTACAAAAGATAGATCTTTATAACTTATGAAGTGAGAATACATTATTATAATTTTCTAATTAATTACAATAATAACCTTAACAAATTTTAGATCTAAAATTTATTAATCATGAATTAAATCACCAGTTTTTGCTTTTAAAATGTTTAAACATGTGTATATAAATGTTTAGGGTTTCGACTCTATATTTACATGCTAATATTTCGTTTCATGTTGTTTCATATATATTGATATCACTAATATTATGCTTGGAAAATAATAATGTCACTTCTAGATTTGTTTCGAAGAAGACAGAAACATGTGAAGGGTTTTTGCCTGTTTCGGTTGATCGCCGGTACAGTTTGTGCATGTTTACTTTTTTTGGGTGCTTTAATGTGAACGAGGAGTTGCCTCGAATATTTGGCGTTAGAAATTATTGTTTATTATGGATCTTCATATGTGAGAGGGCTTGCGGATATGAGTTTAGATTTGTACACCGAGACACGTGTGAAATTAGTGTATATGCATCCTTTTCATATATCTCATCGATATTCTACACATTTCATTCAGTCCATGTGTTGGGCAATTATTATGTGCAGTCCATGTGTTGGACATTCATCATATTCAGTCCATGTGTTGGACATTCATTATATTTAGTCCATGTGTTGGACATTCATCATTCAGTCTATGTGTTGGACAATTTATATATGCAGTCCATGTGTTGGGCATCCACTATACCTAGTCTTAGTCCATGTGTTGGACACCTGTTTAAACCTTGAGTATGACACTTATACTTACATAGGCTGGACATGACACTTATGTGGGTTTTGACATGACATGGTATTTGAGTTCTGAGATGTGTTAGTCTTCTTTATATTATTGTTCCTGTATTAGATCTTGGGTTTGGTATTTAGGGATTTACAATTTGAGATACAAGGTATATACATGAGGGTTTCCTTGTTTGGATTATTTTGCTCGACTATACAAGGTATATACAGTGGATCCAGCCATTGTTGATGCTGTACTTGATTGAGAGCCACTAAGAACCATTTCAGGGGTTCGTAGTTTTAGAATGGTATGATAGAAAGTTCATTCAGGACTTTTTGAAGATTGTGATACTACTTACACACATTACAAAGAAGGGTGTATAGTTTGCTTTGGGCACGGGGTGCCAGGAAGCCTTTAAGACTATTAAGGCTAGATAAACTACAATAACAATTTTGACTGTCCTAAACAGTGATACGACATTTGTCATTTACGTGGACACACCATTAGTAGGACTACGAGGTGTTTTGATGCAGACCTGGAGGGTATGGCTTATTTTACGACAATTTAGGTGTATCGTAACAGATATACAGTACATCCATGCACAAGGAAAATGTACAAGGATCTGAAGAGGCATTTTTGGTGGAGTGGTATGCACAGAGGGATTGCAGATTATGTGGCTAAGTGTTATACCTGCCAACAAATTAAGGCAGAACATCAGAGACATGCAGGAACCCTACAGCTTTTACTCATTCCTGAGTGGAAGTGGGTAGATATTTCCATGGATTTCATAGTGGGGTTGCCTAAGTCAAAGGAAGGAAATGATTCTATTTGGGTTATAGTGGACAGATTGACTAAGTCTACATATTTTTTACCAGTGAGGATGACTTATACGTCAGATATGTATGCGAGGATCTTCATTCGGGAGATTGTTAGATTGCATGGAGTTTCGGAGACGATTGTATCAGATCGGGGCTCAAGCTTCACATCTCATTTTTGGAGGAGTTTCCAATATGCTTTTGGCAGTCAGTTGTCATTTAGTAGTGTTTTTCACCCCCAGACAAATGGTCAGACCGAGAGGGTGAATCAGATCTTAGAGGACATGCTGAGAGCATGCATTATGGATTTTCAGGGTAGCTGGGAGGATCACATCCCACTGATTGAATTTGCATATAATAATAGTTATCAAGCTATCATCAGGATGGCACCGTATGAAGCTTTGTACGGGAGACCTTGCAGATCACCTATATGTTGGGTAGAGCCAGAGGATAGTTTATTGATTTGTCCAAAGTTAGTTAGACAGACCACAGAGAAGGTGGCATTGATTCGAGAGCGCATTCTTACGGCGCAGAGTCGGCAAAAGAGCTATGCAAATCAGAGGAGACGACCTTTAGAGTTGCAGGTCGGAGACTCAGTTATGTTGAAAGTATCACCGATGAAGGGCGTTCAGCGATTCGGTAGATGGGGGAAACTTACCCCGAGATATGTTAGTCCTTTCAGGATCATCGAGCGCATTGGAGCTGTTTCTTACAGGTTAGATCTTCCAGCATCGATGTCGAGTATACATGATGTCTTTCATGTTTTGATACTTAAGAAGCATTTGCGGGATGATGAGCAAGAGAGAGTGATTGATTCACCAGAGATTGAGATTCAGGATGACTTGACTACTGTAGAGATTTCGGTATGCATACTTGCTAGAGAGAATAAAAAGCTTAGGAATAAAGTCATTCCATTAGTGAAAGTTCAGTGGAACCGGCAAGGAGCCGAAGAGATTTCTTGGGAGCGCGAGGAGGATGTTCGTCGCGACTACCCACACCTGTTTGGACATGTATGATGTTGATAAATTCTTATGCTTATATGCTTTGATAGTAGTCTTTATCTATGTTGTTTAGTCACATTTATATTTATCTTTAACACTAGAATGGAGATATTGTCACCTGATCCTTAATCATTTGAAACATATGGTATATACATGAGGGTTTCCTTGTTTGGATTATTTCGCTCGACGTACCAATTTCGTTTAATTAGTGATTTAGGGGAGAATGTTTGCATTCTAGGTTGTTAACTTTAAATATCATTGTGCTAATACTATGAGATGGGTGCAGAAGGAATTCTTAATATGAATTACACCTTCTTATTGTGTTTTCCTAGTTTTTGAGCTTTGAGATGAGATTGTGGAATTTCGGGGACAAAATTCTTTTAAGGGGGGAAGAATGTAAAACCCCGTAAATTTGAATATTTTATGATAAATAATAATAAATATATTATATGATGAAAAATAATATATTTTAATGTTTAGATATGATAATAATTGATTTGAGATCAATTCAATATATATTTGTGAAAATATGAGTGCAAATGCACAAAACATGCACAAAGGCCAAAAGAGTGAAAATCTGAGAATAATGATCCGTTATGAGTTTTTATATTTTTCACACCGATGCAGTTTGAATTTGGAAAAATGCAAAAGACCAAAGTTGTAGGTCTCTTCAACATCTTTCCAACAGGCCTTAGATCACCTCATTCCGAGGTCTTATGAGAAAGTTATAACCAAAATACTGAAGGGGTATTTTCCTAGTCAGACTAGGTTTCCTGGTTCGGGTCTAACAGATTTGTTTCGGGTTTGCCTCTATAAATACCTGTATTTTTCACAAAAATTTCTTTCTTTTATCATATCTAAGAACCCTAACAGCCACCAAACCCCCATAAAACCTATTTTGAATTCTTGGAGAAGATTGGAGGCTTTCAAGTTGGGTTTTTGTTGATTTTTGGCTTTTGGAGTGGAGATCTCCTTCGACGTTGCTTCTAACAAGTTTTCCTACAACCCCAGGCGAGTATCTTCTCTACTAATCCCCCTCCCAGTTTTTAAAATATTTTTGAAGAGTTTTTAATGAGTTTTATAGAGACTAATCAATTAATTTGTGTATAAAAATTGGATCTTTTGTATATATGTATAAAGACTAGGTCTTTTCATGTTAAAGAGATTAAGCACGAATTTACAGAAGTATTTTAAGATCTAAAAATAATTTAAAATATTGTTTATCTGAATTTAGATGTCTTATTCTTCGTTTTAAAGTTTCGTGCATGATTGAAGGTTTACATATGATTTCTTGTGCAAATAATCATGCTTATTATGTTCTGCTGAAAATCTGATGCACATATATACTATTGAACTAGAAATTTGAAATAACAAATGAAATTTAACTTGAACCAAACTAATGCCAATTAAAAGATATGTGAATCTAGTTTTTAAAACAGAAAACCATACCTAAAGATAGTTTTTCTAGAGAAAGATATGCTCAATTTACTGATGATATATGCTACAGAAAATCTGCTGCACATATAAAATGTTTAACTGGAAATTTGAAATATCATATGAACACCAAACTTAACCAAATCAGTGCCAAATGATAGCAATGTGAGTCTCGTTTTCAAAACGAAAAACTATTCTTAAAAAGAGTTTGTTTAGAGAAAGATATTCTCAATTTACTAATGATATGTTCTGCAGAAAACTGCAGATGTGCTGATTTAAAATAAATTAATATATTACGTAAATGTTTTCTTGAGTTTTGCTCTTGTTTGTTATTTTTGAGAGAGTTTCTCAATCTTGTACTATTATATTATAATGATTAAGAGTTGTTTAATACCTGGGATGATGGTGAACTTCAGATGTGGACACGCACACCAAGATTTGTGCATGTATGCTATATTGTGTTAGAATTGACACACTTTTGACACGAGTTAAATTGATAAACACATATGAATAATGATGTTCTATACGTATCCGGAAATAGGAAGATGAAACCTATTTACCGCAGAATAATTGAGTAAGAGTATTACAATAGTATCGTTATTACATGTATCCGGAAATAGGAAGACAAAACCTATTTGCCGCAGATCGATTGAGTAAGAGTATTACAATAGTATCGTTATTACACGTATCCGGAAATAGGAAGATAAAACCTATTTGTCGCAGAACGATTGAGTAAGATTATTACAATAGTATTGTTATTACGTGTATCCGGAATAGGAAAATAATAAACCCTATTGCCGCAGAACGATTGAGTAAGAGTATTACAATAGTATCGTTAATACACGTATCCGGAAATAGGAAGATAAAACCCTATTGCCGCAGAACGATTGAGTAAGAGTATTACAATTGTATCGTTATTATATGTATCCGGAATAAGAAAATAATAAACCCTATTGCTGCAGAGCGATTGAGTAACGAGCATTACAAAAGCATCGCTATAGTACAAGATGATGCACACATAGATAATTGATCAGTTGGAAGTTTTACTTCCCAGATAGATTGCCCGCGAGTAGAGTATTTCCTTTGAGAATTTGATACACCCGTTATGAACGGCAGATATATTTGTTTTAGCTTAGTTGGTATCCTCTTATATTAGAGCAGGTCACTCGGACGTAATTCGAGATGAGATGATTATTCTTTATGTTGGAGATTGGAGTATTTATCATTGATTATTTGTTTTTCATTCATAGAGAGTTATATGAATGATTTGATATATGTATATACTGACTCTATTTTCTTATATACTCCTACCCCTTCCCCTGGGGAGAGGTAGTGATGATCTCGCTAGCGCTTTGACGCTCGTCCCCCATTTCAGGCAGCGAGTCTGGCGCACGGAGAGTCGCAGGTTGATGGGACTTCTTAGTTGTCCATTTAGTTAAGGCAGCGAGTCTGGCGCACGGAGAGTCGCAGGTTGATGGGACTTCTTAGTTGTCCATTTAGTTACTTAACATATTTTGTAGTTATTGTAGAACTCCACATGTAGTTGATTATTTTCAGAATCTAGATTGGTATTTTGTCACATGTAGTTGATTATTTTCAGAATCTAGATTGGTATTTTGTTTCATAGAGTTGAGAGCTATTGTGAGGCTAGTCCATCAGATCTAGTAGCGTACCGACTCTAGGATTCTGGGGCGGGGCGTTACAGGGATTTACAATTTGAGATTTGATAGGGTTGCATATGTCCGAGTTCGATGTTATCCTTGGTATGGATTGGTTATCTTCCTACCACGTTAGTATTGACTGCTTTGCGAAGACAGTCAATTTGCGAGCATCCGATAGGTCCGAGATGATTGTAGCCACCTCTCAGGGCAACCGTTTTGCGGAGTCGTTTCTGGCGTACATCAAGGAGGTGATGCGACAGATCAGAATATTGATTTATTAGAGACTAGAGTTGTCTCAGAGTATCAGGATGTCTTTCAGAACATACCTGGGTTACCTCCTATGAGAGAGGATGAGTTTTGTATTGAGTTACAGCCGGGCACAATCCCAATATCCCGCGCACCTTATCGCATGGTACCAGTTGAGATGAGGGAGCTTCAGACCCAGTTGGATGAGTTATTAGCGCAGGGTTTTATTCGTCGGAGTAAGTCTCTATGGAGAGCACCGGTTCTCTTAATGAAGAAGAAGGATGGCAGTATGCATTTGTGTATTGATTATAGAGAGTTGAACAAGATCACTATCCGAAATAGGTACCCATTACCTAGGATTGAGGACTTGTTCGACCAGTTACAGGGAGTGTAGTATTTCTCGAAGATTGATCTTCGTTCTGGTTATCATCAGCTGCGGGTTCGGGAGATGGATATTCCCAAGACCGCTTTTCTGACTTGATATGGATCTTTTGAGTTCATGGTCATGCCATTTGGGTTAATCAATGCACCCGTGGTATTCCTAGATTTGATGAACCTGGTTTTCCGTACCTTCTTGGACCAGTTTGTGATTGTTTTTATCGACGACATCCTCATTTATTCGAGATCGGAGGCAGATTATGAGCAGCATCTACGGTTAGCTTTGCAGACCCTGCGAGAGCATCAGTTATATGCTAAGTTCAGCAAGTGCGAATTTTGGCTTTCAGAAGTTAGATTTCTCGACCACGTCATCAGTAGAGAGGGCATAACAATAGATACGGCTAAGGTTACAGTAGTTCTTAATTGGGAACCGCCGAAGACGGTGATAGAGATTCGTAGCTTTTTAGGTTTAGCCGGCTATTACAGGAAGTTCATCCAGGACTTCTCGAAGATTTCGACGCTGCCTACATGCATTACGAAGAAAGGTGTATAGTTTATTTGGAGCGTGGAGTGCCAGAAGGCCTTTGATACCTTGAAGACTAAGTTGACTACAGCACCAGTTTTGACTATTCTGAGCAGCGATAGGACATTTGTGGTTTATTCTGAGCAGCGACAGGATATTTGTGGTCTACACAGATGCATTATTGGCAGGTTTAGGATACGTCTTGCTGCAGACTCAGAGGGTGGTAGCATATATCTCACGACAGTTGAGGGTACATGAGCAGTTTGCAGACCCTGCGAGAGCATCAGTTATATGCTAAGTTCAGCAAGTGCGAATTTTGGCTTTCAGAAGTTAGATTTCTCGACCACGTCATCAGTAGAGAGGGCATAACAATAGATACGGCTAAGGTTACAGTAGTTCTTAATTGGGAACCGCCGAAGACGGTGATAGAGATTCGTAGCTTTTTAGGTTTAGCCGGCTATTACAGGAAGTTCATCCAGGACTTCTCGAAGATTTCGACGCTGCCTACATGCATTACGAAGAAAGGTGTATAGTTTATTTGGAGCGTGGAGTGCCAGAAGGCCTTTGATACCTTGAAGACTAAGTTGACTACAGCACCAGTTTTGACTATTCTGAGCAGCGATAGGACATTTGTGGTTTATTCTGAGCAGCGACAGGATATTTGTGGTCTACACAGATGCATTATTGGCAGGTTTAGGATACGTCTTGCTGCAGACTCAGAGGGTGGTAGCATATATCTCACGACAGTTGAGGGTACATGAGCAGAACTATCCCACTCATGACTTGGAGTTAGCAGCAGTGGTATTTGCACAAAAGTCATGGAGGCACTACTTGTATGGAGTGCAGTTTGAGTTGTTCACAGACCATCAAAGTCTGAAGTATCTTTTCTCTCAGAAAAAGCTCAACCAGAGACAGAGGAGGTGGACTGAGTTTATTAAGGATTACGAGTTCGCGATTCAGTATCATCCGGGGAAGACGAACGTCGTAGCAGATGCTTTAAGCAGGAAGTGTCAACATTGGGTTTCGGCTTTGAGATGCTCATTGTATCGAGATCTTCTTACTCTTAGCCAGTTTGATTTTAGACCTGAGATTTGTGGAACCAGTGCATTTTTGGGAGCTGTGTCAGTGCAGCCATCTTAGAGTATCAGAGTTGTCAGAGCTTAGCTGAAAGACTCTCGGATTCAAATCCGAAAGGAGGAGATTACCAAAAAGCCTAAGGCTGATTGGACCATTAGAGCAGATGGAGGTCTACAGATGAAGGGTTGGCTAGTTATGCCATCCAGTGCCGAGCTGAAGAGGGAGTTATTTGATAAAGCACATCGTACTCGGTACACGGTACATCCAGGGACCACTATGATGTATAAGGACCTAAAGAGATACTTCTGGTGGAGTGGCATGCGTAGAGAGATTGTAGAGTATATGGCTAAGTATTTTACCTGTCAGCAGGTGAAGGCAGAACATCAAAGGCTGGCAGGAACACTTCAGCCTTTACCCATCCCAGAGTGGAAGTGGGCGAATATTTCTATAGACTTCATTGTAGGGTTGCCGAAGTTGAGAAAGGGGAATGATTTTGTTTGGGTGATAGTGGACCGGTTGACGAAGTCAGCACATTTCGTTCCAGTGAAGACTACATACACAGCAGAGATGTATGCGAGGATATTTGTTCGGGAGATAGTTCGACTTCATGGAGTTCCGGACACGATTGTATCGGATCGAGGTTCAATGTTCACTTCGCACTTCTGGAAGAGTTTCTAGGATTCTTTTGGCAGGAGACTATTATACACTTGTGTATTCCACCCACAGATGGATGGTCAGACGGAGAGAGTAAATCAGGTGATGGAAGACATGTTACGGGCTTGTGTCATTAACTTTTAGGGCAGCTGGGAGGATCATATTCCACTGATATAGTTCGCTTATAATAATAGTTATCAAGCGACAATCGGTATGACCCCGTACGAAGCATTGTACGGGAGACCTTATAGATCACCGATATGTTGGGCAGAACTGGAGGATAGCTTGATGCTTAGACAAGAGCTTGTGAGGCAGACCACTGAAAAGGTAGCATTGATCAGAAAGTGGATTCTAGCGGCTCAGAGTCGGCAAAAGAGCTATGCAGATAAGAGACGAATACCTTTGGAGTTTCAGGTTGGAGATTCAGTTATGCTGAAGGTATTGCCCATGAAAAGCGTTCAATGATTCGGAAGGCAGGGAAAGCTTACACTGAGGTATATTGGACCTTTCCAGATTTTGGAGCGTATTGGAACCGTGTCATACAGACTAGATCTTCCAGCATCGATGTCTAGTATACACAATGTATTTCATGTTTCTATGCTCAAGAAGCACTTACATGATGAGGAGAAACAGTGAGTGTTGGTTGCACCAGAGATTGAGATTTAGAATGATTTGACTACTATTGAGATTCTAGTTGGTATACTTGCCAAAGAGGACAAGAGACATAGAAACAAGGTAATTCCTTTGGTGAAAGTTCAGTGGAACCGAAGAGGCATTGAGGAGATTTCTTGGGAGCGCGAAGAGGACATGTGTTGCGAGTACCCACACATATTTGAACAGGTAAATTAAATTTTTGTATGACTTATATATGACTTATGGATTACATGTATGGTGATGTTTATACTTAACACTAAAATGAAGGTATTAACACTTAACTCCAAAATACTCGGAATACATGGTATATATATGAGGGGTTCCATGTTTGGATTTTTCGCTCGATGTACTTGTTCCATTTAGTTAGGGGTTAAGTGGGGGTATTTACATTTTATATGGTTAAGTGTAGACATCGAGGATGATTCTTGGGAGCGCGAAGATGTTATGCAGCGCGACTACCTGCACCTATTGAGGAAGTGGATTGATTTATGTGTGTGATTATTTATATGGTTATATTTAGATTTAACGCTAGAATGAGGATACTTCCGCTTAATTCTTAATATTTTGGAACATATGGTATATATATGGGGGGTTCCTTGTTTGGATTTTTCGCCTGACATACTAGTTCCATTTGATTAAGGGTTGAGTGGGAATGTAGTCATTCTGGATTGTTAAGTATAAATATCCCTATATGCTTATCAAGAGTTTAATATTATGAGAGGTGTATGTGTGGGTGGGATTTCACCCTCGACATGCTTTCTAATACTATCTTTTAGTTAAGTATGATTTCTGAATTTTGAGGACGAAATTCTTTTAAGGGGGGAAGAATGTAAAACCTAAAAAATTTGAATATTTTTTGATAAATAATAATAAATATGTTATATATTTATAAATAACATATTATAGTGTTTGAGTATGCTAGGAATTGATTTGAGATCAATTCAATGTATATATGTATATATATATATAAGAGCAAATGCACAAATCATGCTCGATGTATAAATCTGGAAATTTATGACCAGTGGAGAGATGTTGTATTTTACATACTAATACGTTATTAATATGGAAAAACTTAAAAGACCAAAGTTGTAGATATCTTTAGCAAATTTTCAAAAAATCTTTAATCACCTTATTCTGAAGTTACATACGAAAGTTACAGCCAAAATACCGAAGAGTATGTTTCTAGTCAGACTGTGTTTTCCAGTTTCGGGTTTCGGATTTTGGGCTGTAGTTTTTCGGTTTTGCTGTCATATATACACATGTTTAAACATGAAAAACACCTCTTTTCTCCTATGTTTCAAACCCCAGTAGCCCATTTTCCCCTCTCTCAAACCCTAGTTCTTTTCTTTGGCGATTTTGAGGGATTTCGGAGGATTTTTCAGTGGGTTTTGTGCAGTGCAACGAAGATGATTGGATCTCTTTCACGTGGCAGGAGTTTTTTACCATCTGAGGTGAGTAACATCTCGTCCAACTCTGCACCCTTTTATTTTGCACGTTTTATTAATTTTTATTCGGATTTTTCGAGCCTAAAACATATTTTTTAGTGTACAAAAGATAGATCTTTATAACTTATGAAGTGAGAATACATTATCATAATTTTCTAATTGATTACAACAATAACCTTGAAAATTTTCAGATCTAAAATTTATTAATCATGAATTAAATCACAATTTTTTGCTTTTAAAACATTTAAACATGTGTATATAAATGTTTAGGGTTTCGACGATATATTTACATGCTAATATTTCGTTTCATGTTGTTTCATATATGTTGATATCAGTAAAATTATGCTTGGAAAATAATAATGTCACTTCTAGATTTGTTTCGAAGCAGTCACCTCTCCCGCACACCCGCAGCCCCGCAAACCGTCGAGTTCCTCCTCCACCGCCGCCTTGCCCTCCTCTGCACGAGGCGAGCTCCCCGCCTCTCGAGTCGCCCGACGCCCGAACCCCCTTGTCCCCGCAGAGCCGGGCGACGCTTCCCCGCCCACGCCACCTAACGCTGCTGCAGCGACCCTGTACTCGACTATGCCCTCCCCCCCTCCTCTCTCAACCGTCGGCGCCCCAGCCCCTGCCCATCCTCCCCAGCGCCTCGCGCGACCGCCTGACGAGCAAGTAAGGCAGCATGTGCCATTCTCCTTCCCCTCCCGGGAACGCCATGACCCTGACGCACCCAGCCTCCCCACGGCTATCGCCGCCCCTTGATCACCGCCAATCAGCGCGTTTGATGCACAACTGCCCGCTAGCGTGCCCGAGTGCTTCCTTGCCGCTCTTCGTCAACAGCCCTATCGTAGTTTCGCACGTCGATTTGTTCAACAACAACCAAGGCAAGATCCATTTCTCTTTGACTTGTCGTTTTAATTTTTAGACCTATTATGAATTAATCATATGCTTGGACTAGATTGTGATTTAATTATGTTGTAGTATGAATATTGTGATATTATGCATGGATTTGTTATTGAATGGTATCAAAGAATTTATTTAAAGGAATTTATTTTGTAAAAAGGGTTGGTTTTATAATAAATATGATAAGTAGTATTTTTAGATTAATTATAATATTTTAAAAGAATTATTTATGGCAACAAAATTATTTGAGGAAAATTATGATAAATTATAAGAAGTTATTTTGGAAAAAGAATTATTTTTATTAAAAAAATAAATATTTATATGAATTTATTTTGTAAAAGAATTAATTAATTTTGAATTAATTTAGTTTATGATCGTGTGATTGATGGTTGTTAACCGCGACATGTTATATGCAATTCATTTTCTCATTTCATGGTCCTTATTTCAGTTATGTGATATACCATGTTCTAATTGTATAGAATTAACTGCATTCATTATTCCATCTTGTGATTGAGAACCGTTAGTAGTACGTGACTTAGTGGCCTCGTGCGTCATGAACAGATCTAGTGACATGTGTGGGTGTGTTGACTAAAATTAGGTGGTGAACCCGAGTTTTAATAGGGATTTGATTGTTGACTTAGAAAGAATGAGAAGAGTTGGGATGAGAAAGTCTTTGTTCATGTGATCAGATGTGGCTGTTGATGTATCTTCCAAGCTCGCGCCAGCGAATTCGTGTAGTCACTGGGGTTGGTTTGTTGGGCTAAAGTGAATTCGTGTAGTCACCTTAGTCCGTGACATGTTTCGTTACCTGAGCTTTGCCTGAGTTCGGACCAGACTGAGATCGGATTGCGTGTAGTCCTATGACCGATTCATGTAACGGTATTGGATGTTCGTAGAGGATTTGTGAACAGTCAGTTATTCGGTGATATGAATGTTGACTTTATTTGAGATGTGGACTAGTGAGTTTTAGGATGGATAGTACTCGACTTGGTTACAGTGTGCAGTTAGCCTTATGATTATCATGTTTTAGTAGTGTTTTCGCATGTTGATTTTGTTAGATTTCCAGTTACACGTCCTTTTGTCATTTCTGTTATCGTATCGTTTTCTGCTTGGGTTTTCGTTCGGTCTATTTGTTTTATGGGTTCTTACCGTGTACCATGCACACTGACGTACACCTGTTTTCTCTGGTATACGTCAGACTTAGAGGAAGGATAGGTCCAGCTTGGAGATGTGCTAGAGTCAATATATTTTCAGCAGAGGTGTCTTGCAGACAGAACAGAAGAAGAAACCGAAGCTTAGTTAATGGTCCTAGTTGCTTTTGTAGTATTTTTTTTCTTTTTCGTTGAACGATGTATTTTATATTTCTCTAGTTTTTAGTTGTTCAATTTTGTATAAGGGCATGTTGACCCGAATATTATGTATTGAATGATATTTATTTATGATATGTATTATTTTATTCTGTGTTGTTCATTATATTCTTGCTATCTATGATCGGGAACCTGTGCCTTTGCATTTATTTCTTGACGCTTAGCGTATTAGGTTGAGCAGGAATGTTTATTTTTATTTATTCTCCTTAATCTAATACGTCGCGGGCTTGTTCGCGTTCCGATTCCCGAGTATTTTAGAAAACGGTGCGTGACACTTCTCTTTCGAGATTTGTTCGTACCCCTAGCTCGATAGTACAACTCTTTGGCGTTATGGCTGGTGAAACCTATTAGCTGTTGGTTTGGATTTCTAGGTGTAACATTATCATTTGACGGACATGTTTTCTTCTGGAGAGGTAATGCCTTGTTGGCGTTCTCGGGAGTCGCACGTTTGGAACCACGCCTTCGTAAGGGTGGAACCCTAACAGGCTCTTGGTCTTGCACACGCACCCCCAAGTGGGCGGTTACGAGAATAAGTTTGTTGGGAGGACGTCTACGACCCACAGTCTGAAGAGTTGCTCGGGATCTGTTCACCGGATCTAAGTGTTCTTTGACAGGAGTTTTGCCTTGATCTTCATGTAGAGAACCCATGCGATCTTTCACTAAAATTCTAAATTTGGACAGATCCACGCTGCCGTAAGGCTTCACCGGAGGTAGAGGAGAAACAGGTGCGGGATCGAAAGTTGATGGAGGTTGGGAAGCAGCCTTGGAGCTGGAATTAGATGAAAAACACTATTGGTGTCTCTCCCCAAGTAGAGGCGTCTTGGCTGTTTTCGATGCCGTTTGGCACCTAGACTTATTTGGATTTTGGTGATTTTTTGATCAACTCTTCCTTTTATAGCTCTTGTGCTATTTGCACAAGGATCCGTGTGTGCGCAAGAAGTACGCGGGCTTCTGGATGCGTTCCTCAAGAGTAGAACGGGTTCGTTTAACACGAACTTATTTGTTAGTTAACGGTTGGGAGGGAGAACCCATTTGTAATGACCGTAAAATTTTAATACTAGTTAAAATAAATTTTTGGTATTTTAAAATATTTAATTATGATTTTTAAAAGAGTATTTGTATTTTTCTTGATTTTCTAGAATTTTCTATGACTTAAAAATCTGATTATATATTTATTTAAATGATTTTGATATTTATAAATTAATTTAGTGCAATAAAAATTTCTGGGATTTATCCGTTGTGTTACTGATACTATTACGTATTATTTTAAATAATACGTCATATTATTATTACTATTACGTATTAATTCTTGTATTATGTTGAATTATTAATTACGTATTATTTGTGTAAATTATTGTATTATTTTAATTATTACGTATCAGTTGTCATATTAGCATAACTGGTACGTTTTATCGTGTAGATAATTGTCACATAATTATTTGATTTTAAATGTAAGTAAATATATTTTTATTATTAATTATTTCTGTTTAATTGTACAATATGGATATATTTCGACAGTTTCGTATCAACTGTTGTATTAGCTCAACATGTACGTTTTTATTTGTAGATAATTATTATGTAATTAATTTAATTTTTAAGTACCCGAAATTATTTATTTTAATTATTTTCGTTTAAATACCTGAAACTATTTAAAAATACTCCAAGCTGTTGTTTCCCGCGTCAAACCCCAACAGCTACCCCCTCATCACGTTCTCTCCCTCTTCCTTTTTTCAAAGAAAACGACACCGCAAAATGAGACTAAACAGCTCATCATCAATCACATTTTAATTTTTTATTATTAAATTTTTCCTATTTAAACCTCACCCAGCTCATCTCTCTCTCGGTACTCAACTTTCTCTCCCTCCTCGCTTCCATACTATCCTCACTCCGACGCCGAGCACCACGCCCGCCATCTTCCTTCGATCGTCCCGTCGACCTCAGCCCAGGCCGACGCCTCAGACGTGCCGACCACACGCCGCCGCTCACCCGTGTCGCGCTGCCTCCGCTGCCCGCGCTCAGCAACTCCGCATAGACCGCCCCAGACCGCAGGTGGGTCAGGATCCGCCCAGCCCTCAAGCCTTCGTGCCCTTAGCACCGACCAAGCGACCGCCGCCGACGAATCCCAGGCGAGCTCCTCGTCCCCTCCCCCTCAGGCGACGCCGCCAGATCTCGTCAGGCCGCCTGAGGCTCCGCCCAGAAGCGAGCTCTCGTTCTGCTACAGGCCCAGATCCACCGGCTGAGCCCACCGCCTGCCAGCCCCCTCCCGAACTCCACCAGCCCGCAGCAGCGTCGCCGTCCGCCTGCGCTCCGTAACCGTCGCCGATCAATCGGCACCCTAGCGCCTCCTCCTACGCAGACAGACTCCCTGCCAGCCTCTCCGTTCGCCGCCCTCTCCGTTGTCACCTCCAGTGACCCGCCGCTCGCCGTCGAACAGCCGCCACAACCACTCCAGCAGCGACGCCGCTGACCCCGACTCCTTAGCCCCGTTCGTGCCGCCCCGCGATCGCTACCGAGCTCGTCGCTGTCCTCGCCTCGCGTGTTAACGTCGATACGTTCAACGAACCAAGGCAAGATCCCGATACTCTTTTGACTTATCATTCAATTCTTAGATCCGCTCTGAGTTAATTAGTTGCTTGCAAGATCCCTATTCTTGCTCAGTACAATTTTAGATTTATCACAGATTTATTATGCATACGAACTCGTTACCCTAATAATTATTCGTTACAAATACGGAACTGTCGTGAACATATTGGACGGAGAACTATAACGTATAGAACTATCGTGAATGAAACGGACTGTGGACAATAACGTATGACCATTCACATTGTAATACATATACTGTGATGACCTGTACGGATTTATTTGACAAATGATACTAAAAATAATATTTTGATAATAGATACTGTAAAGATAAAATAAGATAAAATTATTTTAGAATTAGTTTATGATTTTTTAAGGATTTATTTGACAAAATAATCATTTTAAAATAATTATAATAAATTATTTTGGTGAAAAATCATTTTAGAGTAATTATAATAAAATAATAGAATTTGTTTGACAAAAAAATTATTTTAGAATAATTATAATTTAAAAGAATTTATTTTAGAATAAGTATCAATTTAGAATAATTTTAGTAATTTAAGAAAGTTTTATAAAAGAATTATTTTAGAATATTTATAAATAATTTAAAAGAATTTATTTTAAGAATAAGTATCAATTTAGAATAATTTTAATAATTTAAGAAAGTTTTATAAAAAGAATTATTTTAGGACATTTATAAATATTTTTAAAGGATTTATTTTAGAAAAAGGATTATTATGAATTTTTCATGATTTATGCTCTTAATTTTAATTATGTGATATGCTATGATCTTGTTGTATATGATTAGTCGCATTTATTACTCTTTGTTATGTTTGAGAACCGTTAGAAATCATGACTAGTGTGGCCTAGTGTGTCCGGTTTAAGACTTAGAAACCTGTGTATATGTTAGCTTAGAAAAACAAGAGAGTTGGGATGGGGAAGTTAATGTTCATGTGATCGGATAAGACTGTTGATGTATCTTCCAGGCTCGCTCCCGTGGTTGGTGTCGCCACCGGGGTTGGTTTGTAGGGCTAAAGTGAAGTGTGTACATCACTTTAGTCAGTGAAATCGTTTCGTCACTCGGGTTCTGTTTGAAGTTCGAACCAGGCAGAAAACGGTTTACGTGTAGTCCTCTAGGCCGCATGTGTAGCGGGATTGGATGCACGTAGGAGATTTGTGAACAGTCAATTATCCGGTGATATGAGCGTTGACTCTGTGTGAGATGTGACCAGTAACCTGTTATAGAATGACTAGTTACATGACTTGTTACCAGTGGATCGGTATCGCCACTGTGGTTGGTTTGTTAAGACAAGGTGAATCGGTATCGTCATTTTGGTTAGGATTTATGGATTCTTGTGTGACGTAGATCAGTTGTATTTCTTCCCATACATAGATCGGGGTTAATATTTAATTATCTACAATTTGAGACATATGGTATATACATGAGGGTTTCCTTGTTTGGATTATTTCGCTCGACGTATTACGTTTCGAGTTGTAGATTTTTAAGTATTAATTCCATCTAGTGTATAACCCTGTACTTGGATGATTATTCTGATCGCTAGCTGCCTGGTCGATTTGTTACTTGGTTGATTTTCTGGGATTTATTATGATTATTCTATTCTTGTAGTAAATTATATTTAGATTATTAGTATTTCAATTGCATGTTTCCATTGTTATTACCATTATTGCATTGGTTGCACGACCGTTCTATTCTTCCTTTCGGGATCTTGTCGTGCGCCATGCACCTGACGTACACCTGTTTTTTCTGGTGTACGTCAGACTTAGAAGAAGAACAAGTTTAGCTTGGAGATGCGCCAGAGCCGAGTATTCTTAGCAGGAGTGTCTTGTAGACGAAGCAGAAGAAGAGTTGAAGCTCAGTTATTCCTTTCAGTTTATTTTCGTAACATTTCCTTTTCCGCCTGATCATTGTATTTTATATTCTCCAGTATTTCATTCAGATAGTTTGTATAAGGGCATGTTTGGTCCGAATATTATGTCTGGATGATCATTCCAGTTGTGATATGTATCTTTTGGTTCTGAGTTGTTTATTATATTCTTGCTGATTGTGATCGGGGACCTGTGCCTTCGCATTGTATTTATTTCTAGACGCTTAGCGTATTGGATTGAGAAGAAAAGACAAGAAGAAAAAAAATAGTGTATATTTCTTCTCAATCTAATACGTCGCGGGCTTGATCGCGTCCCGATTCCCTGGTATTTTGGGAAGCGGGGCGTGACAGAAGGTTTAGTCATTTGACGCCTTCTGAATCCTAAGTCTGCTTGATAGCGGAGTCCATTCACCTACTCTAGTGCTTTGGTGAACTGATGGGCAAGACGTTGGCGTCGCCTCTGATGAGCCATCTTCGTCAGAATTAGTGCGCTTTCGATGGGAAACTCCTTCACTTGTGAGGAGTTGTCACGAGCATCGGATCCGGGTTCGTTGGATGTCGGAGAGGAGTTTTCAATATCAATTAGGTAAAGATCGACACCCTGGGCCTTCAGATCCAAAGACCAACGAACCTTCTTTAGGGAAGTGGTCTTCCTGCGTTTGCAAGGAGAGGAAGATCTGGAGGAGGAGGAGGAGACTACTCCTCGAACTTCTACTGGCCGAACTTGTATTCGACCTCTTTATCCACAGGGATCTTGATCATCGACTACAGCACGATAGCCTCGACAACGAGGCTGTTAGCTCCCACTGTGGTCGCCAACATGTTCGCGTTGGAAATCGGTTTCATTGCTTTCAAATCTATTACAACTTCAGGCGTTACAACAATTCAAAATAAAGAAAATTCAGTCTTTTTATAAGACTTCTCTTATAATGAAAATAAAACAGATGACTTCCTGGGAACACACGTAAAGAGATCGTTTATCATGTCTTCTGCTTACGCGGGATCTTTGCCGGTACCGGGGTTTATCCGTAGACCACAAACTTATCAGATCCGAATAAATATTTTGTTGTCTCGCAAAGGAGATAAGAAATTGAAGTGGCTATCTCGACAATAGCGAGACAATCTCTCTTCTCAAGAATCACAGATTGGTGCGATCTCAAGGGAAATGGATGAATGGGATGCAGATCTCTCGAACTCTTCCTCTCTTCGTGCTAAAGAACTCGTCAAGATCTCTCTCTCTGAAATTTGTGCTCCTCACTCTTCAATTCGACAGGGCTTCGCCGAGACTCCAGAATTCTAGATCTGTATAAATGAAGGCCCTAGGGCCATATTTATACGCTTCAGAAGCTCGGTTTTCGGATAAGAACGGCCAATTTGCTCTCATCTTCAGTTGTAACCACTTAACCACCTACCAAGATAGCTTCAAATCAGTTTGGGAGGCTTTGGATGAGAATATATCGAAATATGTGCGATTAACGGCGAAAAAATAGCTTTCTTAAGCATGAGACACGCTCTGTGTCTCGGCCTTGGCTAAGACACATGATGTGTCTCGGCCTTGGCCGAGACACACATTGTGTCTCGGTCTTGGCTAAGACACAATGCGTGTCTTGGTTTTGACCGAGACGTCGTTTAGTGCGCATTGTGTAATAACCATGAATTTTTTATATTGGTTTAAATAATTTTTTTATTTTGAATATTAAACTTTATTTTTCTAAATAGTATTTATATATTCTCAATTTTCTAGAATTTTCTACGATTTAAAATCCAACTTTATATTTATTTAATGATTTGGATAATTATAAATTTGACTTGATATAGTAAAAACTATTAAATTAATATTCTCTTCATTATTATGTCGTCCCGTTGATTCGTACGCTTCGTTGATTTACTTCATGCGCTTGTCGACGTCAAATAATCATATTTGACTCGGATAATGACGTTCATCGTTTTTTCTCCGTCTCGAGCTATATACGGGAACCAATAGGTAATTTTTAACGCCTACAATAAGTATTAGATTCGATCCACTTTCAATTTGCTCGCAGCCCGAGTATCATGTGATGTTGAAGAACACCAGTAATTGCCTAATGTTATTTGTGTTTAATGGTTAGAGCACCATCTCAAGATCACTATGTCACATAGAAAAAACTGCTCAACTTCTAGACATTCTAACCAAATGAATGTTACTCTTCATTAGAAAGTCCAATGTCCATTAATACGAAGAGATCCTCGTTTGACATTAAAAATAATAATAATAAAGGCTCCACCTCTGCAGGAGAGAGCGAATACGTTTGCAACCTCCTAGCCACCAGATCACTAATGATCGCAAGTTGCACGGCGATGTTTGAGGTGGATTTCATTAAAACTGAAAGCAGCCCAGAAACTGACAAAAATCATGAACACCCCATGTTATGGTCTCCGAGTTCCTGACTTGGGAGATAAAATTAATATTTCTCTTTTACATAAATGGTGAATAGTTTATTATGATTAAGCTAGTACGTTTGAACCCAATTCCCAATTACATTGGAGAAATGGCATGATATTTCTCTGGGATACAAATAAAATGTTAGATTTTGGCTGGACTCATAGATTGGAGGAGAGGTCCGAAAGTAATTTATAATACTTTCGGGCTTGTTGATGTTAATTTGATTTATTTTTTAAAGGGTAAATTTCATAAAATCCACAAGCACATTGGGTGCTTTCTGCAATACCCTCCCAATATTTTGCTTTTTCTAATTAACCCCAAAAACTCCACTAGACCCTCAAAATTTCAAAGTGTCTCAGATAACTTCTATATACTTTAACTTTTCCACTTAACCCTAAAACTCCAAAGTGTTTCAAATAACTCTCCTACACTTTTTAACTTTTCACATAAAACTTTTTTACCGGATTATCTAAGACACTATGGAATTTTGGGGTCAAATGGATAACATTTAAAGTACATGGGAGTTATGTGATGCATTTCGGAGTTTTGGGGATTAAGTGGGGAAGGTTACGAGAGTTAAGTGGGAAAAATAAAACACAAGGGATATTGTGAGAAACACCCCAAAGTATCGGGGGGTTTTGTAACTGTCCTTTTTTTAATACCTACTATTGGTCATGAATAGAGTAAAAAAATTGTAAGCCTTAACAAATTTAAAGAGGTTAAGAAAAACTATCATTGCGTGAGATGACTCAACTTTCGACTCGTGAAAAGAAATTCAACATGTAGAGAATGAGTTATGAGTATTAAAATCTGGATAAGATTTTCGCTCGTCCCGTCATGTCACCGACGCCCCTTCGCCCCCCGCCCCCCCCCCCGCCCTAAATTAGAAGGCCATCCTTTAAATTTCTTATTTTTATCGTCAGATAACACCTTAACTAATTTTGTTTGATTTGTCTGCGCACTCGTGGAAATCACGTGCGTTCAAATGATCAAAATATCCTAGTAGAAAAAGTTCCTCAATTTTTCATATCCTTTTTTAACAATTTTGAAGAGTGTTAAATTTAATTTAAGAATTAGAGTGCTAATTTAGAAAATGATATTGTCGTTTTTTTCCAGCTCATTTGGTACGATTAGTGGATTAGTTGAAAATTTTGATAACGTTTGAGAGGTTCTCTGAAACACCCCAAACAAAAGAGGGTTATCTATATAAAGTTTAGGGAATCATCTCAAAGTTGGCCAAAGTAAGACCTCTTTTTTTTCGAATTTTCCTATAAAAATCATAACCATCAACCCTCACAAAACTAAAAAATTTAGACGCAGTATAAGAGATTGAGTTAATAGTTAAATTGTGATGCCTATGTCTAGAAATGGAAGAGATTAAGTTTTATATTTTAGTTTTTTTTTGGTGGAGTATAGCCACATTGAAAATTCATGTGGGGGGGGGGGGGGGCGTCTAAGTACCGACATGGAAGACATTACAAATGATAATGAAGTTAAATAGAAGGGGTTTTTGCATATGTACTCCTTACATCTTCCATATTTGCATAATTACCTCCTAGTTCTTTATTATGCATCATTTGGTACGTGAGAATGGAGTCAAGTAAGAATGAAATGGAAGAAGGAATGAAATGGAATGGTCATCACATTCTCTTGTTTGGGTGCGTTTGTAGAATGAAGCTAGAATGAAAATCTTGCTAATTCTCATTCCCATGTTTGGTATCACTAGTTCACAAGTGAGAATGGAATCTCATTTTCTAATAATGTCCTCATAACAACATAGATTTTTAATAAGATAAAAATAAACATTAATGATAATAACTAAAAAAAATATTTATGCATATGTTATATTAATCTAGGTATGTGTTATACTAATGAGCTTGTTATCGATCAGGTGTATGTTTCGTTTATATTTTTTAAACAATTCTTACTATTTCTGCATATGTTATATTAATCTAGGTATGTGTTATAATAATGCCCTTATACCTCTATATATAGTCTAGACATGATATGGTTTTGATAATTTTAATATTTTGGCCAATTTCTCGGCGAGAGTTTCCTCTTTTCATAAATATTGGGTCAAATATTTTTCAATCAAAAGTTAGATTTATTGTTGTGCATGAACCACAATCAAACATGTACGCAATGGGTACATATAGTTCTCTATGGTGGGAAAACAATAGCAAAAGTTTAAAAAGAATATAATATGCTGGTGAAAATAACAAACTTTAAACATTGGTGAATAAACAAAAAAAAATTGATTGACCAAAAAAAATATTGACAAGAAAGAATTTCAATCGGCAAATAATATATAGTTTCAGTTGTTTCTGTTTTTATATTAAATTGTGTTGCTCCTATGTTGAGCAATTGTGATATAATAGGCTAACGAAATATGTACGGCTAGTTTTAATATGCTACTGAAATATGTACCAATAGTTTTACTCCCTACCCCGCAAAAAATTCCTATTGTTCGAATATAATTAGTAGCTGAGAGAAAATGAGAATACATAGTCAAAAGTCATAATTTTTAAATTAATTCTTATTATTAATAGGGGTATAATTAAAAAAAACTAACTAATTTGATTCTTCCCTTGAATGGGAATGATCATTCCCTATCTTCTCACTTGGAATGCACATTCCCACAAAAAGTGGGAATGACCATTTCATGGGAATGGTCATTCCAACATCTAAAAACAAGTTTTGTTTGGTACGAGGGAATGAGAAGTGAGAATGACATTCCATTCCACCCTATTCCCGCGTACCAAACGGGACCTTAGAATATTGGGTTTTTCGCCCCGTGTTTATTCTGTTAATGACTAAATACCCTTCTCTTAATTAATTAGGACAAACAGAAATCTTAATTTTTTTTTAAAATCTAGTCATTTCTCCTCTTTATAAAATCCACTCCTTTTCTCCGGGCGGGCACCTACAAATATCCTTTCATCTTTGCTGTTCGCTATCTTTTAAATTTTTCTTCTTCTCTTGTAGGTCTTCAGGCTCGGCTACTGTGGATCGAGTGTTTACAGCTTTCATGGTAGGGATGTGTTTTGTGTTCTTTTCCTTATTATGATGATATGATGTATTTTACGAAGGCATTTGTGTAATTTGACCATGAAGATGAATGAAATTTGGTTGAGCATTTATTTCTTTAAAAATTGTGGGTTATTTTCCGTGTATGTCATTGCGTATGATCGTACATATTTAATTTGGTTGCTAAATAGTTGAAATCCATGCATACAACTTGTTTGTGGATATGTCTCATAGAAAGTATGATTTGGTAAACTATTGGTTGAGCTACGTATGTGATCACAATTATTACACACAAGTCATTCGTAGATTTATTTTAAGGAAAGTGTAACGCTTAAAAAATTATTACCAAATAATTGATCGCCGTTGCACTGGTGGTAAAGGAGAATTAAAATTAAACAACAAATTATAAGCAATTGAAAGTAAACACTTCATTACCTCCAACCACATGAATATGATCTCCACCCATCATACCCGAATAACCTCCAATTCCGGTAACACATGAATATGAACTGGGAGGGACCAGAGTTGGGATATAGTGAACTTACTAAATGTGTTAAATAATGTGTCAAACTTGGTAAGTTGAAGGTAGAGAAGCAGTTGCATCATTCTCTTGTTAATAAACTAAGACGGTTAAAGGGAGGAGTAGAAAAAACCAATCCCAGAAAACCTAGAAAACTAAAAACCAATCCTAACCCTACAATCTATTTCATCCAATGGTCAAAATTGAAAATGGTAAAATTGAAAATAAATACATCTTAGATACACATCAGCTGTCAAAATTAATGTAAAAGGGGTAATTTAGGAAAGATTCATTAATGAAACACATTGTAATTAATTAGCAAAACTTGTCAAACACTCTTTTTCACGAACAAGTCCTTTCAGTTTCACTCTATCAAGCTTTCTAAGCAAGTTTTCTCTCTCTATCGTCTCATATTCTATCTACACGAACAACTAAATTCTTCACATTCCGTCGATATCTCAACATTTCGTTTTCTTTCAACATCTTATTACAACTCAAACGAAGACGAACAGCTAGCATTCGACGCTGGAGATGAAGAAAAACAACCCACAGACTCCAAAACCCTCGTCTTCAAGAAGGGGTAAAACGATTCCAACCCGCGTATTAAAAATGCATATTTTTATCAAAGTTTTAACATTTTTCATAGATTTAGTGAGGAAAGTTTCAAAATTTTTAGATTAATCACTTGCATGTTGTTGAATAATTTTTTATTTTATTTTTTTAGCTTTATAAAATGTTATCGATGCATGTTCTAGTTTAGGGTTTTTATTTTTTACAGTTTCCTTGTTCTTGTGAGAATAAGTTTTTTAATATTGTAAGATGTTTTTATTTGTTGTAAATGAGTAGCGATTAATTTTGGTTGTTTGGATTTTGCATTATGCACTGTAGTTGAATCTCGATTCACTTGAGTGAATCGAGATTCACTGCAGTGAATCGAGATTCAGTACAATGAATCGTGGAATCACGATTCACTGGAGTGAATCGAGATTCACTCAAGTGAATCGCGATTTAGTGCAGTGAATCTTGATTCACTAAAGCATAGTGAATCTCCATTCACTAAGGTGAATCCAGATTCTTCATAGTGAATCGAGATTCATATATTGGATTTTCTGGTCAGTTGTGGAAAAATGATTGTTCTTTAAACTTCTACTTTATCATGATTGTTTGTTTGTTTGTAAAAAATAGCAAATATGATCTGAGGCCGAGTATATAGGATGGAAACTTTACCAAATATGATCCGAGGCCGTGTATATAGTATGGAAAAATTATATGCTTTATGCATACTAACAGTGAAATGAAACTGTAGCGATGATCAGTTTTTCCTTGTTGTGTTGAGGGATGAGCCACTGAAACAATGTATGGTATGGGATGGAGTTGGTTACATATCATTGAATCTGGATTCACTTTGCTGAATCTCGATTCATTTTCTTGAATCTGGATTAACTTTGCTGAATCTCAATACATTTTGTTGAATCTCGATTCACTTGAGTGAATAGAGATTCACTGTAGTGAATCGAGATTCACTGTAGTGAATCGAGATTCACTACAGTGGATCGAGATCCACTGGAGTGAATCGAGATTCACTATAGTGAATCTCGATTTAGTGGAGTGAAACGAGATTCATTTCTGTGAATCGCTATTCACCCCAGTGAATCGCAATTCAGATTATAATATCTTGATTCAATAATGTGATTCCAACTTCATGCTTACCATGCATTATTCAAAGGCTGGTCTCATTAAAAAATGAATTGTCATAGGTTTATCAGGTCTACGATCTAGCTCAAGGGACAAACAAACAACATGTGTTGATATTATTGAGTTATTTACACCTATACCTCTTCAAGTTCAATTGCCAGATAAAAAGAAATCTGACAGGAAATAGAGGACACCACGCACTGTGAACGTGCCCAGTAGTGACGAGGACTTCATCAACCCCCTAAATAATCCTGCCGGTGAGGATACATCAAAGCGTAGGAGGGATCTGTTAGACCCTAGAGGGGGGGAGTGATTAGGGTCTTATGCTAATCTAATCCGATTTTATGCCAATTAAAAATAAATAACAAGTTATCCTAGCAAGTATGAAGTACCACAAGATATATGAGCTAGGATAAGTAATATGAACAATGAGAATATATCCTATATAATGAAATATATATGCAAGGATATATAAACTAACACAAGGGTAAACAATATAAACTAGATAGTGGATGATATAAATAATGAGCTATGGACAATGGCGACAAGAAATATAAACATAAGATTAAGTGCGCCAAAGAAAACTCAAACACACGATATGATCACGGAGTTCCGACCTTCCGTCCTACGTCTCCGCTCCCCACTCCCTGGGAGAAATCCACTATCACAACCCGGTTTGGAAGTCGAAGCTTCTACACACTCGGTTTTCTAGCTAACCGAAAACTCTACAACTCACACTCTTGCAAACCCACTCTACACCCTCACAAGTGTTGGACCTAGCCGTGTCTCCCTCAAGTGCTCGGTTACAACCTCTCCCTAGGTTCGTCAACCGACGCCACTCCTCTTGGGACGATCCCCTACAAAGTGTATCTCACAATAAGCATAATATAAATCAAATGATTATTCTCTAAACAAGGTGAGAACTCAATTAAGCGCAACTCTTAGTCACAAACCCACAACCCCAAATTATACTATGTATGTAAATACAAAACTCTCAAGTGGGTGTGTGTAAACAATGAGTGAAATCAAATCAACTAAACTCAATATAAAACTAGCTTTAATAGAAATGATAATCAACAAATAATTATAAATAAAAGCTAGAGTTGAGTTTAGGAAAACTTCTCTAGATGACAAAAGAGAGAGAGATGGATTGAATGCCCAAAATACAATTGATAATCTCCTCAAGCTCTTGTAAAACTTTCTTCATAAACCAAACCCTTAAACAAGCTTAAAACAAGCTTAAACTCTTTTTAAAACTCTTTAAAACATTCTCTTGTTGTATATAAATGTTGAGGGATGACGGGTATTTATAAGAACTCAAGACAATAACCCAAAGCCAAAGAAAAGCGCAAAAAACAATGTAAATCCCCAAAAAATCAGAACCAGGAAAATATAGCCGTTATGCTATAGTAACTTTAATGGTCGGCTGTAGCGGTCGACCGTGGGTACTGTAGCAGTCTGGCAGATCTGATTTTTCTGCATCTCTGGTTTTATAAAATCAATTAAAAATAGTAAATCAACTCCAAAAATCATGAAATATTGAGGTAAGGTTCTAGACATGTAGATGAACATGTTAGAGAAATAATTTCTGGAAAATCACTTCCCAATTGAGAGAAATAAATGTTTGAATACAGATATACAGTTTCTAAAAATCTGCAGACATACACAATTTTGTAAAATCAATTGGGCACAGTAAAACAACTCCAAAAATGGTAAAAATTTGAGGGAAGTTTCTAAACATGTAGATAAACATGTTAGAGAAAGAATTTCTTAAATATCACTTCCCATTTATGAAAACCATCTGTTTTGTAAAAACATGCACGAACATGCACGAACGAAAAACATGATTTTGTAAATTCAATTAAACGTAACAAATCAATTTTAAACTTGATGAAACTTTACAAAATGTTTATAAGCATGAAAACAAACAAGTTAGAAAAAGAATTTCTCAAATTGAATTTCCATTTGTGAAAACTCATGTATTTTGCAAGTGTGTCCAAAGCATGAAAACTCAAAACCATGCATGTATATATATAACTATATATATACATAGAAACCAAATATGTGTGTGTATATGATATTGAGCTTAAGGTACTTAACACACATAATATAAAACCTAAACTAAGTTACCCAAGCTAGATCTTGATCTTCAATAAGCTCGACTTGGTAATCTTATGGATGAAGCTTGAACTTGAATCTTTAAATTTGAATAACGTTGCTTCACTCCACAGTTTCGCCAACCTCCATTGGATATGATTGTTGAAGCTCTATTCCATCCATCCTTCAACACGTTATTTGTCTAGAATAAATATGAAAACACAAACACTAGACAAACAATATTAGAAGTAAATTTTTTGTTAAACATCATCAAAATAAGAAGGCCAACAATCTCCCCCTTTTTGATGATGACAAACAATTTACAAAAAGGATATATGCATGAAAGGAAATGAATAAACAAAGTATAATATATCATACATATAAACAAGAAGGAATATACTAACAATATTTTTCCCCCTTTGACAACATCAAAAAGGGGACAAAAGGATGAAGAGAGCGAAAGCTCCCCCTATCAAAATGCTATAAAGAATATATGAAATAAAGATCATGGCAAACATGTGAGCAAGCATAAATGAAAAATATGCTAAACACCACTCACATACAAAAAGACAATGAGAACACATATAAATATGTCAATGTGGAAAATAGTATCTCATATCAACGAACATAAAAACCATTTGTAAAGGTAGATTTATGAAATCAAAAGAAGAGAAACATGAGAATCATGTAAAAAGTTTTCAAATGAAAACAAATCAACCAAGAGAAATCATAAATCAAAGTTTAAATCCAAAAATGTAAGACCAAATCATCATTGATTCAAAAAATCAAAAAAAATCATGAGAGGCAACCATATCTAGCTCTTGAGCTAGTAATAACCCATATGAATATTTAAGCATCTGGTAAACATGATTTGGGAATAAACATCCAATAAACCGGGGGGTTATATAAATACAAACATCTCATTAAAATAAGACCAATAATCATGAAAACAAAAGATTTGATCAATTAAAAATTTGTTTTCATAATCAAAAGATTTTAAGATATAATTTTCAAAACCAAGAAAAGAAAAAAGAAAAACACTAAAGTACTTGGTTTTAAAAATCAAATTTGTTTTGGTACCCAATAATTCTTGGTACCAAAAGATTTAGGGACATGACCCCTATCATTAAAGCTCAAAGCCTTAGGGTTATGAACCCTCTTAGGCACATATGGTGCACTAACATGGTCAAAACAATATTCATTCAAATGACCCTTCCGATTGCAATTTGTGCAATGAAAGAGATCCATTTATTTTTGTGGACCATTAGCTCGTGCACGGGAATCATTTGCAAATAAAGATTTTCTTTTAAAATTATTTTGCAAATGAGAAACATTCTTAAACAATGGTCTATTTGGAACATATTGCAATTTAGAAACTTTTTTATATCAAAACAAAATTTAGCAAGATGTCCAAACCTACCACAAACATCACATTTAAAAACATGTGGTCTATTGGAAGCATTTGTCAAATGAGATTTTCTTTTCAAATCAAAGCAATATTTGGCCAAATGACCAAAACGACCACAATAATCACACTTGAACACACTAGCATGCTTATGATGAACTTTGTGAGAATGAGCATGTGAATGTGTTTATTTTTATCATGAGTCAAGTTAGCAATATCCAATTTTAAATTTTTATTTTTCAAATTTAACATATCATTGTTTTCTTGAAGAGCAATACTTTCTTGAGAAATAATATCAAATTTAGAAGCTAACTTCTCATGATCGGATTTTAAATCTTCATGCTTGTTTTTTAAATCGATAAAATCATTTTGCAATTTGTTAAAGGCATGTAATAATTTTTTACAAGCATGTAATAAAATCATTAATGGTTTCGAACTCGTAAACCTCATTAGGGCTATCGCCTAGTGGCCGTGTGCATGATGTTCCATATGAACTTGAAGCCGGATCCTCCAAAGTTTGTCGGATAGCCTCCAAGTCCCCTTGATGCACTTCTATGAATTTCCACAATGTATAAGCGCTATCAAAAGAATCAAGCTTGTTAGACAATAATAAATTAAATGCAGTTAATAAAAATTCTTACATAAGCTTGTTCATAATAAACATCTTTTTATCATGTTTGCTCTACTTGGATTTCTCTAACATGGGCACAATATAAGCACAATCAATGACTTCTCATAAATCGATATTTTTAGATTGAACAAATATTTTGAATCTAAAACACCAGTGAGCATAAGGGAAAATATTGAATTTAGGAGCAATACTAGAATCATAACCTAAACAAGATGCATCATTCATATTCATAATTTGTAAAAATATGCAAGCAAGATACAAATATAATCAAGATAAGATTAGCACAAAAAGATAACTTGGATCTTTAACTCAAGGCGGTTAGACCTTAAATCAAAGAGCACCAAGCTCTGATACCAATTGTTAGACCCTAAAGGGGGGGTGATTAGGGTCTTATGCTAATCTAATCCGATTTTATGCTAATTAAAAATAATTAACAAGTTATCCTAGCAAGTATGAAATACCACAAGATATATGAGCTAGGATAAGCAATATGAACAATGAGAATATATCCTATATGATGAAATATATATGCAAGGATATATAAACTAACACAGGGGTAAACAACATAAACTAGATAGTGGATGATATAAATAATGAGCTATGGACAATGGCGACAAGAAATATAAACATAAGATTAAGTGCACCAAAGCAAACTCAAACACACGATATGATCACGGAGTTCGGACCTTCCGTCCTACGTCTCCGCTCCCCACTCCCGGGGAGAAATCTACTATCACAACCCGGTTTGGAAGTCGGAACTTCTACACACTCGGTTTTCTAGCTAACCGAAAACTCTACAACTCACACTCTTGCAAATCCACTCTACACCCTCACAAGTATTGGACCTAGCCGTGTCTCCCTCAAGTACTCGGTTACAACCTCTCCCTAGGTTCGTCAACCGACGCCACTCCTCTTGGGACGATCCCCGACTCTCACCACACACTCCTCTCGGTGTACAAGTGTATTACAAAGTGTATCTCACAATAAGCATAATATAAATCAAATGATTATTCTCTAAACAAGGTGAGAACTCAATTAAGCACAACTCTTAGTCACAAACCCACAACCCCAAATTATACTATGTATGTAAATACAAAAAGCTCAAGTGGGTGTGTGTAAACAATGAGTGAAATCAAATCAACTAAACTCAATAAAAAACTAGCTTTAATAGAAATGATAATCAACAAATAATTATAAATAAAAGCTAGAGTTGAGTTTAGGAAAACTTCACTAGATGACAAGAGAGAGAGATGGATTGAATGCCCAAAATACAATTGATAATCTCCTCAAGCTCTTGTAAAACTTTCTTCATAAACCAAACCCTTAAACAAGCTTAAAACAAGCTTAAACTCTTTTTAAAACTCTTTAAAACTCTTTAAAACATTCTCTTGTTGTATATAAGTGTTGAGGGATGACGGGTATTTATAAGAACTCAAGACAATACCCCAAAGCCAAAGAAAAGCCCAAAAAACGATGCAAATCCCCAAAAAATCAGAACCAGAAAAATATAGCTGTTATGCTACAGTAACTTTCATGGTCGACTGTAGCGGTCGACCGTGGGTACTGTAGCAGTCTGGCAGATCTGATTTTTCTGCGTCTCTGGTTTTGTAAAATCAATTAAAAATAGTAAATCAACTCCAAAAATCATGAAATTTTGAGGTAAGGTTCTAGACATGTAGATGAACATGTTAGAGAAAAATTTCTGAAAATCACTTCTCAATTGAGAGAAATAAATGTTTGAATACAGATATAAAGTTTCTAAAAATCTGCAGACATACACAATTTTGTAAAATCAATTGGGCACAGTAAAACAACTCCAAAAATGGTAAAAATTTGAGGAAAGTTTCTAAACATGTAGATAAACATGTTAGAGAAATAATTTCTTAAATATCACTTCCCATTTTTGAAAACCATCCGTTTTGTAAAAACATGCACGAACATGCACGAACGAAAAACATGATTTTGTAAATTCAATTAAACGTAACAAATCAATTTCAAACTTGATGAAACTTTGCGAAATGTTTATAAGCATGAAAACAAACATGTTAGAAAAAGAATTTCTCAAATTGAATTTCCATTTGTGAAAACTCATGTATTTTGCAAGTGTGTCCAAAGCATGAAAACTCAAAACCATGCATGTATATATATAACTATATATATACATAGAAACCAAATACGTGTGTATATATGATATTGAGCTTAAGGTACTTAACACACATAATATAAAATCTAAACTAAGTTACCTAAGCTAGATCTTGATCTTCAATAAGCTCGACTTGGTAATCTTGTGGATGAAGCTTGAACTTGAATCTTTAACTTTGAATAACGTTGCTTCACTCCACAGTTCCGTCAAACTCCATTGGATATGATCGTTGAAGCTCTATTCCATCCATCCTTCAACATGTTGTTTGTCTAGAATAAATATGAAAACACAAACACTAGACAAACAACAATAGAAGTAAATTGTTTGTTAAACATCATCAAAACAAGAAGGCCAACAGGATCAAGACAGTGAACAGATCACAAAAGGAAGGAAGAGGATGAAAAAGGTTGGTGTACTAAACATCTTTAATTTTTTTTGTGTATTAACTGATGGATAATTTGATCTAATTATATTAATTTTTTCACAGGCGAAGGTTGGGAAAAAAACAAATGTGAAGTCTGAACCTAAGGAGTTGACTAGGATATGGGTCTCTCCAAAGATATTCTCTGATATGGTCTTGTCACTCTCTGAGTCCCAAAAAGAATGGGTGAGACTAGCTGGACTTGGAGGCCTTTTATAATTTGGATTAAAGGGACTGCCACATATGTTGGGGTACCAGATTCTGCACTCCTTTGACAGTGAGGCTGTTGCGCTTAATCTTCCCAGAGGATGAATCAGTATCACAGAGGAAGATGTACATCAAGTGATGGGATTACCTCTGGGCAGGAAGCGTATACCAGCCACAGAGGAAGATGTACATCAAGTGATGGGATTACCTCTGGGCAGGAAGCGTATACCAGCCTTCAGTATTGGGAAGTCAGCATTGGTGGATGAATTACCTCTGGGCAGGAAGCGTATACCAGCCTTCAGTATTGGGAAGTCAGCATTGGTGGATGAATGGAGGGTTCAATTCACAGACAGTGTTGGTTGGAAAATTACTCCAGGGGCTATGTCTGAGAAACTGAAGCAGTGTTCTGATGTTGACCTGCTTTTTAAACTGAATTTCTTGGTTCTCTTCCACAACAACATGATCCAATCGCTTAGTAATTCGTATGTTAACCAACAGATTCTAGTTCTTGGTGACAATGTTGATCAGTGCTCTGAATACAATTGGTGTTCTTTCTTGCTTGACTCAATGATAGAAAGCCAACACAAGTGGAAGGTAGACCCGACAAAACAATTCTACACGGGTCCTCTTGCATTTTTGATTGTAAGTCACTTGTATAATATTGATTTATTTTTACATTACTGTAGTTAAAGTAGTTTTACTTAATGATTACTAATTGGTGTGCTTTATTTCTTATCTCCGTCTTTCTAGCTGTTCTATGCCGATCGGGTTCTGTTCAAAGGGAGGAGGTTGGTTGAGAGAACAACCCCTACATTTTTAGGCTGGACTGACTTGGTCTTGAAGGAAAGACAGGCAGAGGAAATAAGTACAAATTCATTTGGCAAAGGTGCATTTACAGAGAGGGTTGAACTTGCACCATCATCTCGAATGCAGAGTGGTACTGGAAACTCGCCTAAAAGTGTTAAGACAATTCGAAGGTTAGCAAATTAAGTTGCAAGACTTTGTTTATTCAATTTAATCACAATTCAGTAGGAGTGAATCGAGATTCACTTAAACTGAATGTCGATTCAGTTCAATGAATCGTTTTACTAATACTAAATCTCGTTTCAGATCAGTGGTTATCGATTAAGTTAAACTGAATTCCGATTCATTTATGTGAATCTGGTTCAATGATACTCAATCTCGATTTACTAAAGTGAATCTGGATTCACTAATACTGAATCTCGATTCACTATAGTGAAACTAGATTTACTTTAGTCGACTCTGGATTCGGTCATTTGAATCTCGATTCAAATACATTGAATGTCATCTTAATCTATCGAATCTAGTCTCTCACCATGTTAATAATTTATGGTGACCAATGTCTGTGATATTCAAACTGTAGGATTGTATTGAGAGGGTGCAACAGAGAGCTGCAGAGTTGGAATCTGCAAAAGATAGATATGATGCTGAGTGTGAGTCAATGAGAAAGCTGTTCCCCAATGACAACGAGCTCTTTCAAATTCAACAGAGAGTTTCAAATATTCTTGTGCAGGGGTGTGGACATCGTGGAAGTACCCGTGACAATGAAACAGCTGTGGGAAACATTGTTGATGATACCCCTAATGTGAACACCAAGGTGAGTAGAGATATGCATGGTTCCCCTGCTATTGATCCAATATCAGCTGAGTTACCACAAACACAAGTCTCCCCAAATTTTATTCTAGAGGTTGATAAGATTATAGAGTCTGTTAGCATGGGTAAAGTTGACAAACTAGTGAGGCGCAAGCTCAGCGAATCTGGTACTCCACAGACTGAAGAACCTAGTTTTTCTCTTGGGCTGACACAGGATACTCAGACTGAGACAATGGAAATGGTTGATGTTGTTCAGATTGCTAGAGCTTGTGAATCTGAGATCATTGATGACTCTGTACGAACAACTGATAAACAAGCTGAAGATCCTGCTGCAGTAGATGAACAAAAAGGTAAAAAAGTTCATGTGACCGAAAATAATGGACATACGGGAAGGGGGAAAGAAAAGAGGATGGTGAAGCCTGCAACGTCTCTTCGGTCACCATGGGTGCAGAGGGTATCTCAGATTACTGCTATGCAAAGTCAGCTGGAAAGCATCATATGGAATTGGGTGCATAGAGAAGAAGCAAGGCATTCAGGTGATGATTCTGCTGAAGAAGAGAATTTTGAGTTCTTAAATCTTATTTGATCTTTTATTTTTAGGTGTGAGACTCACTGTTTTTAGTATTTTGTCGCTTTATTAAATTGAATATTGTTACTGTTTTTTCAGTGAAATGGTTTTTAAGTGGAGACAAATTAAATGTTTCTTACCTTCTTTCAAGACTTTCCTTCCTTCTGAGGACATTGAGGCAAATTTAATCAGCATTTGGTCCTATATTTTGAACAGCAGAGAAAAAATGAAGTCTGAAAATTCTCCACTTAGATTCTTCTGCAATGTTGAGACAACCATACGTACCTTCCTTTATTTAATTTAAAATAACACTTGAGTTACATTTTATTTAATCAGTTTTATGTTGTACAGTTTTACAACATTCATCACACAGATGAGTCCAATGATGAATTGAGATATAGTAGGTTTGCTTCCCGGATGGATGAGCAACTTTCTCTGTATCCACATATGAAGTTTAATGAGATTGATATGGTAAAGATTCGAAGACAATGTTTTTGTTCTTTAACCTAATTTTAACTATATCTGTAAAAGCACTGATTAAATTTCACAACCATTAGGTCTTCTTTCCCATAAATGCATTTGAGCATTTTTACATTGTGTGCTATGGGCTAAAGAATCCAAGTATGGAGCTGATTGACAATAGCAAAAATTGTCCAGACTACAAGGAAAAATACCAAGATCGTCCTGAGGGTTTGATATGTTTTTCCACCTTACGTATGTGCTTTAAGTATTTTCTGGCAGAATACAGTAATAAGTGAATCTGGATTCACTATAGTGAATCTCGATTCACTATAGTGAATCTCGATTCACTAGAGTCAGAGAATTCTAGATTCGCTAACTCTAGTGAATCTCGATCACTAGAGTTAGTGAATCTAGATTCACATCTTACTGTGAATCTCGATTCACTAGAGCTAGTGAATCTGTGTTCACACTAGGGAATCACGATTCACTATCTATAGCTAATTCTAGTGAATCCAGATTCACTAGTGTGAATCCAGATTCATTAGAGTTAGTCCAGGTGAACTAACTGTATTAAATGCTGGCGAACTAGATCCAATTAATTGTGATTCACTGTCATGAATATTGTTTCCATATAAACAACCAAAATAATTTGTATATTATATTAGACATTACTGTATGATAATTTGGATTTTTTATGTGACACTAATTACTTTTGATTAAACAGCACAAGAATTTTGTGAGATATTTGGCACACAAAAAACATCACAAGTCGAGTGAAATAAATACATTAAGGCCTGACAGACTTGAGATGGAGTGGAGAACGACCAAAAATGAATTTGATTGTGGTATTTTTGTCATGAGACATGGAGACCTACATGGGCGGTGGTACAGCAAATTGGAACTCTGGTTTCCATAGAGAGGGTGTAAGTGTTTAAACTAATAATGTATTGATAATTTACAGTTAGTCTTTATGAATTAATAAAATTTAGAATATAGCTACTGAATCTTGAACTGATCTTTTGTTCATATCGATAGGAGCGATTAAAAAATCAGCTACATAGACTGAGGTCTATATACTGTTACCAAATTCTTACTGATCCAACAAATGAATTGGCCAAAGAAGTCATCAGGAAAGCCCAACAGCACCATGCTAAAACTGCCAATGTCAAAAAAGAGACGAGGAAGACCACAAGATCTCAGAGAAAATGATATTCTGTCATCAGCATAATTTTCAATGTTGAAGTTTACAGTTATTGAGTACATTGGCAATTAATGTTATAGAATATAACAATTTGTTTTGAACTACTTTTCTATGTAAATATACTTTATAATATATAATAGCTTTGTCATAATTTTATTTCTAGATTTGTGAATAGTTTGGATATATAAAAATACTGTGATGGTAATGAATGCAATTGGAAGAATTTCGATTTAAGTGGAGAATGTGAGTTATAATTCAAGGTTTTGTGTAAGATTCAGTAAATTAATCATACTTATTGTGGATTGTATGTTTTTAATCTGGAATCACTGGTTCAATATTATCTTAAGTTATTAGTAATTTATTTGATTGAATCTAGATTCACTACAGTGAATCCAGATTCAATTCAGTGAATCCAGATTCACTACAATGAAAGATTCAGTAAATTAATCATACTTATTGTGGATTGAATGTATTTAATCTGGATTTACTGGTTCAATATTATCTTAAGTTTTTAGTAATTTATTTGATTGAATCTATATTAACTATAGTGAATCCATATTCAATTCAGTGAATCCAGATTCACTATAATGAATCTAGATTCACTACAGTTGGTCCAGAATCACTTAAAGCAAATCAATCAAATAATTGGATTATTTGATTGATTATAATGAATCCTTATAGTGAATCCAGATTTAATTCAGTGAATCTAGATTCACTACAATGAATCTAGATTCAATATAGTTAGTTCAGAATCACTTAAAGCGAATCAATTTTAATTTGATGACTGCATACAACTACTTTATCATTCCTATTGAAATAATACAACTAATAATAATGAAATTCACATGCTATATGAGTACATCTCTATTCAATATACTAACATGACACAACGTAACCATGTAATTAATAATCTAGTAAATATATGTTGTTAAGAATTACACAACTCAGCAATTCTAATTGTTGGACCCTATAGGGGGGGTGATTAGGGTTAAGAGGCTATAATTATAAAATAAAAATAAGACAAGCAAACCACAGTATTCTAATGCAATCAAAATAGAGGAGATAGGGTTAGGAATCGTTATCCTATGACGCGCGATGTGTTAACGAGGTTCGGAAGCCGGAACTTCGTCTACACAGCGATCCCCACACGATCCCCACACGATCCGGTTTGGAAGCCACTACACAACCCGGTTTGGAACCCGGAACTTCGTCTACACAGCGATCCCCACACGATCTCACACTACACAGTTGATCTCTCTAGATCACACTCCCTCACAGTTGATCTACACAAGATCACACTCACAAGATAGTAGAAATAGTGTAAGACTCTCTCTTTACAACGTCCCTATGGCAAAGAGAAAGAGCACACTAAAGCTGGGAAGAGAACACACAAAAACACAGAAAGAACAGTTTGAAAATTTTGCTCAGTGAAAACAAAGGTCTCTGGTTTTTGCAAAAGTTGGGAAACTGAGGAAGAAGAAAAGGTGGAGTTTAAATAGGAGAAAAACAACTGTTTAAACCCATCCCTTAATCCCCCAAAATCTGGAACAAAACATCGCTGAGATCCATACTGAGCGGCGCCACAAAAAGGACACATTTTACCGTTTGAATAATACGGCGGTCGATCGGCGGAAATTTCGGTCGACCGACGGAAAAGTTCGGTCGACCGACGAAAAATTCGGTCGACCGCTATCCAGATAAAAAACGAGAAAAACAAGCAGAGACTTATCCGGTCGACCGGTGCGGTCGACCGAAGGAAGCTCTCGGTCGATCAAGGCGGTCGACCGACGAACTCTTTGCTGCCCAGTGAGGAATGAACATAGGTGCGGTCGACCGATGCGGTCGACCGCATTCTGATACATCCCAAAACACTGTTTTTGACTCAACTAAAATATTTGGAAAATATTTATTTGACCTCTGAAAATTATGAAACTTTGTAAAATGTTTTTAATGCTAAAAACAAACTGTTTGGAAAAGAAATTTTGCAGATAGGTCCTCATACTTTTGAAAAATAGTATTTTGTGAAAGACGCTTAAAAACATAAGTATGAAAACGTGTGTGTGATATCCCAATTGCTTCAAGTGAAGTCAATAACTCTTTGCCTACATTCTATCACTAGAGAGAAAAAATAAAAGATAGCTAATATCCTTATATAGAATGCAATGCTTGAGTCTTGATATAGCTTGAATTTGATGAAGCTTCTATTTGAATTTGTTGTTCTTGAAATAACGTTGCTTCATCACTATGCCTCCTCCTCCTTTGGATTTCATCGTTGTAGCGCATATTCCATCCAATCCTCCATTAGTGGCACTAATAAGCTTGATATATGAATTCACTACATTTGTACTTAATAAACCATTAGTACCGATAATGGTGATTGTAAAACATTATCAAAACATAAGGGTTAACAATCTCCCCCTTTTTGATGATGATAACCAACCATTATATAAGAGCAAAAAAAAAAAAGATAGAGCAAAAAAAAATAAAGATAGCTTATAGATAGGTGCTCCCCCTATCTATGAGCTCCCCCTAAGAATATGCAACAAATGAGGAGATTTCTCTCCCCCTTTCTCACCATAAAAAAGAAATGGGGTAAAGAGAAATGCAAAATGCAACCAAACAAGCAAGCAAATGTAGAACTTTCACATAGTGCATAAGCCCAAACCATTTCTTATGCGATAAAAATCATCCTCTCCAAGAGGCTTAGTAAATATATCCGCTAATTGAGATTTTGTGTCAACAAATACTAGGGATACATCTTGTCTCTAAACATGATCGCGTAAGAAATGATGGCGCACATCAATATGCTTGGTTCTAGAGTGCAAAACTGAATTTTTGGAAATATTTATAGCACTAGTGTTATCACAAAAAAATTTTATATTTTGAAAGTTCAAATCATAGTCAACTAAGCTTTGCTTCATCCATAAAACTTGAGCACAACATAAGCCGGCGGCAATGTATTCCGCTTCCGTAGTGGACAAAGCAACACAATTTTGTTTCTTGGAAGCCCAAGAAACAAGTGAATTTCCTAAGAATTGGCATGTTCCACTCGTACTCTTGCGATCTACCTTACATCCGGCAAAGTCGGCATCACAAAAACCATATAAATCAAAAGAGGTGCTTCTTGGATAAAATAAGCCAAGGTTAAAAGTTCCATTAACATACTTAATGATCCTTTTAACCGCAATTAAATGAGATGCTTTAGGAGATGCTTGAAAACGTGCACATGCACACACACTAAACATAATATCGGGTCTACTAGCGGTAAGATAAAGAAGACTACCTATCATACCTCGGTATAGTTTTTGGTCCACGTCTTCACCACTTTCATCCGCATCAAGCTTAACACTTGTACTCATGGGAGTAGGCGCATGCTTAGAGTTCTCCAAATTGAATTTCTTCACCAATTCCTTAGCATGCTTGCTTTGAGAAATAAATATCCCATCCTTTGTTTGCTTAACTTGAAGCCCGAGAAAGAATGTAAGCTCTCCAATCATACTCATCTCAAAGTGATCCTGCATAATCTTAGAAAATTCATTGCACAAAGATTCATTAGTAGCACCGAAAATGATATCATCAACATATATTTGAACTAAAATGAAATCATTTTTCCTTTTTCTCACAAAAAGAGTGTTATCAATTGTTCCTTTTGAGAAATCATTTTCAACAAGAAAACTAGAGAGGCGAGCACACCAAGCTCTAGGAGCTTGTTTCAACCCATATAAAGCTTTTTGAACCCGGTAAACATGATTAGGAAAAACATGATCTATAAAACCGGAGGGTTGCTCAACATATACTTCCTCTTCTATAAAACCATTTAAAAAGGCACTTTTAACATCCATTTGAAATAATTTGAAATTTTTAAAGCTAGCAAATACCAAAAACATCCTAATAGATTCCAACCTTGCAACCGGTGCAAAGGTTTCATCATAGTCTATGCCCTTCTCTTGGTTGTATCCTTAGGCAACCAAACGAGCTTTATTTCTAGTAACAATGCCATGTTCATCAAGTTTGTTTCTAAAAACCCATTTAGTACCAATAACACTAGCATTGTTAGGTCTAGGAACTAATTTCCAAACATCATTTCTTGTAAAATTATTTAGTTCTTCATGCATAGCCAAAACCCAAAATTCATCATTTAAAGCATCATTAATCTTTTTAGGTTCTAGTTGAGATAGAATGCAACATTACCACACTCACTCAAAGCTTTTGAGCGAGTAACAACTCCTTATGAAGGGTTCCCAATGATTTGTTCCTTTGGATGGTTTGATGCGAATTTCTAAGCTTTAGGAAGTTTAACTTGTTCATGAGCATTGGAGCTATCCACATCCTTTTGAGCTTCTATAGAGGGAGTATCATTGATTTGTAAAAAGTCCAATCCTCCCTCAACATCATCATCATCATCTTTCCTAGGTAAAACAACTTGAGAACCAACATTAGTCTCATCAAAAGTAACGTTTATAGATTCTTCAACAACGAGGCTTCGTTTATTAAAGACCCTATAAGCCTTACTTCGAGGTGCATAACCTAAGAAAATACCAACATCAATTTTGGAATCAAATTTATCATGGTGATCTTTTATATTTAAAATAAAACATTTACAACCAAAGATACGAAAATAACCAATAAAAGGAGTTTTTCCATAAAAAAGTTCATAAGGGGTTTTCTTAAGCATTGGTCTAATCAAAACACGATTTAAAACATGGCAAGCCGTATTGACGGCTTTGGCCCAAAAATATTTTGGCAAATCAAATGAATTTAACATAGTGCGTGCCATCTTTTGTATGGTGTGATTTTTCCGTTCAACAACACCATTTTGTTGTGGTGTTCTAGGAGCGGACAACATGTGAGTTATACCATGAAGAGCACAAAAATCATAGAAAAATTCATTTTAAAATTCACCACCATGATCACTTCTTATTTTAACAACTTTCAAATCTTTTTCATTTTCAATTCTTTTGACATGATTAGCAAATTCTCAAAACAATTATTTTTCTTTGCAAGAAATATTGTCCATGTAAAACGAGAAAAATCATCAATAATCACAAAAACATAGTGTTTGCCTCCAAGAGAGGTAACACGCATAGGACCAAATAAATCAAGATGAAGCAATTGCAAGGGTTTAGAAGTCGATACCTCATGGATGGATTTGAAAGAAGACTTTGTTTGTTTACCTTTGGCACAATCCTCACATGTGCTATCTTTGATGAAGTGCAAATTTGGTAGCCCTTTTACAAGATTTCTCTTAGACAATTTTGATATCAATTCCATATTTGCATGTCCAAGTCTCTTGTGCCAAATCCAAGGGTTTTCATCAATTGCCGCAAGGCACTTCACATCTTGATTCACTAATTCATTCATCTCAAAAATGTATACATTAGATTTGCGATTAGCAATAAAAACAATTTTTCCATTCATACTAATGATGCATTTATCCGGTTTAAAGAAAATATCAAAACCTTTATCACTCAATTGGCTAATGCTAAGAAGATTATGATTCAAACCATTTACCAAATAAACATCTTCTATAACGGGTGAGGGTTTCTTACCAATAGAACCAACACCAATGAATTTACCTTTCTCACCACCGCTGAAGGACACGTTACCTCCTTCAATTCTTGATAGGGTTGCAAATAACTCTTTGTTGCCCGTCATATGATGTGAGCAACCACTATCAAGGTACCACATCTCCTTACGTCGTTGCCGTGATGTTCCCTACAAGAGATAAAGATGAAGATGTAGTAGCTTTATGTACCCAAGTCTTGGGTCCTTGGTGGTTAGTAGTCTTGATACCTTTAGGTACCCATATTAATCCATAAAATTCAAAGTTGTCTTTAATTCTACAATGAGTAGAAATATGACCATGTTTCATGCAATATGTGCACACAAAATTTCCTTTGTATGTATGACCATGAGAATCATGAAACCTATTTCTACCATGGTGATGATGATTAGCATAAGCATGAGTGGGTCTAATCCTTCCACCCTCAATTTCTAGTCTCTCAATCATTGATCTTAATTGCTTATTCTCAAAATCCAGATCTCCTAGCAATTCATCTTTTAGTGCAAGAGAGGTTGTTAATTGTTCTAGTTTGATATCACAAGAAGCATGCAATTTTTTAAAAGAAGAGTATTCTTTTGACGTTCTCTTAAATTCAAAGTTCAATTCTTCTAGAGCCGTAGCTATGTCACATTGCATGTAGAAAGATTCACTTTCGGTCTCGGATATTACCTCTTGCTCATGAGCCATGAAACAAATGTTGGGGTCATGAAGAGCAAGTTTGGCTCCTTCTTCATTACAATCCGAATCACTTGGTTCGTATTCTTCCCATCCGGCATACATAGCCTTCTTCTTCTTGTACTTCATGTACTTCTCTTTGAGCTTGGGGCAATCCTTAGCGATGTGGCCCGGTTCATTGCACTCAAAACATTTACCTACACATGAGGAAAATTTGTTGTTAGATCGAGGGTTAAATTTCTTGTTCATTCTTATGAGTCTAGAGATTCTTCTAGAGAGATGAGCCACTTCTCTAGAAAAATCAACTTCACTATCCGATGACGAAGAGGAGTTATCACTAGCTCCTTTGAGAGCTATGGTCTTCAATTTTGGTGATGGCTCCTCAACTTCCCGTGATGGCACTTCCTCCTTCTCCTTCCCCTTGAGCTTTTTCTCATGGACCTTGAGCTTTCCGATGAGACTATCGAGAGCTAGAGTAGTAAGGTCATGAGCTTCCTCGATGGCCATAGCTTTAGGTTCCCACGCCGGAGTCAAGGAACGAAGTATCTTGTAGTTCATTTCTTGAATGGACAATTACTTGTCAATGTTGGCCTTCATGTTTTGATGATGATTTACAAATAATTTATCACTAATGTTGTTTGTCTAGTGTTTGTACATTCCTATGTTTTGTAGATAAACAACGTAGTTGGAGGATGGATGGATTGAGCCTACACGATCATATCAAGAGGAGGTTGGCGGAATTGTGGAGTGAAGCATCTTACAATTCAAGTTCAAGATCCAAGTTTAGCTTCATCCGCAACGTGTACCAAGTTGAGCTCAATGAAGATCAAGATCAAGCTTGGGTAATTTAGGTTTATATTATGTGTGTTATATACTCTAAGCTCAATATAATATACACACACATTTTATTGGTTTCTTCGTATATATATTTTATATATATACATACATAGTTTTGAGTTTTTATGATTATATATATGAAATTATATATTTCATATTTTCTATTGTGTTTTTATAACATTGCATAGAATAAGCAATTTTATGAAAATACTATCTTATTAGTTTGTAGACTTCAATATCAGTTTATACATGTTTTACTAAGTCTATAAAAACATTTCACAAAGTTTCAAAAGTTAGTTTATATCAAAACATCAAAATTCAAGTATCTCATATTTTCATGTTTTGGACTATTTTATAAAATGATGATATTTTTCATTTGGGAGGTTATTTCTGATAACCAGTCACTGTAGCATGTTTATTATCATGTCTATAATCATTCCCCAAAGTTTTACATTTTTTAGAATTTATTTGATATATTTAAACAGTGTTTTAAAATCAGCAAAACAGCTTTCAGACTTCATTTTTCATGTATCAGATTTCGGTCGACCGAACCGGTCGACCGATCATTTGATCTTTCATCACTGGGCGACAGAGAGTTGGTCGGTCGACCGGTTCGGTCGACCGAAAGCTCCATCGGTCGACCGCACCGGTCGACCGACGATTGTCCAGAGCTGGTCTTCGTGTTTTTGCTCTCCGTCGGTCGACCGACAAAATTTCCGATCGACCGACAATAGATCCGTTGGCTTCCAACGGCTATTTCTCTGAACTGTTTGCTGGGGCTGTTTTTGTCTTTTGTTAGGGGTTTTAGCTGAGTTTTTGAGTGGGTATAAATACCCTATTGCTGTTCTCTTTCAACAAAAACTAAGAGAATTGTTTAAACAAGTTTAAGGGTGTTTTGTGTTTGTTTAAAAGAGTGTTTCAGATTTTGGTTTGTGAAGATAATTTCACAAGGGCTTGAGGAGATAATCTTTGGTGTTTGAGCTTCAAATCATCTCTCTCTCACTCTTGTCATTTATTGGAGAAGTTTTCTAAACTCAATCTAGCTTTACATTTTATTGTTTGATTATCATTTTATTAAGCTAGTGTTTATATTGAGTTTAGTTGATTTTATTTTCTCTATGTTTATACACACAACCATTTGAGCTTATTGTATTTACATTCATAGTATAATTGAGTTGTGGGATTGTGTAACTTAGAGAGTGAGCTTATAATTCGTTCTCATTCATTGTAGAGAACAAACACTTTGTATTGAGCCTAATTGTGAGGATTCACTTGTAATACACTTGTACACCGAGAGAAGTGTGTGGTGAGAGACGGGGTCGAATCCAAGAGGAGTGGCGTCGGTTGACGTGCCTAGGGAGAGGTTGTAACCGAGCACTTGAGGAGGAGGACACGGGCTAGGACCAACACTTAGTGTGTGAGGTGTGATTGCATAGTGATTGTATTGTGAGGTGTAAACGTTGTTCGGGTGAACGTAGAAAACCCGGTTGTGATAGTGGAGATCTCCTCGAGGTGAGGAGCGGAGACGTAGGTCAAGTGGTTAGACCGAACTCCGTGATCATATCGTTTTGTTTGTGATTGCATTGACGTTCTTATTCTTGTTTTCATATCTTATATCGCCTTTGTGTATTGCTCATCATATTACCCTATCACTTGTGTAGATTGTTTATTTTACCCTTGTGTTAGTTCATATATCCTTGCTCATATATTTGTAATATCTCATTGATAGGATATATTCATTTGTTCATATTGCTTATCCTAGCTTGTATTCATTGGGGGAAAGACCACAAATTAAGGCGTTCATAGCCTTAGCATTGAGATTGGCTTGGTGCCTTTTTCCATCGGTCATGTTTCCGACTTTGGACTTCTCAATATATTTCTTTTCTATGAGCTCTAGGATGTCAAGATCAATACAACGAAGATAAATTCTCATCCTAGCCTTCCAATAAGCAAAGTTACTCCCGGTGAAGAGTGGTGGTCTAGTGGTGGATTGTCCTTCTAACATATGCAAATTCAAAAAAGCCTCCATTAGATCTTTTCTCTAAGGCGGTTAAACCAAAAACTAATATAGAGACCAAGCTCTGATACCAATTGTTGGACCCTAGTGGACCCTAGAGGGGGGGTGATTAGGGTCAAGAGGCTATAATTATGCAATAAAAATAAGATAAGCAAACCACAGTATTCTAATGCAATCAAAATAGAGGAGATAGGGTTAGGAATCGTTATCCTGTGACGCGCGATGTGTTAACGAGGTTCGGTCCGCTGACCTACGTGTTGGCCTTCTTGTTATGATGGTGATTTAGCAAATAATTTACATCTAATGTTGTTTATCTAGTGTTTGTGTTTTCGTATTTATTCTAGGCAAACAACGTGTTGGAGGATGGATGGAATCGAGCCTTAACGATCATATCAAATGGAGGTTGGAGGAATTGTGGAGTGAAACAACGTACAATTCAAGTTAAAGATCAAGTTCAAGCTTCATCCACGAGATTGCCAAGTCGAGCTTATTGAAGATCAAGATCAAGCTTAGGTATATCTAGTTTAGATTCTATATTATGTGTGTTAGATACTCTAATCTCAATATCTTATACACACACATTTATTAGTTTCTTCGTATATATATATAGTTATATATATATATATCGAGCTTATTGAAGATCAAGATCAAGCTTAGGTATATCTAGTTTAGATTCTATATTATGTGTGTTAGATACTCTAATCTCAATATCTTATACACACACATTTATTAGTTTCTTCGTATATATATATAGTTATATATATATATA
>NC_033797.1:81900129-81947677 GCF_001876935.1 Asparagus officinalis | reverse complement strand
AGAGAATGTTTTAAAATAGTTTAACAAGGGTTTAAACTTGTTTAGTGTTTGTTTAAGTTTGTTTTAAGAAGCTTTTAAGCATTTGAGTGTTTCGGTTTTGTGAATCAATTCCACAAGAGCTTGAGGAGATTATCTATTGAAGTTTGAGCTTCCAACTATTCTCCCTCCATCTCTTGTTATCAATTGAGAAGTTTTATAAACTCAAACTCTAGCTTTACATTTATATACTTGTTTGATTATCATTGTTCTTAAGCTAGATTTTATATTTGAGTTTAGTTGATTTGATTTTATTTCATTGTTACACACAACCACTTGAGCTTATTGTATTTGCATACATAGTATATTAGGGTTGTGAGAGATTGTAACATTGAGTTGTGCCTAATTGTGTTCTCATCTATTGTAGAGAACAAATTTATATTTGTTACATTGAGAGTTGTGTAAGGTTTTCGGTGAGCTAGAAAACCGAGTGTGTTGTGAAGTTTTCGGTGAACTAGAAAACCGATTGTGAGGAGTGACGTTGATCGGTGAGCGTTGAAAACCGACACTGTGAGGTGTAAACATTATTCGGGTGAGCGTAGAAAACCCGGTTGTGGTAGTGGATTTCTCCTCGGGAGGGGGGGGCGGAGACGTAGGACGGAAGGTCCGAACTCCGTGATCATTTGATTGTGTTTGAGTGTGCTTTGACGTTCATTTATATTTGTGCTCATTGCTCATATCGCCATTGTCTCATTATTCATATCATCCTCTATCTTATTTCATATTGTTTACCCTTATGTTAGTTTACATATCCTTGCATATATCTTGTATATCTCTTTGGTAGGATATATCATCTTGTGCTAGTTTATATATCCTTGCATATATTTATCATATAGGATATATATCTTGTTGTTCTCATTGCTTATCCTAGCTCATATATCTTGTTGTATTTCTTACTTGCTAGGATAATTTGTTAATTAATTTTTAATTAGTATTTAATCGGATTAGATTAGCATAAGACCCTAATCACCCCCCCTCTAGGGTATATCACTACGTCCCCGCTCCCCACTCTAGAGGAGAAATCCACTACACAACCCGGTTTGGAAGCCGGAACTTCGTCTACACTAGGGCTGAGCATGGTTCGGTCCAAACCGAAAAAACCGACCGAACCGACCCGAACTGATCCGAAAAAATTGGTTTTATGAGTAGGGCGGTTCGGGTCGGTTTGAAAACTTTTCAACCCGAACCGACCCGAACCGCCCCGAACCGACCGAATATAGTGTAATACTACCCATTCTGATCTCAAACCCTACCCGACCATCACCAAAGAGTCAAAAACTCAAACTCTAAACTCATTTTCTGGATTATTATGGGTTGAAAACAATATCATTATATCAGTGTTTAATGCTTCATAATCTTCTACTTTGTTGATATTTTTTTTCTTTAACACAATTTGTTGTTTGATAAGAAGTTTGATGAAGTTAGAACCGAACAAACCGAACCGAACCGCACCGAACCGACTTGCAACAATTTGGTTCGGTTTTGAATTATAGGCGGTTCGGTTCGGTTGTTCAAATTTTGGTAAAAACCGAACCGAACCGACCGTTGCACACCCCTAGTCTACACAGCGATCCCCACACGATCTCACACTACACAATTGATCTTTCTAGATCACACTCCCTCACAGTTGATCTACACAAGATCACACTCACAAGATAGTAGAAATGGTGTAAGACTCCTCTTTACAACGTCCCTATGGCAAAGAGAAAGAGCACACTGAAGCTGGGAAGAGAACACACAAAAACACAGAAAGAACAGTTTGAAAATTTTGCTCAGTGAAAACAAAGGAACACACAAAAACACAGAAAGAACAGTTTGAAAATTTTGCTCAGTGAAAACAAAGGTCTCTGGTTTTTGGAAAAGCTGGGACACTGAGGAAGAAGAAGAGGTGGAGTTTAAATAGGAGAAAAACAACTGTTTAAACCCATCACTTAATCCCCCAAATTCTGGAACAAAACGTCGCTGAGATCTGTACTGAGCGGCGCCCCAAAAAGGACACATTTTACCGTTTGAATAATACGGCGGTCGACCGGCGGAAATTTCGGTCGACCGACGGAAAAGTTCGGTCGACTGATGGAAAATTCGGTCGACCGCTATCCAGGTCAAAAACGAGAAAAACATGTGAAAAACGCTTAAAAACAAGTATGAAAACGTGTGTGTGTGATATCCCAATAGCTTCAAGTGAAGTCAATAACTCTTTGCCTACATTCTATCACTAGAGAGAAAAAATAAAAGATAGCTAATATCCTTATATAGAATGCAATGCTTGAGTCTTGATATAGCTTGAATTTGATGAAGCTTCTATTTGAATTTGTTGTTCTTGAAATAACGTTGCTTCATCACTATGCCTCCTCCTCCTTTGGATATCATCATTGTAGCGTATATTCCATCCAATCCTCCATTAGTGGCACTAATAAGCTTGATATATGAATTCACTACATTTGTACTTAATAAGCCATTAGTACCGATAATGGTGGTTGTAAAATATCATCAAAACATAAGGGCTAACACTAATAAGAAATGTATTACTAAACATTGTAGCATGTTTATTATCATGTCTACAATCATTCCCCAAAGTTTTACATTTTTTGAAATTTATTTGATATTTTTAAACAGGGTTTTAAAATCAGGAAATCATATTTTCATGTATCAGTTTTCGGTCGACCGATCCGGTCGACGGCTCATTTGTTCAGCCGTCAGTGGGCAGCAGAGAGTTTGTCGGTTGACCGGTCCGGTCGACCAAAAGCTCCATCGGTCGACTGTAGGAATTTCCAGTCGACCGTCGATTTGACCGTTGCTTTCTTAACGGCTATTTTCTGAGCCGATTTTTTCTGGGCTTTTTGGACTTTTGCTTGGGGGTTTTGGCTGAGTTTTTGAGTGGGTATAAATACCCTATTGCGGCTCTCTTTCAAAGATATCTAAGAGAATGGTTTAAAAGATTTTAACAAGGGTTTAAACTTGTTTAGTGTTTGTTTAAGTTTGTTTTAAGAAGCTTTTAAGCATTTGAGTGTTTCGGTTTTGTGAATCAATTCCACAAGAGCTTGAGGAGATTATCTATTGAAGTTTGAGCTTCTAACTATTCTCCCTCCATCTCTTGTTATCAATTGAGAAGTTTTGTAAACTCAAACTCTAGCTTTACATTTATATACTTGTTTGATTATCATTGTTCTTAAGCTAGATTTTATATTTGAGTTTAGTTGATTTGATTTTATTTTATTGTTACACACAACCACTTGAGCTTATTGTATTTGCATACATAGTATATTAGGGTTGTGAGAGATTGTAACATTGAGTTGTGCCTAATTGTGTTCTCATCTATTGTAGAGAACAAATTTATATTTGTTACATTGAGAGTTATGTAAGGTTTTCGGTGAGCTAGAAAACCGAGTGTGTTGTGAAGTTTTCGGTGAACTAGAAAACCGATTGTGAGGAGTGACGTTGATCGGTGAGCGTTGAAAACCGACACTGTGAGGTGTAAACATTATTCGGGTGAGCGTAGAAAACCCGGTTGTGATAGTGGATTTCTCCCCAGGAGTGGGGAGCGGAGACGTAGGACGAAAGGTCCGAACTCCGTGATCATTTGATTGTGTTTGAGTGTGCTTTGGCGTTCATTATTTCTTATCGCCATTGTCCATAGCTCATTATTTTTATTATCCACTATCTAGTTCTTTTTGTTTACCCTTATGTTAGTATACATATCCTTGCATATATCTTGTATATCTCTTTGGTAGGATATATCATCTTGTGCTAGTTTATATATCCTTGCATATATTTATCATATAGGATATATATCTTGTTGTTCTTATTGCTTATCCTAGCTCATATATCTTCTTGTATTTCTTACTTGCTAGGATAATTTGTTAATTAATTTTTAATTGGCATTTAATCGGATTAGATTAGCATAAGACCCTAATCACCCCCCCTCTAGGGTCTATCACTACGTCCCCGCTCCCCACTCTAGAGGAGAAATCCACTACACAACCCGGTTTGGAAGCCGGAACTTCGTCTACACAGCGATCCCCACACGATCAGCTTCAGATGGTAGCTTTTCAGGCACATTTGGCACTGAACCTGGGACGGTCAATCCCTGCTCACTTGTGGGGATTTCAGGACTAGGAGGAGCAGCTGGAGGCATAGTCTCCCCGCTGTTTTCGGGAGACGAAGCAATTGCAGACTTCATAGCATCCCCCATCAACTTAGCTTTCTTGGAATTTTTAGCTGCAACGGGTTTTCGTTTGCGAATTCTTCTATCGTATTCGCCTACCTCCTCAGCAGTGAGAGCCCAAATGGTGTAAGACTCTCTCTTTACAACGTCCCTATGGCAAAGAGAAAGAGCACACTGAAGCTGGGAAGAGAACACACAAAAACACATAAAGAACAGTTTGAAAATTTTGCTCAGTGAAAACAAAGGTCTCTGGTTTTTGGAAAAGCTGGGACACTGAGGAAGAAGAAGAGGTAAAGTTTAAATAGAAGAAAAACAACTGTTTAAACCCATCACTTAATCCCCCAAATTCTGGAACAAAACGTTGCTGAGATCTGTACTGAGCGGCGCCACAAAAAGGACACATTTTACCATTTGAATAATACGACAGTCAACCGGCGGAAATTTCGGTCGACCGACGGAAAAGTTCGGTCGACCGACGGAAAATTCGGTCGACCGCTATCCAGATCAAAAACGAGAAAAACAAGCAGAGACTTATCCGGTCGACCGGTGCGGTCGACCGAAGGAAGCTCTCAGTCGACCGCAGTGGTCGACTGACGAACTCTCTGCTGCCCAGAGAGGAATGTACATAAGTGCGGTTGACCGCATTCTGATACATCCCAAAACACTGTTTTAGACTCAACAAAAATATTTGTAAAATATTTATTTGATCTCGAAAAATTATGAAACTTTGTAAAATGTTTTTAATGCTAAAAACAAATTGTTTGGAAAAGGAATTTTGCAGATAGGACCTCATACTTTTGAAAAATAGTATTTCGTGAAAAACGCTTAGAAACAAGTATGAAAACGTGTTTGTGTGATATCCCAATAGCTTCAAGTGAAGTCAATAACTCTTTGCCTACATTCTAGCAGTAGAGAGAGAATAATAAAAGATAGCTAATATCCTTATATAGAATGCAATGCTTGAGTCTTGATATAGCTTGAATTTGATGAAGCTTCTATATGAATTTGTTGTTCTTGAAATAACATTGCTTCATCATTATGCCTCCTCCTCCTTTGGATATCATCGTTGTAGCGCATATTCCATCCAATCCTCCATTAGTGGCACTAATAAGCTTGATATATGAATTCACTACATTTGTACTTAATAAGCCATTAGTACCGATAATGGTGGTTGTAAAATATCATCAAAACATAAGGGCTAACACTAATAAGAAATGTATTATTAAACATGATTTTGAAACGAAATATGACAACTAAATTAAACATCACTCTGCTATAATGTTTTCTTTAATGGGCATGTCCGTGTGTCATGGAAATCGAGTTTTTTGCACATATTACACAGCCTTGGCACCTTCTTCTTTCGTTGACTAATTGATTTCTCATAATCACCAACAATTCTCCGTCCACACCCCTTGTTTCTAGCTTTAATGGGAGGTTTAACAATCACTTCAGCTGGTATTTTTAGCCAACAAAAAACTCCATTACATTATTTTTGTTTTGTGTGTCAGATTTCCAACTAGATTCACGCAAACTGTGCTTCAACTCCTTCAACTTCCCTTCCAAGTAGTCAAGTCTCTCACCATCTAAACCTGCCAAACTCACACGGGATTGGAAATCATACCATATGTTATTCAACTTGCGATTTGTAACTTCAATTGCATTGCACTGTTCTGATATTTCCTTGAACTGCAATGAATGCCTCATCTCAGCACCTTTGGTCCATCGGTTCACAACAAGATGTCTTGGTATTTTTGTTACATCAGCTTGGTTCAGTGCAAAAAAAACCATGTCTCACTACTATACCCATTTTCTCAAACATCCAACACGTACATTGCACGTCATTGTTCAAAACAATGTGTTTCACCTAAAATTCAAAAAACAATGTATATTAGCACCGAATAAAAAAAGAAAATGACAAGCGCATGAAATAGTCACTGAATCGCGATTTAGTGGTGTGAATCAAGATTCACTTCATTGAATCGCAATTCACTCTATTGAATCGCGATTCAATTTTTATTTTTTCAATCTCCATTATTAACTTTTACCTCAAACATTTTTCCATGTCTCTTTTTGTCCTTCATGGAAAAAATCTTCACACCATCTTGTTCTGATATACTGTTGATACTCATATCATAACAGGATGACATTATCTCTTTCTGTACCTCATAAAACATTGTTCGAGTGTACAACTCTGCTGCATCCCTCTCCAATAACAATGGCGTGTCCATTCTTGGCATCGACTTTTTTCCTTCATAGTTTAATCTTACGTTTGTATGCCTTTGCTTATCCATAGCACTCTCGTATCGGAGGTAAAATTCTGTCAATGTGTCAGATCTATGGTTGAATTTGTCAAAGAAACTGTTCTCACTCTCTGATATTGATGTAGTACGCAATAAACCAACCATTGGATCATCAGCATAATAAGCTGGAATCCATGACTCCCGAATGTTATATAGTTCACACAATCATTCTTTACTTTCAAGCTTAAATTCTTTCATAACATCTTTCCAACCTACTTCAAATATTGCTGGATCTATATCTATACTCCAAATCAGTGCATTTATCTTCCTCTTGAAATCATCCATCTTCGAAATGCATTTTGCCAACTACAATATAAATATATAACGAAAGATTCAGTATTTATCTAATGAGGATTCATTATATTTATATGTGGGATTCATTACCTTTTGATTAAATTTCTTCATGATGTGCCACATGCACAAACGGTGACGTGCTTCTTTAAAGACGGTTGGTATAGCTTGTTTCATGGCAGGGCATTGATCTGTAACAATACACTTTGGCTCGCGAATCATGCATTTCATGAATACCTCAAAAATCTAGACATAGCTATCAATGTCCTCTTTAGTTATCAATCCTGCTGCAAATACACAACACTTCTCATAATTGTCGAGACCAGTGAATGGAACAAACTTCATGTTGTACCTTTTGTATCACATACAAAAAATATAAGATTCACTATGATATATAATTCCAATATTGAAAATCGTAAGAGATTAACTATAAAATCTTACTTTTTTGTGGAATATGTAGAGTCAAATGATATCACATCTCCAAATACATCATAATTTCTTCGTCCAATAACATCTGCCCAAAAAATGCGAGTTAATCGACCTCCTTCATCGACTGCATAATCATAGAAAAATCCATCACACATCTCCTTCTTATCCGTGAACTTCTCAATGATCATTTGAGCATCTCGATCACCAATATAAAGCTTCACATCCCTACTCTAATTTTTAAACTCGGTACAGGTACACGTAGCACCAACATTAGAATAACTTCCACACAACTCCTTAGCAAAGTTATATGTTTTGTTAGGCCCCATGTTGGCTTTTGCACCAACAAATACAAGTTTCTTATGTGCGAGACCCAGAACTCTATTTGACTTCAAAAATTGTTTCCCACTCCCGGACACCAAAAAATGAGAATGCTCTTCAATGAATGAGAGAACATTATATCCTTTCAAACCATCGAACTTAAAAACGACTTTAGCTTTGCAACTACATCTACTAGATACAGTTCTCCTTCTCTTTTTCGAAATGCTACTAAAATCCTCAAAATCAACATCCATCTTTGATTCATTGCTGTCAGCTCTACTGCAAACAATGTGTTTAAGAAGAACTGTACCGTCCTCATGTTTCTTCTCTGTATGCCATCTGATCTCAATCCTCTAGTGATCGGAAGCTTTGGTTTAGATAAGGTTTAAATTCAGCTTCAACCCGAGGTTTCCAATACATACCATCACCTGGTGATTGAAAAGGAATCGAGCTAACTTCGTCCATTCCATCTTCCCCAAAATTACTGTCTGATGCATTTATAACATGTGGTTCCTTTATTTGTTCATTGCTGCCTACAACTAAAAATAAAACAACATAAATCATATGACTAAGTTTTGATATACTGAATCTGGATTCATTACAATGAATCTGGATTCACTGGAGTGAATCTCGATTCACTGCAATAAATCCAGATTCACTACAGTAAACATGTGAATTCAGGTGAACACGTTCTAGTTGTTAGAGACTGCAGTGATCATAATGTATTCACATGTTTACTATAGTGAACCTGGATTCAATGCATTGCATCCAGATTCACTACAGTAAACATGTGAATACATTATGAAAATCACTGCTGTCTCTAACAACTAGAACATGTTCAACTGAATTCAAGCTCTCCAATTAAATCTACATAAAATGTTTAAGAATGTAAGCTCCTAGATAATAAGTCATATGACTAAATTTTGATATACTGAATCTGGATCCATTACAATGAATCTGGATTCACTGGAGTGAATCTCGATTCACTACATTGAATCTAGATTCACTACATTGAATCTAGATTCACTAGAGTAAACATGTAAATACAACTAGAACCTGCTCACCTGAATTCAAGCTCTCCATTTAAATCTCCATAAAATGTTTAAGAATATAGTTGATGGACGATGAATGAGAGAGCTGAAGGACGATGAAGGAGATTTGCTGGTTGTGGAGTGACTAGAAGACGATTTCTCGATTGAGAGAGAGCTGAAGGACGATGAACGAGATCTGCTGGTTGTGGAGTGAGTGATCTGCTATTCGTGACTGATGGGTTGCCTAAGCCGTGAGATTACATGGGAAAATGGAAAACTACACTTGCATGGAGAACTCAACAGACAGGCATTCATTACCTCTCTTTGGTGGCTGTTAATTTTACCTGATTACCCTTAGGCAGCTGTAATAGTATTATAATCTCAGCCATTGGATGAATCTAGATCCAATGGAGAGGATTGGTTTTTAGCTAATAACTTAAAATTTTGACATTAACTAGTTTTTATGCACATGCAAATGCACATGCTTAAATACCATAATGAAGTACTTTTAGTTTATTTTCTTACTAAAAGTTATCCCTCAGCCTTGTTCACTTAGGTGTCATTTGGTAAAAGGTTAAGTGAGGGGTTAAGGAGACTTAACCCCTTCTTAACCCGTCAAACACAAAAAATCTATACAATGGTTAAAGTGAGTTAACCCTCTATAATTTGCCAAATATTAAAAAATATAGAAGGGTTAAGCTAACCCCTCTAGAGGGATTAAAATGAGTTAACCCCTCAAAATGAGGGGTTTACTAATGCTACTATTTAGAAAGATTAAAAGTTAACCCTTCTAATTATAAAGAAAATAGTCAAAATTATTATTATTCCCAAACACTAAAACTGATCACAATGGCTAAAATAAAACTTATTTAACGGGTTATTAATTTAGTCCTTCAGATTATCGAATGGGATAAGTATATTAATCCTTTTATTTAACCCCTCTTCCTTAACCATTTGCCAAACGGGACCTTATGTCTCTAAACTTTGACATTGCGATTTTTTTTATCTTTGTCTAAATAGGCTGCACCTAATTTAAATTTTCATGTTGATAACCGAATTTACACGAAATAAATACAATCTAAAGCCAAATTAAATTTTCATGTTATTTGGACTAACATGAAATGAAGTTTGACTTGAGAAAATACAACGTTGCAAAAGTGAAAAACACCTTAAAATAGCATTAAAAGCCAAAATGATCGCTTAAAAGTGGGTTAAATGAAAGAAAAGAGAATATGGAGTTTGTTCCTATTCATTGATAAACTTTATAAAATATCATAAACTAAAGATTAATGTTAACTCTAGTTTATTTTATATGATAAAAACATCCATATAAGCATATAAAAGTACTACAAATATTCACGAAAATCCCTTCTAAATATTCATAATTTTACTCAAAAAATTAAACTATTCTATAAAATACTTAAAAAATATTATCATTTATTCCTTTTATTTCTTTTTTTATTGAGCCAAGATCAATCCTTCTCCATCTTTATCTTTTTATTATGCAATTCTAGAGCATTGTCTTCATCGTCTATATTTGTGACATCAGGCTAGAGCTAGATTTCTTATGACTAGTATTTTTTTAATTAATATTACTTATGTTTTTTTGTTGCTCTAAATTATTAGTAAAATTATAAGTAGTTACTTTAATTTATACAATGTCGTTAATTTTTAATCTATCATATATTTTTTAAAATTTTGTTCCCCAAATGGATGTTTAATTTATTGATATTGTTATTTTTTAGATGCTAAAAGGGATAGTAAATCTTAAATTAAAGTAAATTTACACATCTTAATGAAAGAATATCAAACAATTACTCTTTTTTTGGAAACTTTTTGAAAATTTGGTCCTTTTTTTATTTTTTGAGGGTGTGCTTTGCTTTCTTTAAATATTGAGAGTATTTTTCAAAATTTTAAATTTTAAGTTTGGTGACAGTAATTTTCATGTTTCATGTTGCAGGCATCAAAAATTGCCTATAGATTTTCACACACAGTTCAAAATAAAGAGAAGTTGATGAACGTCATTATCTGAGTCAAAAGAGGATTATCCGATACCTAAAGAAGCAAAGCGAGTTGGCAAAGCATACGAGTCAAAGAAATGTCGAAACGTGCGCAAAACGACAAAACAATACCAAAACAAAACATAGTCGCTTGGAAATTGCATCAAAGTGACCAGCACTCGTGCGGGTCACCTTGATATGACCCTCGGACCTGCGGGTCACCTTAATGTGACCCTCACACCCGCGGGTCACATTGAACTGACTCGCACCCCAGTTCCTAAAAACGCGTATTTCGATATTTTCTTAGAATTTATTCGATCCAGAGCCTTCCAACTGCTTTGGATATCATCCCTAAACGTGGTTAGGCCGTTATTAATTGAAGATGAGGCCAAATCGCTTGTTCTTATCCAAAAACACCGCAACTAAATCCTATAAATACAAGCATAGGCTACTATACGCAGGGGATCTGAAATTCAAAAAGAAGGGCGAGGTGCTGTCAGTTTAGAGAGTGAATCCCACGAATTTTAGAGGAGGGCTAGCAGATTTTGGTGAACTCCGGCATAAAGAAGGAGCATTTCGAGAGATCCGAGGCTCGTTCTACCTTTCCTTAAGATTAGAATTTGTACTGATCTTGAGAAGAGTAGTGATCTCACTTGGTTGAGATTGTTTACTTCTGTTCTTGTTTCCTTCGTGAAGCAACGAACATTTAGCCTTCCGATCAACCGGATCTGACCCGTGATAGTCCACAGATAAACCCCGACACAGGCAAAAACCCTACACAAGCAGCAGGTGATAAGCGTCCTCTTCGTGTGTTTTAAAGAAAGTTATAATCTTTTATTTATTTTCATTGTGTAAGAAATTTTATAAAAAGTCCTTCCTTTCGAATATATTGTAACGACTCATGTCGTAATGAGTCATAAAATAAAAAAAATAACTTTCGACGCAAACACGCTGGCGACCACAGTGGGAGCCAACAACCTCCCTGTCGAGGTTGTAATGTCGCAATCAAGGATCCTAATCCCGGTTGATACAAAGGTCGAGTACGAGTTCGACCAACAGAAGTACGAGGAAAACTCATCGTCTTCTTCTAGATCTTCCTCCCCTTGTAAGTACAGGAAGATCTCCTCTTCCAGGAAGGTCCGCTGGTCTTCAGATATGAAGACCCAGGATGATGATCATCATCCCATTATTATTGCAGTTGCCCCTTTCAACGCCCCTCCGGCGTCCAATTAAGCCATATCTACAGATTTGAACTCCTCCACAATCAAGGAGTTGAGTGCTAAAGGCGTACCGATTCTATCAAAGAGGGCTCGTCAAAAATAACGCCAACGCCTTACGCGTCAACTAGCCAAGGCCTTGGAGTCGGTTGATGGGATTCGTTATAAGGTGGATCTGGAATTCAGGAAATGCCAAGCACCTCAGCAACGAGCAAATGGATCTTCATCCAAACCATCAACTGATGAATGTGTCCGTATCAAAAGGACCCGTTCGACTCTCGAGGAGCGTATTTAGAGCGTTGCGCACTACTCGCGCACACGTGGATTCTCATGCAAGAGGCACAGAAATTGCAAAAGGAAGAGGTGGCAAAAAAACCACCAAAACCACGCTAAGTATAGAGGCCCAAGTCCAAAATAGCGACCGAAAAGATCGAAAAACACAGATCACCGCAAGGTGACCCGATCTTGAGGTGTGGGTCACCTCAATGTGACCCGGCCAGCCATAAGTCACCTCAAGGTGACCCGTGCCAGAGCCGAGCCAGGTTGGCTCCCGTGATTATTTCTCCACTTCTGTCGAGTTCCGCTCCTGCCCCCGTTGATCCTTTACCCCTAATAAAGTCCCACGGTAGCATGGATCTCTCCCGATTTAAGATGACAATGGCTGACCGCCTTGGTCCTTCGCACGAGAATTGAGACAAAGTTCCGGTCAAAGAACGCCTTGGTCCGGTAAATGAACCCCGAGTGACTCATCGCGTTAGGGGTCGCACATGCCTATTTGCGGTGAAAATTGATTGATTCATTGCGGGATTCATTACAAACTTCAGACGTTTACAACGAAAACAAAAATCAATGTTTTTATAAGACTTTTACACAATGAAAATAAAAAAATTACAATTCTCTTCAAACAAACGCAACGAGTGTTTATCGTCCGCTGCTTGCGTGGGATCTTGGCCTGTGACGGGGACGCGTTAGTCCGTGGACCACCGAACGATCAATATTTGGACAGAGTTTCGTCTATCCGCGAAGGGATCGAGAAACTGTAGCTCTTATCTCGGCGAAGCGAGATAATCACTCTTCTTAAGATTACCGCAATGGGATAATCCTAAGGAACGAACCGGGCTGCAGATCTAACTCCTCCTCCTCTCTGAAATCTGCGCACTTTAAGTCTTCAATCCGACAGGGCTTCGCCGAGGCACGAGAATTCTAGATCTAAAAAATAAGGCTCCAGGGGCTGTATTTATAGGCTTTCAGGAGATCCGAGCGGTTAAAACTGATCAAAAACCGTCAAAAACACGTCCCAAGTGCGAGACAGTTCGGGGTGTCTCGCACATGTGCGAAACAGTTTGTACCCTCTTCAGTATTTTGGCTCTAATTCTTTCATCCGACCTCGGAATAAGGTGATTAAAGTTGTGTTGGAAAGATAACGAAAAGATCTACAACTTTTATCTTTTAAGATTCTTCATATTCAAATCGGATCTTGGTTAAAACAGCTCCATAAGGTCCGAGACACCATTAGGTGTCTCGGCCAGGTCCGAGACACTTGTGAGTATCTCGGCTATTTTGGTCATAACTTCCTCATATGACCTCCAAATGACCTTATTCCATATGGGTTGGAAAGCTGACAAAACGATTTACAACTTTTATGTTTTGAGTTTCTTCAGATTCAAAAGGAATCATCATCAAAACAGCTCCACAAGGTCCGAGACACCTTTGGGTGTCTCGGCCAGGTCCGAGACACTTGTGAGTGTCTCGGCTATTTTGGTCATAACTTACTTATATGACCTCCAAATGACATGATTCTAGATAGGTTGGAAAGTTAACAAAAAGATTTACAACTTTTATGTTTTGAGTTTCTTCATATTCAAAACGAATCATGGTCAAAACAGCTCCACAAAGTCTGATACACCTTTGGGTGTCTCGGCCAGGTCCGAGACACTTGTTAGTGTCTCGGCTATTTTGGTCATAACTTCCTCATATGACCTCCAAATGACCTTATTCCAGATGGGTTGGAAAGTTAACAACTTTCATGTTTTGGGTTTCTTCAGATTCAAAACGAATCATAGTCAAAACAACTCCACAAAGTCCGAGACACCTTTGGGTGTCTCGACGTGAACCGAGACACCCTTGGGTGTCTCGGCCTTGGCCGAGACACCTTGGGGTGTCTATGTTGGCCTTCTTATTTTGATGATGATTTACAAACAATTTACTACTAATGTTGTTTGTCTAGTGTTTGTACATTCCTATGTATTGTAGACAAACAACGTGGTTGGATGTTGGATGGAATAGAGCTTCAACGATGAAATCCAATGGAGGTTGGCGGAATGTCGGTGAAGCTTATGTAATTCAAAGTTACCAAGTTGAGCTACAATGAAGATCAAGATCTAGCTTGGGTAATATAGTTTAGGTTTTATATTATGTGTGTTAGTACTTTAAGCTCAATCATATACACACATACACGCTTTGGTTTTGGTTTTGTATATATATAGTTATATATCTATACATATATGTTTTTGGTGTAATAGTTTTCGAGTTTATATATGAAACAAATAAATAGAATTGGAAAATACTACTTTGTTTCATGTTAATATGCCTATATATGATTTCATCTTTAACAAGCTTATATTTAATAAAATCATATTTAGTGTTTTGTATATATTGCATAGAATATGCAATTTTATGAAAATATGGTATTCATTGTTTTTGGACTTAACAATAATCATATACATATTTTATTAAGTCTATATAATCATTGTGCAAAGTTTTAAAACATGGTTTATCACATTTTCATGTTTTGAACTATTTTGCAAAATGATGATTTTTCATAAATGGGAAATGCAATTTAGAAAATTCTTTTTGTAACATGTTCATTTATATGTTTATATACTTTTCCCAAAGTTTCATAAATTTTGGAGTTCATTTGTTATTTTTAACATATCTTCAAAAGTCTCAAAAATAGCTTTAAAAACCAGTTTTTGGATATGTCAGTTTTCGGTCGACCGAACCGGTCGACCGAACCTGAGTTCATATGCTCACTGGGCGATAGAGAGTCTGTTGGTCGACCGGTCCGGTCGACCGATAAAATTTCCGGTCGACCGATGAAATTTCCGGTCGACCGACGATAGCTTTTTCAGCTTCCAACGGCTCTTGTCTTTTTGTTTGGTTTTTTTGGCTGAGTTGTGAGAGGGTATAAATACCCCATTGCCTTCAACTCTCAAGCCAATTAATGAGAGTTTTAAAACAAGTTTAAGAAAGTTTTAACAAGGGTTTATGTTTGGTTTAAGTTTGTTTAAAAAGATTTTAAGCATTTGAGAGTTTGTTTTTGAGAATTCAATTTCACAAGAGCTTGAGGAGATCATCTATTGGTGTTTGGGCATCCAACTATTCTCCCTCTACCTATTGATCTATTGAGAAGTTTTCTAAACTCTATTTCTAGCTCTTTTATATATTCGATTATCATTGTTATTAAGCTAGAACTACATTGAGTTTAGTTTTGATTTATATCTCTTTGTTCACACACAACCTTTTGAGCTTATTGTATTTACATTCATAGTATAATTTTGGGTTGTGGGTTTGTGACTAAGAGTTGTGCTAAATTGAGTTCTCACATTGTTTAGAGAACAATCAATTGATTTATATTGTGCTTATGGTGAGATTCACTTTGTAATACACTTGTACACCGAGAGGAGTGTGTGGTGAGAGTCGGGGATCGTCCTAAGAGGAGTAGCGTCGGTTGACCTGCCTAGAGAGAGGTTGTAACCGAGCACTTGAGGGAGACACGGCTAGGTCCAACACTTAGTGGGTGTAGAGTGTGATTGCAAGAGTGTGAGTTGTAAAGTTTTTGGTTATCTAGAAAACCGAGTGTGTAGAAGAAGTTCCGGCTTCCAAACTGGATTGTGTTAGTGGATTTCTCCCCGTGAGTGGAGAGCGGAGACGTAGGACGGAAGGTCTGAACTCCGTGATCATATTGCTTGTTTGAGTGTGCTTTGGCGTTCATTCATATTTATGTTCATACCTTATATCGCCATTGTCATTAGCTCATTATTTATATCATCCACTATCTTGTTTATATTGTTTACCCCTTGTGTTAGTTTACATATCCTTGCATATATCATATTGTATATCTTTTGGTAGGATATATTATCTTGTGTTAGTTTATATATCCTTGCATATATATTCTTATCATATAGGATATATTTCTTTGTTGTTCATTTTGCTTATCCTAGTTTACATATCTTGTTGTATTTCATACTTGCTAGGATAACGTATTAATTAGTTTTAATTGGCATAAAATCGGATTAGATTAGCATAAGACCCTAATCACCCCCCTCTAAGGTCTAACAATTGGTATCAGAGCTTGGTGCTCTTTGATTTAAGGTCTAACCACCTTGAGTTAAAGATCCAAGTTATCTTATTTGTGCTAATCTAGTTATGATTGCATTTGTCTTGCTTGCATATGTTCATATATATATCTTGAATATGAATGTATTTTGTTTAGGCTATAAATCCAATGTTGCTCCTAAATTCATTAATTTTCCCTATGCACAATGGGCTTCTAGATTTAAACTATTTGTTGAATCTAGAAATATTGACTTATGGAAAATTATTGATTGTGCTTATATTGTGCCCACATTGGAGAAATCCAAGTGGAGCGATCATGATAATAAAATGTTTACAATGAACAAGCGTTTGTTAGAATTTTTGCTTAATGCTTTTGACTCATGTTTTTCTAACAAATTTGTTCATTTTGATAGTGCTTACAAACTTTGGAAATTTATTGAAGCACATCAAGGGGACTTGGAGGCAATCCGACAAGCTTTGGAGGATTCTTCTTCAAGTTCATGTGGAGCATCATGCACACGGCCACAAGAGGATAACTCTTGTGTAGTAAGCGATTCTGATTACGATAATGATTTATCTATTGATGAACTCGCTTGTGCATATGAAAGATTATCTCATGCCTATACAAAATTGCAAAATAATTTTATTGATCTTAAAAGCAAGCATATTAGTTTAAAATCCGATCATGAGTTGTTAGCCTATAAACTTGATGTCATTACTAAAGAGAATGTTATACTTAAAGAAAACAATGACATGCTAAGTTTAGAAAATGAAAAAATGATTTCATCTATTGCTAGCTTAACTCATGCCTATAATAATGCCATGATAGAAGTAGAAATAATTAGAAATAAGTTTAATTCATTTAAATATGATCATGTTTCATCTACTTCTATTTCCTATGCTTGTATACCTAACAATGAGTTGGATCATGTTAAAGAACGCATATCATCTTTAGATTCAACCCTTAAAACATGCATTGTAGATAATAAGAAACTTATGGACTTGGGTGCAAAGTCTCGTACTACAACTTCTAAACCCGTACACTTTGCATACTTGTATAGCAAAACTTATAAGTGTTCTATTTGCGGTTGTAAAAGCCATTTAGCTAAGTTTTGCTATGATGCACATAAATCCTCTAAGACTAATGTTTCTTGTGCATCTCATAAGGCTTCTTCATCACATACACATGCACATACCCATCATGTTCATCATAAGCATGCTCATGTGTTTAAATGTGATTTTTGTGGTCGAGTTGGTCATTTGGCCAAATTTTCTTTTGATTTAAATAGAGTTTCACATTTGCAAAACAATCTTAAAAGATCATCTTTATTTGCAAATGTTCCTTTTCACATTTGCAAAACAATCTTAAAAGATCATCTTTATTTGCAAATGTTCCTCGTGCACATCCACATGGTCAACATAACCAAATGCATCCTCTTCATTGCACTTATTACAATCGAATGAGTCATTTGCATAATTATTGCTATGACCGGACTCATACACTAAATGCGCCCAAATGAGTTCATAACCCAAGGGCTTTGAGCTTAAATGATAGGGGTCATGTCCCTAAATCTTTTGGTACCAAGAGTTCTTGGGTACCAAAACAAATTTGATTTTTAAACCAAGAATTTTAATGTTTTTTTATCCTTCTATTTCTTGGTTTTGAAAAATTCTACTTTAAACTTTTGAACATGAAAACAATTCTTTTTCTTTGGTCAAATTCTTTTGTTTTCATGATTATTGATTTTGTTTTTGATGAGAGGTTTGTATTTATATAACCCTCCAGAGTTATTGGGTGTTTATTCCCAAACATTGTTTATCGGATGCTACAAATGTTTATATGGGTTGTTACTAGCTCAAGAGCTAGATATGGTTGCCTCTCTTGATTTTTTAAAAATCAATGATGATTTGGTTTTATACTCTTAAAAATGATTTTTAAAATCCATAGTTCATGATTCTTGTATGTTACTTTTGAACTATGAACATTTTGTTTTGATTTGTTCTTTGAATTCATTATATTTCACTTATATGATGATATTTATATGTTTGTGCTTATGGATCATCTATTCGTGCCTTATAATGTATTCCATATGTGGTTTGATCAAATCCCACAAAGAAAATTTTCCTTTATTGATCAAACATTGTTTTTTTGGATTTACACTTGATTTATGATTTCATTTGATTAATTTGTTTTCATTTGAAAACATTTTGCATGTTTCCCATGCTCTTTCTCTTTTGATTTCATAAATCTATCTTTATACATGTTTTTTATGTTCTTTGATATGAGACACTATTTTTCATATTGACATATTTATATGTGTTCTCATTATCTCTTGAATGTGAGTGATTGTTAGCATACCTTTTATGCTTGCTCACATATGTTTGCCATGATCTTTATTTCATATATTCTATATGGCATTTTGATAGGGGGAGCAATTCCCTATATATATTTTTTATATACTCACCTATGCTCATTGATAGGGGGAGCTTTCGCTCTCTTAATTCTTTTGTCCCCTTTTTGATGTTGTCAAACGGGGAGAAATATTGTGAGTATATTTTTTCTTGTTTATATGCATGATATATTATACATTGTACGTTCATTTCCTTTCATGCATATATCCTTTTTGTAAATTGTTTGTCATCATCAAAAAGGGGGAGATTGTTGGCCTTCTTGTTTTGATGATGATTTACAAACAATTTACTACTAATGTTGTTTGTCTAGTGTTTGTACATTCTTATATATTGTAGACAAACAACGTAGTTGGAGGATGGATGGAATAGAGCTTCAACGATCATATCTTTTTGGTTTAATAGGTTTCGAATTTATATATGAAACAAATGAATAGGATTGGAAAATACTATTTTGTTTCATGTTTATGTGCCTATATATGATTTCGTCTTTAACAAGTTATATTTAATGAAATCATATTTAGTGTTTTGAAATTATTGCATAGAATATGCAATTTTGTGAAAATATGGTATTCATTGTTTTTGGACTTAACAATAATCATATACATATTTTATTAAGTCTATATAATCATTGTGCAAAGTTTCAAAACATGGTTTAACCAAAATATAAAATTTCACATGTTTACATTTTCGAGTTTTGAACTATTTTGCAAAATGATTATTTTTTACAAATGGGAAATGCAATTTAGAAAATTCTTTTTGTAACATGTTCATTTACATGTTTATATACTTTTCCCAAAGTTTCATAATTTTTGGACTTCATTTGTTATTTTTAACATATTTTCAAAGTCTCAAAAATAGCTTTAAAAACCAGTTTTTGGATATGTCAGTTTTCGGTCGACCGAACTGGTCGACCGAACATGAGTTCATATGCTCACTGGGCGACAGAGAGTCTGTCGGTCGACTGGTCCGGTCGACCGATGAAATTTCTGGTCGATCGACGATAGCTTTTTCAGCTTCCAACGGCTAGTTTTCTTACCGTTGCTGGGGCTGTCTCTGTCTTTTTGCTTGGGGTTTTTGGCTGAGTTGTGAGAGGGTATAAATACCCCTCTAAACTCTATTTCTAGCTTTTTTATATATTTGATTATCATTGTTATTAAGCTAGAACTACATTGAGTTTAGTTTTGATTTATATCTCTTTGTTCACACACAACCTTTTGAGCTTATTGTATTTACATTCATAGTATAATTTGGGGTTGTGGGTTTGTGACTAAGAGTTGTGCTTAATTGAGTTCTCACCTTGTTTTGAGAACAATCATTTGTCATATTTGTGCTTATTGTGAGAATCACTTTGTAATACACTTGTACACCGAGTGAGGAGTGTGTGGTGAGAGTCGGGGATCGTCCCAAGAGGAGTGGCGTCGGTTGACGTGCCTAGGGAGAGGTTGTAACCGAGCACTTGAGGAAGACACGGCTAGGTCCAACACTTAGTGGGTGTAGAGTGTGATTGCAAGAGTGTGAGTTGTAGAGTTTTCGGTTAGTTTGAAAACCGAGTGTGTAGAAGAAGTTCCGGCTTCCAAACTGGATTGTGTTAGTGGATTTCTCCCCAGGAGTGGGGAGCGGAGACGTAGGACGGAAGGTCCGAACTCCGTGATCATATTGCTTGTTTGAGTGTGCTTTGGCGTTCATTCATATTTATGTTCATATCTTATATCGCCATTGTCATTAGCTCATTATCTATATCATCCACTATCTTGTTTAGATTATTTACCCCTTGTGTTAGTTTACATATCCTTGCATATATCATATTGTATATCTTTTGGTAGGATATATTATCTTGTGTTAGTTTATATATCCTTGCATATATATTCTTATCATATAGGATATATCTCTTTGTTGTTCATTTTGCTTATCCTACTTTACATATCTTGTTGTATTTCATACTTGCTAGGATAACGTATTAATTAATTTTAATTGGCATTTAATCGGATTAGATTAGCATAAGACCCTAATCACCCCCCCCTCTAGGGTCTAACAGTCTAGGTTGGGCCGAGACACCCCGGGGTGTCTCAACTCAGACTGAGACGCTCCGTTATGCATGTTTGTTCGTTTTCGCCGTAACTTCTTCATTCGAACTCGGATTTGAGCGATTCAAAGTGCGTTGAAAATCCGACGAGGAGTTCTATAAGTTCCAATGATTAGATTATCTATGGAATAAATGAGACACGAAGGGTATTTCGCCATTTATGAACGACACGAGGTTCCCGATCAGTTCGTGTCTTCGTCATTCTGAAATTCCGTTATTTTACGTAGTTCGTCGATTCACTTCAAATGTTCACTGACATCAATCAAGCTTTTGTGAACTAGATAGTGACGTTCGTCATCTTTTCCTAACGCTGAGCGGTTCGTGGAGACCTATAGGCAATTTTCAATGCCTACAGATACCCCCTCCAAAGCGTTCCAGACTCGTTTCTTTTATAGAAGAGACTGGAATACTTTGGATATGATTGGTCCAGCCTTCGATCAGTGTAAAAGACCTATAGTTAGCTTTAACTCTTGGCTCCTTTGATTTTCAGTCTATTCAATGCTTTGACGAATAGCCGAAGTCCTTCCGGCGCTGCGTTTATCGCCTGACCGTTGTCAGAGTCTCGAGTCTACCACCGGTGAGTTGTGTTTGGCTCGCGTCATTGAGTTAACTTTAAACTGACTATCTCCATCATGATATATTGACTCGTGTTGACTTTTTTATCACAACGTATTGACTGGCGTTGACCTAGGGTTACGCATTGATCGGCGTTGACCTTAGGGTTTTAAACGTCGTATGTTGACTTTTTGATCGCAACGCATTGATTGGTGTTGACCTAGGGTTACGCATTGACCGGCATTGACCCTAGGGTTTTGAACGTCGAACGTTGACTTTTGATCACAACGCGTTGACTGGCGTTGACCTAGGGTTACACGTTGACCGACATTGACCCTAGGGTTTTAAACGTTGAACGTTAACTTTTTGATCGCAACGCATTGACTGGCGTTGACCTAGGATTACGCGTTGACCGACGTTGACCTAGGGTTTCGGATCGCTTGACGTTGATACAGTTTATACTAGTACGTTTGCTGGAGCATACACAGTTTAAGTTCTTAAGGTATTGGAGCATGGTGATCCCAAATGTCGGAGCTGCAGAACCAACTGTTAAAGCTGATTCATCTGCATGTATAGATCTTATCCTGAAGTTGTTGGATGCTCAAGTCACGAGACCAACTAATGGAGTTGGTGCGTCAATGACTCGCATTTATAGAATTTTTGGCAAATTCTTAGCCTTCAACGGGTTTGATGAACCTTTACCGACCACCGTTTGAGTCGGGCTAGCATGCAGATTGTTTAGATCTGTTCTGCACATAACGTTGTGCTAAAAGAGTTAACTCTTTTATTGCTACGACATCGAATACGTAGACTTCGTCTTTCTTACGGGAATAGACTACCCGGCAACGTGTGTTAGACGTAGACTTAGGATTTTTGGCAAATCCTCAGCCATCAACGGATTTGATGTGCCTTTACCGACTACCGTTTGAGTCGGGCTAGTAAGTGGATTGTTTACTTCCGTTCCGAATGTGACGTTGTGCTAAAGGAATGAAATCCCTTAGACTTGATGCTACGACTTCGAATACGTAGACTTCGCCAATGTTACGGGAATAGGCTACCCGACAACGCGTGTTAGGCGCTGACTTATCCTTACTTAGGATTCAGGATAAAAGTCCCCAGACTCGGATTCTGGTGTCTTCTTCAATCGGTGAAAGAATAAACCGGCAACGCGTGTTAGGCGTTGACTTATCCCTGCTCAGGATTCGGGATAAAATTCCCCGTGCCTGTGAGGTACGGATTTTAGGAGTTGAAAAAAATGGTGTCTTTTCTTGGGGCAAAGATGAACCTGAAATGGGAGAGGAAGAATTTTATATTCTATCTCCCGGCACTGAAGAGGAAGAATTTTATATTCTATCTTCAGTTGGAAAGGAAACTCAAAGTGGGATCTCCACTCACAGAATCCGAAAAGATAAAACTAAGAGTGGGATCTCCACTCCGAGAATCGACAAGATTCAGATAACCCTAACTGTCAGAAGGTTTGATTACCAAACTAAAGATAAATTTCTCGTTTATCGAGAGTGAATTGTGGTTTTGGTCCTAACTGTAGGAATGTTTGACCAAGCGGGGGTTTGAGATGACCCTAACTATAGGAAGGTTTGATCACTCGATTTGAAAGTGGACCTCTCGTTCATGGAAGGAATCGAGAGGGGATTCTGGCTTTAGCCCTAACTTTTATAGGTTTGACCAAGGAAGCAGTGGAAGTGGGGGTCTGAGACGATCTTACCTTTTATAGGCCTTGATCGTTCAATTTGAAAGTGGACCTCTCGTTCATGGAAGGAATCGAGAGAGGAATTTGGCTTTGGCCCTAACTTTTATAGGTTTGACCTGAAAGCAACTTTAGTTGTGGCCCTAACTATAGGAAGGTTTGACTAGGTAGACAGTGAGAGTGGGAGTACAAATCACAACGAGAGTGTTGACTCATACAAATCACAGTGGGGTTTAATGTTTATCACTTTGTTCGTAATGATCGGGTTATCCCTAAGAAAATTACATGTAGCATTCTTCCGGGAACTTCCCATTACATGAATCATCCACCCCCAGCTTCCTTCTTGGAACTGGATCTGACTTTGTACTCAGTTACATGACCGGGTTATCCTTAAGAATATTAGCGTAACATTCTCCAGGAATTTCCCGTTAACGGTAGGAAACAGTTTAGACTCATATACCTATTAGAGTATCAGAGAGCAGTTTAACCTCTTATACCGGTCGGAGGATTAAGACGCAGTTTATACTCTTATACTTATCGGAGTCTTAAGAAGCAGTTTATACTCATATACTTGTCGGCGTATCGTCAAACACCAATAGGAGTTTTGTGAGGGAAGATTGATCCAACGAAGCGATCGAATCTCGTCTCAGCAAAAGAGTGTTCAAAAATCATAGTGGGGGTTTAGTGTTTATCACTTTGTTTGTAATGATCGGGTTATCCCTAAGAAAATTACATATAGTATTTTTCCGGGAACTTCCCGTTACATGAATCATCCACCCCCAGCTTCTTCGCGAAACTGGGTTTATCATTGCATTCGGTTACATGATCGGGTTATCCTTAAGAATATTACGTATAAAAATTCTCTAGAAACTTCCCGTCAATGGTAGGAAATAGTTTAGACTCATACACCTATTGGAGTATCAGGGAACAGTTTAACCTCTTATACCGGTCGGAGGATTGAGAAGCAGTTTATACTCGTATACTCTTCGGAGTGTTGCCGTTCTAGTTTGGCTTATCCTAGCGTTATGACGCCGGCTTCAACCAAAGTCTGAATGATATTCTTTAAAGTAAAGCATGCCTTGGTGGGATGAAGGATTCTCCTGTGGTACGCGCAGTACTTCGGATCCGTAGTATTGTCAGCTTCCTCCTGATTTGTGATGGGTGGCAGCCTGATCTTGTTGTTTTCAAGAAGGGTCTCGAAGATGGCTGGAACGTCTTCGTCCTTGAATGAGTACTCTTTTTGGAGCCTCGAATCCAAAGTCTTCTGCTATCTTCGGGGTTGCTGTTGTGACGTCTGATTAACATCAACAACTGGTGTAGGTGACTTCCCTTCATAATGGGAAATGGGACTCGGGTTCAGAGGGTTAGCGATCGGTTGGCTTCTTTCGACCTTCCTCCTTCTGAGAAAGCGTTCGGCCTGCTCTCCGCGCACCTTCAACTCTTTCCAGGCATTGAGCGGCTCTACTCCCATAACGTCCAAGATGTTAATGGACAAATTGTTATGACAAGTCTACAAGACAAATTCCTCCATGACGGGATCCTTGCAGTTCATTGCCTGATTGCGGAAGCGTTTGATGAAGGTATCCACCGACTCTCCGTCTTTTTGTTTTTCATCGAAGAGTGTTCTGATCGACACTTCGGCGTCATCATTGAAGAAATGAGCAAGGAACATGCTCTCCAGATCCTCCCAGCTATTGATGCTTCCGGGCTTGAGACGGCGGTACCAATCGAAAGCAGGCCCGCGAAGGGTACCAACGAATGACCGAACCATCAAGGCTTCATTGCCGGAGATCATACCCAAATGGGACTTGAAGTAGATCAGGTGTTGAGTGGGTGAACCCTTCCCGTCGAACGGCGTGAAGTTGACCAGGTTGAACTTCGCCGGATACGGAATCGATTCCCATTCTCTTGGGTAAGGACACGGAATCCCGGTCTTCTTCACCTCTCGAGCAGACATCAGAGCGTCGATTTTGCTCTCGACATCCTTCATCTTTTCGTCCTCATCTATATCCTGTTTTGGACAATTTTCGAGAGGAATAATGTGGCCACCTCCAGTGTTATTATCTTTGACGGAACCACCCCCAGCGTTGTTATCTGTAGGGGGTGCATTTGAACCACACCTAGTATTTTTGGGAGGTGCGTCGGCCATGATGATTTCGTCCACTTCTGGATCGCTGTCAATTGCGGCATTCTTGGTGCGACGGCTGGATTCAACTCTGACTTGATTGGACAGAACTTGAATTTATTGATCATGCTCTTCCCTCATTCGCATCATGGCCATTTCCATTTCGAACTTGAAGTTCTCTTTTTGTTTGGCTAAGGCATCCTCAACCATTTTAGTGACCTCTTCTGTGCTAATCATCAACACTTCACTCTTTTTGTTTGGCTAAGGCATCCTCAACCATTTTAGTGACCTCTTCTGTGCTAATCATCAACACTTCACGGGATTGACCTAGGCTGGATACTGTTTTGTCAGAAGCGACTGTAGAATTAGCATCTGACACTTCATCATCCGAGGATAATCCTTGATTCATCCTCTGATAGTCCTTTTGTCTAACGGTTCCCGACCGTAACCGAGTTATACGTTGGGATATGTCCGAAACATGACGAGGATTGAAGTTTCGCGTTGACTTCCCCTTATCAACCATATTAACTGTGACTTCTGGAAGTTCGTCATCTTGCGCAGTTAGACTTTTTCTATAGAAACGCATTGGCTTGGTCCTGGGCGTTCTGGGGGAGATCCTTTCAAATACCGAGACCCTTTGTAGAGCGGTCTTGGGGCCGCTACACGCTGATAATACTGCCCTGATAATTTTAATACACGGACAATGAGAGTCCGTTTCTCGGGTACCTTTCTTTCGAGATTTGTTCGTACCCCCAGCCCGATAGTACAACTCATCAGCATGATTGCCGGAACAACGTCTCATGTGCTGGCACGACTCCTCAGGTATAACGTCGTCATCTGACGCACACGTTTCCTTCTGAGGATTCGTCGTCTTGTCGGTGCTCTCAAGAGTCGCACGTTTTGAGTCACGCTTTCGTGAGCGTGAGACCTCGATGGGCTCTTGGACAATTATTCGCAGTCCGAGGCGATCAGTTATAAGAGCTGTCACCCCAACTCGATGAGTTGCTCGGGGTTCATTCATCATGCCCAAGCGTTCTTTGACTGGAGCTTTGCCTCGATCCTTGTGCAAAAGACCCAGGCGTTCCACTATCACCTTCCTGCCTCTGGATATGTCCATATTGTTGCGGAGCTTCACCAGAGGTGCGGGATTAAAAGGAGCGAGATCTGAACTTGACGAAAGCTGGGAACCAGCTTTGGATCTGGAATCGACCGAGAGACACGACTGATGTCTTTTATCGGGTAGGGGCGCTGACTTAGCCTTCAGCCCCCAAGCCTACTTAGATCTTGGTGATTTCTTGATCACCTCTTCCCGCTGCAATTCTCGTGCCTCTCGCACAAGGATCTGGGTGTACACAATAAGTGCACGACGCTTCTGGACGCGCTCCTCGAGGGTAGAACGGGTTCGTTTGACCTGAACTCATTTGTTAATTAGGGGTTGGGAGGAGGGTCCTGATGCTTGTTGTGGCGATAGCTTAGTCACTTGGCGCTTTCTGAACTCCAGATCTGCTTGGTAACGGAGTCCATCCACCAGATCCAAAGCCTTGGCGAATTGGCACGTGAGGCGTTGGCGTTTCCTTTGACGTGCTCTCTTTGATAGAGTTGGCGCACCTTCAGCAGTCAGCTCCTTGAACGTAAAGGAGTTCAAATCTACAGATCTGGTCTCATCGGTTGTCGGCGGATCATTACAAGGTGCAACCGTAGCATCGACTACGGGGAGATCAACTTCTTGGGTCTTTAGATCTGGAGACCGGCGGATTTTCTGGGAGGAGGAGATCTTCCTGTGCTTATGAGGAGGAGCAGATCTGGAGGAGGAGGAGGAGATATACTCTTCAAATTTCTACTGGTCGAATTCGTACTCGACCTCTTCGAACACCGGGATCTTGATCGTCGGCTGCGGCACGACAGCTTCAGCAGCGAGGCTGTTGGCTCCCACTGTGGTCTCCAGTTTGTTTTCGGAAAAAGTTACCTTCGTTGTCGAATTCATTATAATATAGATTGTTTACAAAGAATTCAAAGTATTCAAAATAAAGAATGAAAGATTACAACTTTTCGAAAATAACGCAAGATCCGTTCGTCGTCTCTTGCTTGCGTGGGTCTTTAGCCGGTGACGGGGACGTCGATATCCGTGGACTACCTGACAATCAGAACAGATCCATAACTCCATCGATTTGTGAAGGAATCTAGAAGCAGAAGCGCTTATCTCGGCAACGGCGAGATAATTGCTCTTCTTAGAATTATCACAACGGGATAATTCTAAGGATCGGATGCGGGCGGTGCAGATCTGAAGAAGCTTTCTCTCCTGTGTTGATGAACTTGATCAATCTTCAATCCGGCAGGGCTTCACCAATTCTTCAAAAATCCATATCCGAAAAAATGAGGGTCCGGGGCTTGTATTTATAGGCTTGAGGGAGTTCCGGTCGGTTAAAACCGCGTAACGGACAGACCTGAGGTTGGAGACACCCTTGGGTTTCTCAACCTAGGCCGAGACACCCTTGGGTGTCTCAGCCTTGGCCAAGACACCTTAGGGTGTCTCGCTCGTGCCAAGACACCTCGGTTGTCCCAGTTCAGCCTGAGACGCTCCGTTATGTCTGTTTATTCGTTTTCGCCGTAACTCCTTCATCCGAATTCGAATTTGAACGATTCAAAGTGTGTTGGAAAGCCGACGAGGAGTTCTATAAGCTCTAATGATTATATCATCAGTTGAACAAATGAGACACGAAGGGTATTTTGCCGTTTGTGAACGATATGAGGTTCCCGATCAGTTCGTGTCTTATTTTGCCGTTTGTGAACGATATGAGGTTCCCGATCAGTTCGTGTCTTTGTTATTCTGAAATTCTGTTGGTTTACGTAGTTCGTCGATTCACTTCAAGCGTTCACCGACATCAATCAAACTTCTGTGAACCGGATAGTGACGTTCATTGTCGTTTCTTAGCACTGAGCTGTTCGTGGAGACCTATAGGCAATTTTTGATACCTACAATGCCCTCACAACAATTTGAAGACCCCCATAATGGAAATGTTTCTGTAACTAACCGTATTGAACTGTGAGTTGAAGTCCAGGAGACCGTTAAGGCTCCATGCTCATGAAGGCGTGGCTCCAAATGTGTGACACTTCAGAACGCCAAAAAGGCGTTATGTCCTCAGAAGGAAACATATTCCTCAGATGATGGCGACATTATACCTGGGAAGTCGTGCCGACACCCGTCAGGTTGCTCCGATAATAATGCCAATGAGTTGTACTATCGGTCTAGGCGTACAAATAAGTCTTGTAAGAGAGATATTCAGGAAACTGATTCTCACTGTCTGTGTGCCAAGCTTATCAGGACAATATTATTAGAGTGTAGTTGCCCCAAGACCGCTCCATGGAGGGTCTCGGTATTTTAAAGAATCTCCACTGAAGTGTCCAAATCTAAATTAAGACGCTTCTACAAGAAGAAATGTGCCAGTCATGATGATGAGCTTCAAGAAGTTATCATCAATATGACCGATAAAAGAAAATCGACATGGCATTACAGCCCTGACTCTTTCTCAGAGGCATCTCAGCGCATCGCTTGGTTATGGTCATGAACTAGACGACCTAGACTAAACAGAGGACACTCCTCGAAGAATGAAACGTTAGACACCAACTCCGCGATCGCTTCCAACAATACGGTGTCTAGCACAGGACAATCTCGTGAGGCATTCATGATCAATGCTGAACAAATGGCCAAAATCTTCAAAGACGCTCTGGCCAAGTAGGAAGAGAATTCAAATTCGAAATGGAAATGATTGTGCAACGGATAAGGGAATTGCATGATCAACAAATTCAAGCCTTATCAAATCAGATTGGTGAATCTAGTCGTCACAACGTTACCAATCAAGAAGATAGTGATTTAGGCGTGAATGAAAATCTCAACGCTGATACCCCTCCTATTGACCAAAATGCTAGGGGAGGTCCCACCGAGGATGACAACGTTAGGGGTGATCTAGTTGTTTCTCCTCAAAATCGTCCGAAGAATAATACAAGCGAGGATGATAAAATGAAAGACCTAGAGAGCAAGATCAACGCATTAATGTCTGCTCAAGAGGTAAAGAAGACTTGAATTCTTTGTCCCTATCGAAGAGAGTGGGAGTTGATCCCATATCTGGCGAAGTTTAATCTGATCTACTTCACGTCGTTCAACGAAAAAAGTTCCCCCACTCAGCACTTAATCTACTTCAAGTCTGACCTAGGAGTGATCTCTGATAATGAACCCTTGATGGTCCAGTCATTCGTTGGCACCCTTCGCGGAGTTGCTTTTGATTGGTACCGCCATCTTAAGCCAGGAAGTATCAACAGCTGAGATGACATGGAAAGTTCGTTCCTTAACAACTTCTTCGATAATGACACAGAAGTGTCGATCGGAGCCCTTTTGGACGAGAAATAAAAGAACGGGGAGTTAGTTGACAGCTTTGTTAAACGCTTCTGCAACAAGGCAATGATTGTAGGGATCATGTCACTAAGAAATACATCTTGTAAACATGCCACAACAATCTCTCCATTGATGTGCTGGAAGCCCTGGGGGTCGTGCCATCCATAACATGAAAAGAATTAAAACTGCATGAGGAACATGCCGAATGCTTTCTCAAAAGAAAAAAGGTTAAAAGAGGCTAACCGACGACTAACCCACCGAACTCGAATTTTTCTTCTCGTGGTAAAGGAAAGACACCTGCAATAGCTGTTGATGCTAATCAGACGTCACAATAGTAACCTCAGAAGCAGCGAAGGACTCCGGATATGAGACTCCAAAAAGAGTACTCCTTTAAGGATGAAGAGGTTCCAACTATCTTCAAATACCTCCTTGGAAACAACAAAATCAAGCTATCACTTATTACGAATCAGGAGAAAGCTTACAACACTTCGGATCCAAAGTACTGTACATATTACAAGAGGATCCTTCATCCCACCAAGGCTTGCTTCTCTCTCAAAAACAACATTCAAGCATTGGTTGACGCTGGCATCATAACGCTGAAATAAGCTGAATGAGAACGGTATCCTCCGACTTGTATATGAGGCTAAACTGCTCCCCATCCATTGATTGGTATATGATGCTAAACTGCTCCCCATCCTCTGACTAGTATATGAGGCTAAACTGCTCCCCAGACTCCGACAAGTATAAGAGTATAAACTGCTTCTCCCTTTCCTCCAACAGGTGTACGAGCTTAAATTGCATCCCTTATTTCCAACAATAGGAAGTTCGTGGATAATATTACTCTTAATATTCTTAAGGATAACCCGACAATGTGGCCAAATACAATTGGATTCAAGTTCTTAAAAAAAGCTGGGGTGGAATACCTTAATGCATTCTAATGGGAAGTTCCTTGAGAATGCTATGCATGGTATTCTTAAGGATAACCCGAGATCAGCTGATTATTCAAGATGAAGATCAGTCATCTGAATAATTCACCTTTAATCATGATAAAAAAATGATTAAGAATCTCTCACTGTGGCTCTTTAATCATTTCTAAGATGATTAAAACCCTCCCACTGTGACTTTCCGTGTACTCTTTCGTCGAGATGAGATTCAATGACTTTATCGGGTCAATCTTCCCTCACGAAACTCCCATGGTGTAATTGTGGAGTGCTTGATGATTTACGGTCCTCCACCACACAGTCCCTCACTGATCAAATTAACTAACGGTGCGTCCACCAAAATTCTTTTCGGCTGAGTCCATCCAAACTCACTTGACACTCAAAAGTTCAAGCTGCTGATCCATGGCAATTAGCAAAACCCTTTCATGTTAAGTCCTTGTTGCTTGACACCGAAAACCCTCCAATGAGTGTTATGTACAAATCAACATTCACACTTTTATTTGTACCGCACTCCCACTACTTGTTTGGTCAAACTTTTAAATAGTTAGGGCTAAAGCCAAAATCTCCTCTCGATTCCTTTCATGAACGAGAGGTCCACTTTCAAAACAACGAAATTCCCTTTCAGTAAAATAAGGCTTCCCTTTCCCCTTCGGTCAAATCTATAAAAGTTAGTGTTAAAGTTGGAATTTTATCTCGATAAACTCTTTCCCCTTCGGTCAAATCTATAAAAGTTAGTGTTAAAGTTGGAATTTTATCTCGATAAATAAGAAATTTATTCTCAGATTAGGTAACCAATCCTATAAAGTTAGGGTTATCTGGATCTTTTTGATTCTCTAAGTGGAGATCCCACTTTGAGTTTCTTTTTTAGCTGGAGATAGAATATAAAATTCTTCCTCTCCGACATCGGGTTTGTCTTTACCCCAAGAGAAGACACGATCTTTCAACATCCAAAATCCATGCTTCACACGCATGGGGGACTTTATCTCGATCCCTAAATAGAGATAAGTCTGCATCTAACACATGCTGCTGGGTGGTTCATTCCCACGAAAATGATCAAGTCTACGTATTTAATATCGTAGCGACAATAATCCATGCCTTTTACGCATGGGGGAATTTATCTTGATCCCTAAATAAAGATAAGTCTGTATCTATCATATGTTACTGGGTAACGCATTCCCGTAAAAATGGCAAAGCCCACGTATTCGATATCAGGGCAGGTTGTTATTAATAACTCCAAAATCCATGCCTTACACGCATGGGGGACTTTATCTCGATCCCTAATTAGAGATAATCTCACGCCTAACACGCGTTGTCAGTTAGTCTTTCGTCGTAAAAAGGACACGAGAATCCATATCTGGGGAATTTATCTCAATCCCTGAATAGAGATAAGTCTACGCCTAACACGCATTGTCGGTTAGTCTTTTACTGTAAAAATAACAAAAGACTACGTATTCAACATCGTGGCAGAGCATTATTAATAACGTTATAATCCATGCCTTACACGCATGGTGAATTTTATCTCGAACCCTAAATAGAGATAAGTCTACGCCTAATACGTGTTACCGGTTAGTCTATTTCCGTAAAATTAACAAAGCCTATGCACCAAGTCTAGGAGAACCCATTCTTTTAGCATAACGTTACATGTGAAGCGGGTTTAAATAATTCACATGTAAGCCCGATTCAAACGATGATCGGTAAAGGCTCATCAAATCCGTTGATGGTTGAGGGTTTAGCAAAAATCCTATGCACATTACCGGGTAGCCTATTCTCGTAAGAATGACGAAGTCTACGCATTCAATATCGTAGCATTAAGTCTAAGAGAGTTTATTCTTTTAGCACAACATCACATGTGAAACGGACTTAAACAATATGTATGCTAGCTGACTCAAATAGTAGTCGGTAAAGGCCCGTCAAACCCGTTTATGGCTGAGGGTTTGCCAAAAATCCTATAAGTATCATGGTTATTTATTCTAAACAGAATGTGTAATCGTAATAAAGTACAAAATTCACTGACGTACTAACTTCACCACTCGGTCTCGTGACTTGAACACCCGGGAGAACATCAATTCCAACCAAAGTTTCCACGAAGGACCTTGGACGCATTCGCAGTGGTAGCCGTATCAGCTCCAATTGCTGGTCCTACAATAAAAACTCTCATATGGTTAAACAAATAACTAGCGGGACATAAGGGTAAAATCCATACCTGTAGATGAATCAGCATTAACGGTTGGTCCTACAACTTTTACACTTGGGCCTGCCACGCGTTACAACGTCGGTCGAGCTTAAACTGTGTAGACTCCAGTTAACGTATGGGTATAAACTATGTTCACGCCGGTCAACACGTTACAACGAAAGTCAACTCTTGTCAACGTGTTACAATGAAGGTCAACGTGTTACAATGAAGGTCAACGCGTTACAACGAAGGTCAAACGCCAGTCAACGCGTCGATAATTTCACCAAAATAAGGCTCAGGATAATTCTCAATTACAAATTAACCTTGGGGAGCTCAATCGCGATTCAGATACAAACTCCCAATGAAGATGGTCAGTTCAACATTGATTCAATGACATGAGCTAATTCAGATATCAATACGCCAGTCTCAGTCAAGATTTTGACAACACTCAGACGATAAACATAGCACCAGAAGAATTTTATCTATTTGACAAAATACTGAATAGATTGAAAGATGAAGAAGTCGATGAATTAAAGGTTGGGCGTATCATATCCAAAGTATTCTAGACTTCTCTATAAAAGAATGAGACCGAAACACTTTGGAGGGGGTATCTGTAGGTGTTAAATATTACCTAATAGGTTTTTACACACAACTCAAAATGAAGAGAAGGTGATATACGCCATTATCCGAGTTAAAAGAGGATTATCCGATACCTGGAGAAGCAAAGCATACGAGTCAAAAAAACATCGAAACGTGCACAAAACGACTAAAAAAGACATATCAAAATGACCTGTACTCGTGCGGGTCACCTTAATGTGACCCTCAGACCCACGAGTTACCTTAATGTGACCCTCACACCCGCGGGTTACCTTAATGTGACTCTAACACCCGCGGGTCACATTGAACTGACTCGCACCCCGGTTACTGAAAACGCGTATTTCGATGTTTTCTCGGGATTTATTCATTCCAGAGTCCCCCAACTGCTTGAATATCATCCCTAAACGTGGTTAGGCCATTATTAACTGAAGATGAGGCTAAATCACTTGTTCTTATCAAAAAAACATCATAACTGAAACCTATAAATACAAGCATAGGGTCCTATACGTAGGGGATCTGAAATTCAGAAAGGAGGGCGAGGCGCTGTCGGTTTAGAGAGTGAATCCCACAAATTTCAGAGGAGGGCTAATAGATTTTGGTGAACTCTGGTATAAAGAATGAGCATTTTGAGAGATCTGAGGCACGTTCTACCATTCCTTGAGATCAGAATTTGTACTGATCTCGAGAAGAGTAGTGCTCTCACTTGGTTGAGATTATTTACTTCTGTTCTTATTTCCTTCGTGAAGCAACAAACATTTTGCCTTCCGATTAACCGGATCTGATCCGCGGTGGTCCATGGATAAACCTCGACACAGGCAAAGACCCCACATAAGCAGCGGGTGATAAACGTCCTCTACGTGTGTTTTAAAGAAAGTTAATAATATTTTTTTTATTTTCATTGTGTAAGGAATCTTATAAAATGTCCTTCCTTTTGAATTTATTGTAACGACTGAAGCTGTAATAAGTTCTACAATGAAGAAACCAACTTTCGACACAAACACATGTATTGGTGGTATGTTTTTAAAATGTTATTATATTTTTGTATCTTCAAAATTTTGATTGTGTTTTTTCTATTAATGAGAGTTTTGGTTGCTTTTGCAAAATTTAAAATTTTAGTAATCTGCTAATAATTTTCAAATTTGATATGTATTGGTTATGCATTTTAAAATTTTAGGAAATTTTTTTTGATTTTTTACTTTTTAAGGTGTTTTTTATACAATTTTTGTAACTTTCAGGTTATTTTTACAATTTTTATAATTTTTGGTACTAATGGTAATTTCATAAATTCATCTATGTTGTTTAGAAGTTTTAAAATTTTGTAATTTCATGATGTTTTTTATAATTTAAACTTTTAAAGGTGTTTCTATAATTTTTAAAACATTAAGTGTGTTAATTGGAAATTTTAAAATCTTCGAGGGCTACATTTAATATTCAAATTTCACGTTTGTTATATTAAGTTTTGAAAATTTAGAGTGTTTTGTGCACTTTAGAACTTTGAGAGAATATTGTGCAAATTTTGAAGCTTTTAGGGTTTTTTAGTACTTCATATGTTATAGTATGTTAGCTATGTATGATTTCTTTACCTAACAAACTAATACGGTGAAGCTATTTCATGTATTTTATTAATCTTATTTTTTTACTAATACTATGGAGCTATTTTATGTATTTTATTAATCTTATTTTGTTTTAAATAGTTATTTCATATATTTTATTAATCTTTTTTTAATTATTGAGTTATAGGTAGTTCATTGGGATTAATATAGGATATAATTAGTATCAGGATAGATTAAGATTTAAATAAAATATTCAAAATAATGAATGGTAATATTGACCATGAATTTTTTTTTCTCGAACTCGTGCTTTTAAAGAAAGTATCGTGCTTTTAAAGAAAGTATGATTTGGTTCTTAATCATTTTCAAGACAACTTGTCTCTCGATGGGGCCCAATTTTGAGCCCATTTTTTCATCCAAGGGGTAAGGAAGGCTAATGTGAAGACTAAAGATGTCCGAAGAGTGATTAAGGTTTGATTATCCCACAAGAATGTAGCAGACACAGGAAGTTTGTAAGATCTTTGTATGTTATTTCATGGTTGATACTTTGCACCAAAGTAAGATAGACTAAGGTAGACTATTGTTTTTCTGATACTATTTCAAATCCTCGTACATGCTATCAAAAGCTCAAAGTTAATTAACAAGGATTGAGGATTAAAGTTTCATAATCTAACATTGATCATGTTACTTTCATTCTTAATGATTAGTCCCTCTTTCTCTCTTTCTTAAAAAAATAAAAATAAAATAGATTTAAATAAAAAGTTTCTTTAGGAAGGTTAGTCACCTTAAACTTAAAATTAGAATTGGGATAATCTGTGGGATAAATTTTTAAGGTGTTAGTCACATAGAACTAAAACTAGAATAAAATTTTACAGTGTTAGTCAAGTAGAACTCTAACAAAACTAGAATTGGAATAATGGTACACAATTATCCCACTTTCTTTATTTTTTTTACAAAAATGAGAGTTCTAGTCTCTCAAATTATTCCAAGTTTTATCTTAGAACTAGGTGGTAAAAAACCAAAACTCATATTTCTTTTGTTATTTTTTATTTTTTATATTTCTTTTTTTCTTTACTTTTTTCCTATTATGGTTATCACCATCATTAGACCATCATTATAATAATAATTGTCAATATCTTATAGTAACCAAAAGTTATTTAATAGTAAAGAACATTTTGTTAGACCCTAGAGGAAGGGGGGTGATTAGGGTCTTATGCTAATCTAATCCGATTTTATGCCAATTTAAACTAATTAATAAGTTATCCTAGCAAGTATGAAATATAACAATATATATGAGCTAGGACGAGCAATATGAACTAAGGAGTATATCCTAGCAAGTATGATATACAACAAGATATATGCACGGATAAGAAACTAACACAAGGGTGAAATAAGATATAAACAAGATAAATAAGATAGTGGGCAATATAAACAATGAGAAATTGACAAAGGTGATATAATGATAAACACAAAAATAAGGACACCAATGCAATCACAAAAGAACGATATGTTCACGAGGTTCGGTCCCCACGACCTACGTCCCCGCTCCTCACCTCGAGGAGATCTCTACTATCACAACCGGGTTTTCTACGCTCATCCGATTAACGTTTACACATCACAATGTCGGTTTTCAACGCTCACTGATCAACGTTTACAAATACTCACAATGTCGGTTTTTAACATTCACCGATCAACGTCCACTCATCACACTCGGTTTTCTAGCTCACCGAAAACTTTACAATCTCACAATATTATAAATGATTTGTTCTCTATAATAGATGAGAACTCAATGTAAGCACAACTCAATTGTTACAATCTCTCACAACCCAAATATATTATATATGTAAATACTAAAAGCTCAATGTGGGTGTGTGTAACAATGACATAAATCAAATCTAAACTCAATATAAAACTAGCTTTAATAAAATGATAATCAAACAAATAGATATAAAGCTAGAATTAGAGTTTAGAAAACTTCTCAATGGATCAAGCAATTGAGGGAAGATGGTTGGAAGCTCAAGCGCCAATAGGATCTCCTCAAGCTCTTGTGAAATTGATTTCACAAACCCAAAACTCTCAATTGCTTAAAAGCTTCTTAAACACTCTTTTAAACAAACATTAAACAAGTTTAAACCATTGTTAAACTCTTTAAAAAAATTCTCTTGGGGTGCTATGAAAGATGAGGGCAATGGGGTATTTATAACCTCCCAAAACCTCAGCCAAAAACCCCAAATAAAAGACCAAAAAACCCACAGAATCGGAAATCAGATTTTGTACAAAAATAACTGTTGGAGTGAACGACGGTCGACCGTGAAAATCTTGCGGTCGATCGTGGGAATTTTCGAGCTGACGATCGACCGTGACGGTCGACCGCGAAAGTTGATGTTAGCTTCGCAGGTTAAAAACAAAGGCGCGGTCGACTGTGGCGGTCGACCGCAAACTAATATATGAAAGTGACAGTTTGAAAATAGTTTTTCTGATTTAAAACCCTGTTTAAAAATATCAAATAAATTCTAAAAAATATAAAACTTTAGGGAATGATTGTAGACATGATAATACACATGCTACAAAAACTTATGAATTCAAAAAGGACCTCCCAAATAAAAAATATCATCATTTTGCAAAATATTCCAAAACATGAAAATGTAAACATATGAATTTTGATATTTTGGCTAAACCATGTTTTGAAACAATACAAAATGATTTTATAGACTTAATAGAAGATATAAACTATTGTTATGAAGCCTATAAACAATAAATATAGTATTTTATCAAAATACACATATAATACACTAAAACATGATTTCATGGAACTAAATAAAATTGATATTGATGAAATCATATAAATGCATATAAGTATGAAACAAAAATATGTTTTCCAATTGTATTCAATTGTTTCATAGTAAAACTTAAAAACTATCAAACCAAAACATATATGTATATATATAACTATATATATACATGGAAACCAATAAATGTGTGTGTGTATATTATATTGAGCTTAAGGTACTAACACACATAATATTAACTCCTAAACTAAATTACCCAAGCTTGATTGATCTTCGATGTAGCTCAACTTGGTACACTTGCGGATGAGGTTAGAACTTGGATCTTCAATTTGAATTGGATAGGCTTCACTCCACAATTCTGCCAACCTCCATTGAATTTGATCGTTGAAACGCAATCCATCCAACCTCCAACTCGTTGTTTGCCTAGAATAAATACGAAAACACAAACACTAGATAAATAACATTAGAAGTAAATTGTTTATTAAACATCATCAAAACAAGAAGGCCAACACATTCTTGTAAGCAATTATCAATAAATAATAATAAGTTTAAAATATATAAATAGTATTTATATCTTTAAAATGCATAAATATATATTTCATGATTATAAAAATTTATCCCACATTGTTTTATCAAAATATCCCGCTTCACAAAATTATTCCTATTTATCCCACTAAAATATCCCACTAGCGAAAAATTATTTTACTTTAACAATTATTTTATTTTGCATGAAAATATCCTAATTGACTAACACGCCCTTAGTCTTTGTTCCCCCACCACCACCCAAATTCCTATTGCATTTTAGGCTGTTTTCCAGATGTGTTTACCATTATTTGCTAGACGTACATTTAATAGTATGCTATGACCACGGCATTAACTCCAGTTTATTATCGAAAAAGACACGAATTCAGCCTCCATTCTTGATTTTGAGTCTAATCTTCAAGATTTTATTTTATTTTTTTATTTGCATGATATTGTACATAGAATTATATTCCTAGAAATCTCTTCAACTACCGGTCGGTTCAAAATCAGACTCCATTCTCGGTTTCGAGTCAAATCTTAAAGATTTCATTTTTTTATTTGCATGATATCGTATTCCTAAAAATCACTTCAACAAGACGTGCCGTGGGCTCAAAATCCACCTCATACATCGTGTAGACTAGTGGCATTAATTGGAAAGAATCATACATTAGTGACTCATCACCGATTAATATCAAATATAAGCATTTTCTATAACTGGTTGGTAGTAAGCATAGAAAATAAATTTTAGAAAAATGAGATAACTTGTCTTCCTGTGCCACAAGTCATACATCAACTGCACTATTGCATGTATCTATCAACTCAAAATGAAATTTACAAGGCACTTCGCTTGCCCGCCAACCGCCAAGGGCTGCTTCAATCGTATCACGGGTCCCAAATCTTCTAACCATCGATTTCTTTGACGAAAAATGCAACCAATAATCAGATTTAGTTTTAATGAAGTACTATATTGAAAAATTGATATCATTGGTATATAGCTTTGACGTATGTAATTGCAAATATTAATAATTGAATGGCTACTGTTGTGCATACAATCAAGATTTCACATATGGATTTGCTAGACCACTTCATGATAGAACGTTGACTCAGTCAATCAAGTACGTAGTTTAACTCACTAGAGTGTGGGATATCCGCACTCTGTCTACAACTCGGTCATAACCCATAGATCTGACTTAAAAGCCCAGAATACAATGATATAGATTCATGGTAACCAGTCTCAACAGGTTTTTTACCATGCCTTATCTCAACCCGGCCCATTCCATATGACGATTCATCCTAATTGGAGATGATTTATTCGAATCGTATGCCATCCTTAACATACCATGTAGGGAGATATCAGTCGAGTATCCAATCTCTTTAATTATCAACTTCCATAACAATATAATCTACATATAAATCGGCTGTATCATCCTACAATAATGAGGTACTGTCATGTGGTTACACTTGTTGTCAAAGTAAATACCTTGCAGGTCAAGTAAATACTTTAAGGGCCAAGTACATACCATAACAACCTTGGCCATCAGGATGGTGACACATGTAAAGGCTGATCTAATCTAGGCAAACAATATAAATACCTCTTCTACCTAAGGTAAGGTAAGATGAGTGCTTGACCTAGGTTACTGATCATCTCCTTCTAAAACCATAGGCTAAAGACCTTTTGATTGGATTTTTTTCTAAAGAGTATAACTGAGGCAATGTACCGGTGTTAGTAGATAGCCCACCATCGTCAACCTGACACTTTCCTGTGTATCATAGGTCCACTCATCAATCTCAAGTAGAGGTCAACACTAGAACACTCTCCTACCATTTAAGTTAATCAAGAGGCCCTCTTGATGAGTCCAATCTTACGAGCTGAATCTAGTATGTTTTTCTATTATCAATAGTTGGCGCTCACAGTAGGGCCTCATTTCTATCAGCTTTAAGCGATGAATGGTGAAGGCCACTTACAAGAAAAGATGAACATCTCAAATTTCAATAGGGAAGAAGGCACACTATCAATGCAACAAAACCAGATGGTGGTCATGATCATGGTGATTGAGAAAAAGAAAATTAAAACAGCTTTTGAAAAGATAAGCTTGACTTTAATTCACAAAGAAGAGTGTAAGATGCCTTGATGATAATCGCACAACCTTGCAGGCGATCTGCACAACCCTTATGCATTAAAAAGTTTCGCTCTCATGTCTAAAGAATGAATGAAACACCAACTCAACCTGATTTGGATGTCAACAAAGGCGATCGATCAAAAGAACAGAGAAACACTTTGATAAAAGATTGCCCTTGACTGATGACATCATGAACCCTAGCAACAGATTAATATTCCCAAGATGGATGTATATAAGGAGAAGGGGTGCCCCATTGATCATTCAAGCAATTGTGATCCATCAACTGGTTAATGTGTCAATAGTTCTCAAACACTTTGAGCGAAAAGGTTAAGTTCTGGAACAACTCCTCCTTAAAATGTCCAATCACAACATTTGACAACCCTCTAACCTCTTCATCGGTCGTTTCTAGCAGAAATAAGAGGAATAACTCTTTAACTATGTTGCTTAAACTAAGGCAAGAGCTAGAGAAAACCATAAGGGATCGAGTATTTCAAGTGACATCAAGACAAATGCCTTGACATGTTGGATCCATATGATCACATGTCCGTGTTTGCATCGGAAATCAATTTCTTTGCAAAATCCATTACAAATGTTTATCGATTACAAATAGAAATAAAAGAGTGAGCCTTTTTATAAGACTTCTTCTTACAAAAGAAACAAACAGAGGATATCCTAGAAACACACGCAGAGATTGTTTACCAGTCGCTACTTACGTGAGATCTTTGCCTGTGCTGGGGACGCGTTAGCCCGTGGATCACCGATTCACAGATATGGGTTGATCATGAAGAAGGTTCGATGTTCTTGTTTTAACTGGAAAATAAGAACAGAAGTAAATATCTCAGCGATGTGAAATAAATACTCTTTTCAAGATCAAAGCGATGTTTGATCTCAAGGAAAGGGGTGAAGGCTTGCAGATCTCTCGAAATCTTCTTCTTTATGATACGAGTTGCCGTGCGAGCACCTTTGATCGCGGAATTATCAAAGGTGGGTTGAGGAGAAAGAATAAGAATACCAGAATAACTCAGATTTTGGGCGAAGGAAAATACCTCCTCTAGATTATGAGTATGTAATTTACAATCTCTCACAATCTCACTCTAGAATTGAAGAACAAGCTCTCCAAATCTCAATTACAAGTTAATCTCTCTTGATTTAACTCCATGATTGTTTAGAAACCCTAAAACAATCCCTTATATAGGTGTACAAACGTGGATGACAATTTGGTAAATAACCAGACCCAAAACCAACAGAAATTCGTGTGAACAGAATCCCAAACGAACCAGGAAACCCTCGATGAGTCGACTCATGACTGAGATGAGTCGACTCGACAGAAACTGGAGAAATCTCAATAACCAGCGATGAGTCGACTCATGACAGTCATGAGTCGACTCAACCTGATGAGTCGACTCATAACAGTCATGAGTCGACTCACAGGCTGAAAACTGGGTACTTCGATTCTTCTGCTCGTCGTCTTGTTCCACGCTTCCTCCTGTGTTCCCTTATACTGTTTGACACCCCCTATTCTCATGCTAGTATGAGAATCATCTATCCTCAAGCTCCCATGAGGATCGCTAAGTTCCGAAGAGAAGATACACCCGTATCATGTGTCCCCTCTTTAAGAACTTGAAGTCCCGTTCAAGTTAGAACTTCAGCTGAGGAAACTCGCGAGCCCCTCCTTCCTTATTGAACCACTTAGCCTTGCTAGGAACTTGACATTGACGTCCGATAAGAAACGACTCGTTCATTCCCCTTCTTGTCGTGGTCGTCTTTCGCTCCAAAATGCAGTCTTCCTTCAGCGGCTCCTCTCTATCAAACCATAAGTCATCAACATGCGGTAAGATCACCTTGTCATCACCTTCATCATCCAGTAATGGAGGCTCAAACAACTTCAAGTACTCAGCATTGATCACCGAATACATGCCTAAGTAAGGCGGCAAATCCAGCCTAAAAGCGTTGTCGCCAATCTGATCGAGAATCCGAAACGGACCATAACGAATAGGCTTCAACTTCTTGCCTTCTCCTTTTAGCCTCTCCTTACTCAATTTCAGCCACACCATATCGCCCACGCCAAAGTTACAAGGAACCCGATGTTGATCATGCTTCGCCTTGTATTTTGCTTGTGACTTCTTCAATTGTGCTTCAACCGTGGCATGAATCTGTGCAATCTTCTCCAGAAATCGCTGAGCCCGTTGTCTTTCATTCCCCTCCTTGCCGTCCATCGTAGATTCACTTGAAAACACGAGATCAAACGGACTCGGTGGTAAGAATCCATAACAAGTCTCAAACGGTGACTTTCCCGAAGATCCATGAATCGCCCGATTAAAAGCAAACTGCAAATATGGTAAGCTCTCATCCCAAGTCTTGGGATGCCTGGAATTATACCCCCGCAACATATGCACCATAGTCCGGTTGACTACCTCCGTTTGCCCGTCTGTTTGTGGATGAAAAGCCGTGCTCTTCTTTAATCTAGTGTCCATCAGACTCCACAAAGAATCCCAAAAATGCCCGAGAAAACGGCTATTCCGATCCAAAATAATCGAGCTCGGTAACCCAAAGTGCTTCCACACATGCTTAAAGAACAATTGTGCTGCACCCGCTCCCGTCACGGTCTTCTTACAAGGAATCAAAAACACCATCTTACTGAACCGGTCCACCACAACGTACAAATAGTCATGCCCACGCTTGGTAGTCGGCAATCCTCCTAGAAAGTCCATAGATATGCTCTCCCACGGCCTAGAAGGAACCGGTAGTGGTAGGTACAATCCCCTTTTTCTATTAGAAGGCTTCGAAATACAGCATAACTTACACCCTCCAACATACTTGGTCACATCATCAAGCATCCGTGGCCAAAACACATGTCGCCGTAGATTGAGAAGCGTCTTCTGAATTCCAAAATGCCCTTGCACACGCGAGGTATGTGCTTCCCGAATCCATTGCAACCTATCACCATCCTCCGGAATACATAGTGATGTTCCACGATACAACAAGCCATCTTCTCCAAGTGCATACTCCCCCTTTTGACCAGCCTTCACCTGCTCAAACACACTACCGAAGTCTCTACTGGATGCGTACAGCTATACATACTCCAAAGGAACCAAGGGCTGAATTTCGCAATAGCACCCGAAAACAACTCAGAATGATATTCCACCGGCTTCCCATCCTGAATCAACACCGCGCCCATCGCATAACTAGATGCGTCGGTCTCCACCTCGAAAGTCCGCTGCAAATTCGGCAACGCCAATACTGGTGCCTCCGAGATCTTCCTCTTTAGCAACTGAAAAGCCTCCTCATGCGTCCTTCCCCACTCGAACTGAACCTTAGCCTTTGTGAGGCCATGTAATGGTGCCGCATAAGTTGAAAAATGTCGAATGAACTTGCGCAAATACTGGCAAGCCCCCATGAAGCTTCTCACTTCAGTCACTGTCTTCGGCGTCGGCCACTTTGTGATCACCGCCACCTTACCCGGATCTATCCTCCTCTGGCCCTTCCCCACGATAAAGCCGAGATACACCAACTCGTCCTTCCCAAACTCGCACTTCTTCCCGTTGAGCTTCAGTTGTCCATCCTGCAACACTCTAAATACTTTCTCCACGTGAACAAGATGCTCCTCCCAGGTCCTGCTGTACACCAAAATATCATCAAGGTACACAATCACAAAATCCTCTATGAAAGGTCGCAACAAATCATTCATGAGCCTCATAAAAGTCGCCGGAGCATTGCATAATCCAAACGGCATCACCAACCACTCGAACAGGCCCTGTTTGGTCTTGAACGTCGTCTTCCAAGTGTCTTCCTCCCGAATCCTTACCTGATGATAGCCAGACTTCAGATCCAACTTCGTAAAGAACCTCGCTCCCTCTAACTGGTCCATAAGATCATCGATCCGTGGTAGTGGGTAACGATTCTTGATAGTTATCTTGTTGAGCGCCCGGTAATCCACGCACATGCGCCAACCTCCATCCTTTTTGGGCACCAATAACACCGGCGACCCGCAAGGTGAACAACTTGGCACGATCCGTGGTAGTGGGTAACGATTCTTGATAGTTATCTTGTTGAGCGCCCGGTAATCCACGCACATGCACCAACCTCCATCCTTTTTGGGCACCAATAACATCGGCGACCCGCAAGGTGAACAACTTGGCATTATCACTCCCGTCTCCAAGAGCTCCTGAACTTGCTTCTTGATCTCTTCGGACTCCTGTATCGATGTGCGGTATAGGCCTATGTTTGGCAAGGAACTCTCGCCAGTCAACATAATCTCGTGCTCTACACCTCGCCGTGGTGGTAGTCCCGTGATTTCCGAAAACAAATCCGCATACTTGGCCTTCAAACTGTCAAGATCTCCCTCCTGAAGCTTGCTCAATGTGGACAAGCATATCCTACTCAGCTGTTCTTCATAAGGCCGAATGAACAATAACACGAACCTCCTGCCCGCATTCACCAACCTCTTAGCCTGAGTCACCGTCACCAAACTTGTCTCCTGCGGAAGAGATGCCGAGCGAAAAATAAATTGCGCGCCATCTTTGGTGAACGTATACTTTTGGGCCCGCCGATCATATACCGCGTGTCTATCCCACAAGTAAGGACTGCCCAAAATAACCTGGCAAACATCCAACGGAACCACGTCGCATGTGACCTCATCAATATACGACTCATGGAGTGCAAATCGGAACGTACACTGGTTCACCACACTCAATCCCGCTTCCTTCTGAATCCACCCTAATGGATAGGGCTTCGGATGCTTCACACCTCTTTCGGACCCTGTGCTATCACATACGCCTTTTTCTCCTCCTTCTTCTTCAACCCTTTCGGCTTCAGATGAGGGTACTTATCCCAGCAACGATCAGCCACGTGCCTTGTCTGCTTGCAGTGATTGCATGTCAATCCTGCCTTCCCTGAATCACCCTTCTTCTTCTCTTCCTTATGTTGAGAGCTACTCGACTTGTTTCCCGATTGTTTGGAGTCACCCTTTGTTTCGCTGCCCTTCTTCTGTTTTCCCTCAATGGCAATTGCCTTCACGCTCGCTTCTGCAATCGTCTCGACCGTGAACAGCTTCATCTCCTTACGGATGTAATCATTCAGTCCCGCCATGTACTTCATGAAGATGGAGTACTCGTCCGTTGCGATGTTTAGAACCATCGCCTGCTGCTGGAACTCCGTCGTGTACTCTTGAACGGTCTGATTGAATCTTTGGCGCAAGCCGTACCACTTGTACCAACGCTCCTCAAGGAACCCCACCGGATAGAACTGTTTCCTGAGTAGCTCCTTGAATTTGTTCCACGACGCTGCCTTCTTCTCCTGTTTGTAATAGGATTTCCACCACGTCAATGCGTGTCCTGAAAGCTTCAATGTCGCGAACACAATCTTCTCCTTGGATGAATATCCGTAGAGGGTGAAGTACATCTCCATACGCTCAATCCAATCATCGAGCTTTTTTACATTGACACTCCCATCATAGACAGGAATCTCCACCTTGAAATCTATCTTTAAATTTTGGTAATTATTTTTACCCCCTTGATGTCTAGCAGCCCTAACAACCTCGGTTCCCCCGTCCGAATCAGACTTCTCGCTCTCTTCATCGGACTCGATGATTTTCTTCTTACCCTTCGAAGAAGATTCCTCTCTTTTGTCCCCTTTGTTAATGAGACCCACGAGCTGACTGAGCGTCGAACCGATTGTCTCGATCTGCTTCTCCATGGCATCAAGTCTTGTTGAGTTATCTGTTTCAGACATTTTCTCTTTCCTTAACTCTTGGGCTCCTTCCAAGGAAGTAAGGATCTCGCCAAGCTCCTTGTATTGCGAACGAGTCAGGACCATGCACAGGATGCCCCCTTCGTAGGATCTGATTGCTCTGATACCAACTTGATACGAGTTGCCGTGCGAGCACCTTTGATCGCGGAATTATCAAAGGTGGGTTGAGGAGAAAGAATAAGAATACCAGAATAACTCAGATTTTGGGCGAAGGAAAATACCTCCTCTAGATTATGAGTATGTAATTTATAATCTCTCACAATCTCACTCTAGAATTGAAGAACAAGCTCTCCAAATCTCAATTACAAGTTAATCTCTCTTGATTTAACTCCCTGATTATTTAGAAACCCTAAAACAATCCCTTATATAGGTGTACAAACGTGGATGGCAATTTGGTAAATAACCAGACCCAAAACCAACAGAAATTCGTGTGAACAGAATCCCAAACGAACCAGGAAACCCTCGATGAGTCGACTCATGACTGAGATGAGTCGACTCGACAGAAACTGAAGAAATCTCAATAACCAGCGATGAGTCGACTCATGACTGAGATGAGTCGACTCGACAGAAACTGGAGAAATCTCAATAACCAGCGATGAGTCGACTCATGACAGTCATGAGTCGACTCAACCTGATGAGTCGACTCATAACAGTCATGAGTCGACTCACAGGCTAAAAACTGGGTACTTTGATTCTTCTGCTCGTCGTCTTGTTCCACGCTTCCTCCTGTGTTCCCTTATACTGTTTGACACCCCTTATTCTCATGCTAGTATGAGAATCATCTATCCTCAAGCTCCCATGAGGATCGCTAAGTTCCAAAGAGAAGATACACCCGTATCACTTTATGCATGAAGTTCGCCATGATCTAGCCTTTCTCTCTAAAATTTGTGGGTTTCTGCTCTCAAATTCATGAGTTCTCTCGCACGTATGTCAGTACCACCAGCCCTCGTGCCCAAGGGTGCTAGAGGAGTATTTATAGGCTTCAGAAGCCATGTTTGAAGATACGAATTCATAACCAACCATCGATCTGGTGGAGTTTTAGTTTGTAATGGCTTCCCAGTGTGTATGGATACTCCCAAGCAATTATGGAGCCATGTGTACCTCATGAAGATCAAGAAAACTGTTGAAAACCACGTCATATCACCTCAGCATTTTTGAGACAACTTATGCGGTCTCGGCCCACGAGACACACTTTGTTGTCTTGGAAACCAAGACACCATTTGGTGTCTCAGAATCTGAGACATGTCAGGCTATATCACTAGTTGTGAGATAGCTTTGAGCCTTGCTGTTTCGTCATTTTGCGTGCTTCTTTGCTTCTTTTTTGCATCGGATGATCCTCTATGACTTGGATGGCGACATTTTTCATCTTTTCTTTGTCCTGAGCTGTGTTCGAAAACCTATAGATAATTTTTGATGCCTATAGATACTCCCTTTAAAGTATTTTAGCCTCCTTATTATTTTATTGAGGAGTTTAGAATACATTGGATAAGATAGGTCATGCCTTAAATCTCTTCAATATTTTGTCGAGGAGATTGCGTGAAGAGGACCCGTGAATGGCTTCAATTCTTTGACTTCTTTGGCTTTCACTTTACTTAGTATTTTGTCGAGTAATCTGAGATACTTTTGATGCTGCGTTCATTGCTTGACCATCATCGAAATCTGGAACTGAACTTGATGAAATTATCTTAGAGGGGGGGGGGGGGGGGGGGGGGG
>NC_033797.1:81879368-81900119 GCF_001876935.1 Asparagus officinalis | reverse complement strand
ATAAGGTATATACTAATCTAATTCAATTTAATGTTAATTTAAAAACTAATTAACAGTTATCCTAGCCATTTTGATATACAATAAATTATATGCAAGGATATGTAATTAAAGCAAGGGCGATATAAATATGAGACAAAGGTGATATATAATGTAATAAACAATAAGCACAAATAATATGCCAAGGTAAACTCAAACACATAATGTGATCACAGAGTTTGATCGCCCTCGACCTACGTCTCCGCTCCTCACTCACGAGGAGAATCTCCACTATCACAACTAGTTTTTAAAGTTCACCGAACACATTTGCAACTCACACAATCGGTTTTCTAGATCACCAAATTTTTTTACAACTCACACAATTGTAATCACACAATACACTCTCTAAGTGTTGGCCTAGCCCGTGTTAACTTTCTCAAGTATTTGGATTTACTACCTCTCCCTACGCTTTACTACCAACGACACTCCTCTTGAAATTGACCCAGTCTTTCACCACACACTCCTCTCGGTGTACTTGTGGATTACAATGTGTTCACTTAATAAGGCACAGGAAAAAATGATTTGTTCTCTAATACAAGATGAGAACTAAGATAAACCCACACTCAAAGATAGAATCTCACAGCCTCAATATACTATTTATGAAATACTTAAGCTCAAGTGGGTGTGTGTAATCAATGAGTATAAATAAAATCAAACTCGAATTAATCTAGGGTGTGTGTAATCAATGAGTATAAATAAAATCAAACTCGAATTAATCTAGCAAATATAAATATGACAATTTAAGTATAAACAAGAAATCAAACTCGAATTAATCTAGCAAATATAAATATGACAATTTAAGTATAAACAAGCTAGATAATTGACTTTAGAAAACTTCTTTAAAATCACTAAGAGATGTAGAAGAAGGGATGAAGTTGAATTCCTCAAATCGAAAATGTAAGCCATTTCTTTGTGAAAACTTCATCACACAAAACAAACTTGAAAAACTCTAAAACACCCTTAAACACTTGTAAAACTTATTTTAAAATTCTCTTGGATAGTTCAGAAGTTAGAGGGAAAGGGGTATATATAGGTTCATGAAACAAAGCTTAAGAAACAAGAAAATCCAAGCCAAAAGATAAAAAAAACCAAAAATCATGCAAGCTGGAAACTAATCGATACAATACCATCAGTCGACTGATACTGTTAATTAGTCGACTGATGAGCTGACCGTTATAGGCCGCTCATCCGCTATCGGTCGACTGACGAACTCATCAGTCGACTAATAATATGCATCGGTCGACTGATGGTTCATCAGTTAACTTAGCAGAAATTATCTGCTATTCCAGCGCATTTCATCTGGCAATTGATATTGTTCAACAGTCGACTGGTACATGAACATGACATATAATGAACAACAAAAATTGATTTCAAACCCCTTTTAAAAATAACAAATAAATTCCAAAAATTATAAAGCTTTATAAATCAACATGTTACAAAAATTTTAAATTGCATTTCCCAAATATGAAAACTCATCATTTTGCAAAATAGTCAAAAACATAAAAACTCAATACACTTGAGATTTTGATGAACTAACTTGCATATTCATTTTGAATGGATTAATGGACTTAGAAAAAGATGTAACATGATGTAATTAAGTATTTAATCTATAAACACATAATTTTTCAAATAAACATGATTTTATTGATTTTAAACTTGTTAATTAATGAAATTATTTTAAGCACATATAAACATGAATCGAATATGTGTGTATGTAATTATATTCATGTGTTTCATATTTATATAGCTAAACACATTATTTTCCAAAGCAAAATCGATAAATAGGAAACTAGTATATATGTATATGTATATAACTATTAGTTTCATATTTATACAATTTAAACTCAAAAGCTATAAAACAAAAATGTGTATGTGGGTATAATGTTTGAGCTTTAAGTATCAACACACAAAGTATAAGCCTAAAACATTATACCCAAGTTATTGATCTTCAATAAAGTTCGTCTTGATTACGGATGAAGCTTGATCTTGAATTTGACTTTGAATTGCAAATGGCTTTATTCTGATATTCTGCCAATCTCTATTAAATATCATCGTTAAGACGCAATCCATCCAACCTCTAACAGGAGGATCTTTGTGTAGAATACCTAACAAGAAAATAAACACTCGACAAATAATGTTAGGAATTATTTGTTAATCATCAAAACTAGATTAGATAGTAGGCTCATAAACATGAGACCTAACAAGGAATTATTTGTTAATCATCAAAACTAGATTAGATAGTAGGCTCATAAACATGAGACCTAACAATCTCCCCCTTTTGATAGTAGGCTCATAAACATGAGACCTAACAATCTCCCCCTTTTTGATGATGACAAACAATCTACACAAAAAATATATAGGATATGCATGATATCAAATGAATATACAAATTATAATCCTCATGCAAAAAACCAATAGAGTGATATACTAACAATATACTTATTTCTCCCCCTTTGTCAACATCAAAATAGGGAAAACAGTGATAATAGAGAGCGAAAGCTCCCCCTACAAATTAGCATAGGTGAGTATAAAAACAAATATAAAAAAAAGCTCTCCCTATAAAAATGCCTTACTGCATATATAAAAAAAATATAAGGCATCAAAAATATGAGTATAAAAATAATGAAAGTCTCACATTCAAAAAGGTCATGAGAACACATATTGATATGTAATTATAAAAATAGTGTCTTAATAAAACTAATATATATAGATTTATGAAATCAAAAGAGTGGAAAAACATGAGAATCATGAAAAAATATATTCAATTGAAAACAAATCATGAGAGCCATGAGAATCATGACAATCATGAAATTTTAAATGAAAATTAAATCAATCAAATGAAATCATAAATCAAAATCTACACCATACTCACATAAAAACATGCTTAATCAACAAATCATCATTTTTAAAGAACAAGTGATCAAACAGCTAGTAATGTTAACATATTTTTATGTTTTATCCATAAAGGTTAAAAGAATTATGCTTATGATAAAACAAACCAATATTAATTTTTGTTATATTCGACAAGAAAGCATAAGAGGCAACCATGTTAAGCTTTTTAATCTTATTTCAACCCATATAAACTTTTAGCACCCAGTAAATATGATTTGGAAATAAATACCCAATAAATCCGGGGGTTACTCAAACACAAACCTCTCATCAAAATTAAAGTTAATAAAAATGAAAACAAAGGTATTGACTTAAAAAAATTCATTTTTAATTTCAAAACATGTTTTCTAAAAATAAGAAATGAAAAAAAATACTAAAATGTGTTTTAAAATCAAACATGCTTAGGTACCCAATTACTATTGGTACCGAAGAGTTTAGGGATATGACCCCTATCAATGTAGCTCAATGCCCTTGGGTTATGACCCTATTTGGGTGCATTTAGTGCACATGATTGGTCATAAAAATAATCACGCAAATGACCCTTCCTATTATAATAAGTGCAATGAAATGGGTGCATTTGTTTATGTTGACCTTGTGATTGTGTACATGTAACATTTGCAATCAATGAAGGCTTTTTAAAATTATTTTGCAAATATGAAACCTTTTTCAAATTAAAACAAAATTTGGCCAAATGACCAAATCTACCACAAAAATCATATTTTAATACATTTTCTCATGCTTATGATTAACATTTGGTGCATGTGAGTGACAATGTGTAAAGTGTGAGAAGAAGAAACTTTGTGAGATGCACAAGGAATATTAATATTAGATTTAGTAATTTTTTGTGCATCATAGCAAAGTTTAGCTAAATGGCTTTTAAGACCGTAAATAGTACACTTATAAATTTTACTATATATGTGTCCATAGTGAGTGGACGATTTTAACTTGTTTGCACTTGACTTAGCACACATATTCATAAACTTCTTATGATTGTTAATACATATAGATAAAGTTGAATCTAGAGAAGAAATTTAATTTTTCACTTTATTTAACTTATTATTTGGCTTACTAGCATTAACAATAGAAGTAGAAAAAACATGATTATTTTTAAATGAATCAAATTTATTTCTAATTGTTCTACTTCTTTTAATGCATCATTCTTTTCATGAGCTAGCTATTGATGAGGTTAAATTTTTATTTTCCAAACTTAACTTATCATTGATTTCTTTAAGCATCATATTTTCTTTTACAATGATATCAAATTTGGAAGCTAGCGTCTCATGATCGGATTTTAACTCTATATGCTTGATTTTTAAATTTAAAAAGTTTTAATGTAACTTGTTGTAGGCATGCATTAATCTATCATAAGCACAAGCAAGTTCATTAATAGAAAGTTTACTTTCAGAATCGGACTCGCATACCTTACTAGGGCTATCGCCTAGTGCCCGTGTACATGATAAAGCTCTAATATCTCTTGAAGGGGACTATATTAGAATGTGTTGAAGTTCCTCTAAGTTGTCGTGATGTGCTTCTATATGTTTCCATAAATTATAAGTACTATGAAAAGAAGCAAGTTTGTTAGAAGTAGATAAGTCAAAAGCATTTCGTAAAAATTCTAACAATAGCTTGTTCATAATTAATATCCTTTTATCATTTAAGCTCCACTTGGATTTCTCCAAAAGTGGGCATAATATAAGCACAATCAATAATTTCCCATAATTCAATATTTTTAGATTTAACAAATAATTTAAATCTGCAACACCATTGAGCATAATGGAAATCATTATATTTAGGAGCAATATTAATAGCATAGCCTAAACTAGATGCACCGTGTGTATCTATAATATAAATAAAAGCAATATAAAAATCAAAACTAGATTAGAAATAAATTAAAATGAGGATCTTTGACTCAAGGCGGTTAAGTCATAAATCAAAGAGCACCAAGCTCTGATACCAAATAAAATTATCCTAGAGAGGGATGAATAGGGTATATGCTAATCTAATCCGATTTAATGCTAATTTAGAAACTAATAAATAATTATCCTAGAAATTTTGATATACAAAAAATTATATGCAAGGATATGTAATTAAAACAAGGGTGATATAAACATGAGATAATGACAATATAGAATGTAATAAACAATAAGCACAAATAATATACCAAGACAAACTCAAACACACAATGTGATCACGGAGTTCGGTCACCCTCGACCTACGTCTCCGCTCCTCACGCACGAGGAGAATCTCCACTTCCACAACCGGTTTTTAACGTTCACCAAAAACATTTACAACTCACACAATTGGTGTTCTAGCTCACCAAAAATTTTCACAACTCATACAATTGTAATCACACAATACACCCTCTAAGTGTTGGCCTAGCCCGTGTTAACTTTTTCAAGTGTTGGGATTTACCATCTCTCCCTAGGCTTTATTACCAATACCACTCCTCTTAGAATTAACCATGTCTCTCACCACACACTTCTCTTGGTGTACGTGTGTATTACAATGTATTAACTCAATAAGGCAAAAGAAAAAAATAACTTATTCTCTAATACAAGATAAAAACTATGATAAGCCCACACTCAAAGATACAATCTCACAACCCCAATATACTTAAGTTGTGCCTGTAGAGGATAGGCATTAGCCCTATAGACAGTACGGGCGACATAACATTATCTTTAGAGTTGGTTTAGCGCGATCTGACTGGACAACTATGAAGATTCTCAGGCGAGCTTGGCGACTGTGTGGATTTGATTGGTCATTCGTACCATAAGCAGCTGCTTGAGGGGCTCGAATCACTATAGTCCTTCCCTTCACGTCGTAGAAATAGGAAGGCCCATCCTTGTACAACACATTGCAACCGCCTAGTACTCAGGAGAGTGGCGAGATCGTCGATCGTCTAGCTGACGTCTTGAACGTACAGGTGAACCTGGTGCCTGAATGAATTTGACTCATGCAGACGAGTTAAGTTGCAGGCGAGTTTGAAGGAACTTGACTCGTGCGGGTGAATCAAGTGTGCAGGCGAGTTTGAAGGAACTTGACTCGTGTGGGTGAGTCAAGTGTGTAGGCGAGATCAACTTGACTAATGTAGGAGAGTTCTGCAATTGCATGAATTTAGCTTGTGCTGGCGAGCCAAGCATGCAGGCAAGTTTTGTCTATGCTGGCGAGTTCGACTCTCGAATAGGCTTGGCTTGTGCTGGCGAGTCAAGCATGTTGGCGGAATTGAGCTCTTGATGGTGGGTTTCGATAGTCAAGGAGATTTTTATAGCCTACAAGACCTCCTTTAAAGTTTTCAGACCTAAATCACGTTGAAAATGTGGTCTGGAATACATTGAATGAAAGTGACCATCGTTCCATATGTCCAGATGCATTCGATTCCTCTGGTTAGGTTGAGCCATTTGGTGCCAACAGGTGAGATTGGTGCCGCTTGAGTTAGGTCCCCAGGGGTGAAATGCGAGCTTAAGAGGGCCAACCGTGTGTCTGTGGGTGAGTCGTCACGCTTGCCAACTAAGATGACGCCTCGGCTTCACGCTCCCGCTCTGAGATGCGGATTTGATAACGCTTTTGAATTTAACCGTCGATTTGACGGGAGACTATGTTTTGAACTGCCCGATCTTGGCCGTTCATGTAGAATTCTAAATGTCCCGCCTTGTTCGTGGTCGTTTAATTTGAACTGAAAAATCAGAGCCGTCTGTTGGAGAATCTCGACCGTTAAGATTCTACGTATATAACGTTCATCCCCTCCATGGGAAGATTACTATACTCAGAAGTTCTTTTGCTCAAATCTTCTTAGAGAAGGTTCATGTTTCCCAAGTTTGAGATGGCCTCGAGAATGAGAAAGCATGCTTCGAAGGGGAAAAAGGAGGCTGCTAGGCCTGAACCCATCATCCTCTCCGATGATGAGGAGAAAGTCTCGATGAAGAAGGGGTGATCTCTTTGATCCAATCCATTGCGATGATCCCTGCCGACTAGGAATCTGTCATCCTGAGTCCCGGATCCGTGCAAGGCCTCGTCGGGCAACTAGAGAACGCTATGAAGAAAGCGTTCGCTAGAGTTAGCCTCGGTTGGGGGACTTATGTGGATTTCAAGCCCTTCCTCACGAACTGCATAGCTAACCTCAGGCGTTTGGGTGAGGCTCGAGAGGCTTTGTGCCGCCTGGTCAAACTTCTCGGTTTCGAGTTGCATCTGACACGTCTAGAGACTTTGTTGCTTGCGGACTCAGAGTCAGATGTGGAGAGGCTCATGGCCCAGGTAGGACCAGAGGGTTGCGGGAGAGGGAGATCTGAGAGAAGGACCTGTCAGACCAAGGGGCTCTCGTCGCGCATTTGCTTCATCGATAATGCCTACTGCAGGCAGAAATCGACGCTTTAACCTCCACCCTCACATGAATGAAGGCTTAGCTCATGGAGGAAGAGGTGACTCTGGGAGGCTTGCAGCTTGAAAGTGCGAACATTCACGGTTCTGTCGAAAAAGAGATGCATACCCTTCAGGCACTCCGCCTAGAGGGATCCGTTGCTGCTGCTTCTTTTGAGGCCAGGATCCAGAAAGAGGCGGAGGACCAGGTTTGAGTGGATTGGGTGGAGAATATAGCCGCAATTAACGCTGAACTCGCTTCTCTCATTGAGGTAGACTAGGACTGATGGAGTAGACTAATCCTTAGACTCTCTTTGTCTTGTTTCATTATAGCTTTGTTTGAATGTATTATTATAACTTTGTTCAAATGTATTGTCTCATAGTCAATTATGAATGGAATCATGCTTTTGTTGTCCATCTATTGCTTTTTTTTACATCTCATGTGCATACTTCCCTCTCGTTGATCGACCTTTAGGATTTTTAGCAAACCCTAAGCTGTTAACGGGTTTGATTTGCCTTTAACGATTACCGTTTAAATTGGGCTAGCCATACTATTCTCCTTAGTATGATGAGTTGTCAAGAAGTTTCTCTTAAGCTCGATGCTAAGATTTCCTTTCTAACCTTAGCCTTTCTAGGTGTCGGTTTAGGTTAATCACAACCGTTTAGGTCGTAATTAGGTTGGGTCGGGTCGTTTAAATGTAACGATTCATTCTCAAAATGACTGTCACTTGAGGATCGGCCGGGGAGCATCGACGAGTTGTACCACTTGACAGGTCCGATCATGCATGTGAGTCCATCTTGTCCTGGCAAGCTCAGAGCCTGATGCTTCAAACGAGCTAAGCCAACGGGCGAACGGAGAGCTGCAGATGAGGTCCATCCCTACTGGCAAAGTTCGATGCAGTGGAGGGCGAGCTTGGAGCTTGATGCCTCAGGCAAACTAGACTTAACAGGCAAATGGAGCAGTGCAGGTGAGATTTGTTCTAACATGTGAATTCTGAAAAAGCGGAAGACGAGCCATGTATTCATGAGTGGATTGGTGCCTGCTAGCTGGGGCCGTGTGGGCTTGTCAGGTCGCATTAAATGTGATTTGACAAGGCAATGTCTTTTTCACACACCTCGTGGCTGCCGCTTTCAGAAACCATCTTTTGAATTTGGCTGTTAGATCCGCCAGGAAACCGTTTCTTGGTTAGGGCCTTGGGTTTGGTCTACCCGACCCACTCCCTGTTTTGACGGCTCGTCTGTAACCGTCAAACTCAAACTATCGAGAGGCGTCTCGCCTTTAAATAGGCCTCATCTTCCTCTTTGAGGGAAATTACTGTGCTCAGAAATCTTGCCCGCTCAAATCTTTGAGAGAACTTCATCTCCATCTTCGACTTTCCGACATGGTGCTGAAAACCAAGAAATGTGCCTCGAAGGGAAAGGGTCTAGATCGTTCTTCTGGCGGGGTCATCGCTGGTACGGCCATTAGCGCCCCCGGAGTACACTCGGGGTAAGTTCTGTGGTTTGTTCGGGGGTCATCGCTGGTACGGCCATTAGCGCCCCCGGAGTACACTCGGGGTAAGTTCTGTGGTTTGTTCGATGATGCTTTATATCTGAACAATGTGGAATCGAGAAAACGAGCAATGTTTGCTCGTCTCCTTCGGCTGTTTTCGCCATTTCTAGCAATCTCCCCTGATTTGGGTGAATTTGGCCTTTTTTAGGCGGATTTAGCTTTCATCAGGTGGATTTAGCCTTAGTTGGTAAATTCGGCATTTAATCAGGCGAATTCAGCCTTTATAAGGCGGACCCAGCCTACGCTAGGCGGGTTCGGCCTGGTCGGGTGAATCTAATTTTTGTTAGGCAGATCTAACCTCTATCGGGTGAATCCAAAACATGTCGGATGAAACTAATTTTGCCGGGCGGGTTCCGCCTATAAAGGGCCACCTATTTGGGGGACTCGCAGTGCAAATTTTGTTCTAACTCTCTCTGGCTTTGTCTCGCAGCCACGTTTTCTGATGAGCCCCTCCCGAAGGGCATCGCTATTGGTCTTGATGGTGGGTTAGGCTATGTGGCGCCCTCTTGATTTCCTCTTCTTGATCCCATGCCAGTGTTTGCTGCTGACAAGCCCACTGAATTGGTAAAGAGGGTGTCCGACGGGCACCACTTGACATTGCGTGAGTTGATCACTAATGCGACATTGACGGACATGGTCAGGTTGGAGCTGAAGAAGCCCTAGTTTTTATTTGGTTATGCCGTGACTGACCCTTCGGCTCTATTGCTTGGGGAGAGCTGATGGCTCCGAGTTATGGTTGGATTCCACTACTATCTCCCTAGCATGCCGAGATGATTTTCCATCGTGGAGTTGCGCTCGCTGTCGATTCCAAGAATCATGAATGGGGATCTGACCCCGACCCAGGACGAGGTGACTTGTGGGCTCTTCACGGGCTTCACAACCGGATATGGGGTTGACAGTTCTTGAAGGTGCGTGACCGCTCTGCGTCCCGGCCTGCTGCATAACGAATTGCCTGTGGGGGAGATGACTACGATGGCAGAGACCTTCCATCAGTTTCTTCCAGGCCGAGGGACAGTTTCCCCCGAAAGACTTCCGGGCTCCGGGGTGGATTCACTCCGCGCCTGGTAGCAACACTTGATGGTCTAAGATCACCGAATACATATTAGCGGAGAACTCCGACCTTATGGGCTCAGAGTTGTACACAGCTATTAGGGCTACCCAACAAGGTTTGAAGATCAATGCACCTCAGTTCCACAATATCTTAGAACTATACTGTCCGGAAAGTGGCACATTCTTCACTCCTAATGGCGAGCTTGGCATTACCATTCACGAGATGTACGACGTGTCGGGCTTGCCGTTAGGAGGATTCCCTTACGAGGAGTACGTGCCAAGCCAGGAAGTGATTGACTACCTCTCAGCCCGGCCCCCCCAGGTGGTGAAGATCCTAAGGGAGTTGCTCAGTTACTACCACATATGTCTGAACACCTTAGGAGTCATGGATCATAAAGGCAAGAAGAAGAGAGTCCCGGGGATCAGCTACAAGAATTGGGCTGACTACCTGTTCCCCAAGAATGATGTTAAGGGGCGGCCCACTCTGCCATTGGGCGAGTGCGACCAGGCGGAAGTGGAGAGAAGGATGGCTGAAGGTGGGGCCGCTAAAATCCTTGAGTATGATGAGGGCGGGTTCAAAGTGGGGACTACCTTCGAGTCATTCCATCATCAGGCTAGGTCCCTTATATCAGCCAAGGCTCTGCTCGTGGGCTACCTCTTGCTATGGCTAAAGAGGTGTGTAGTTCCCAACCATTCTTTTGAGGCGATCCCGATGAAGGTCGTCTACCCTACGGTACGCTTGGCGTACGAGAGCCCGTACGCATTGGTGTCAGCGACAGTGGCATGCATCGAGAGGGGGCTTCGCACATTAACGACCCAATTCTGTCTGATGTCGTACATTGACGAAGGGGACGATGAGGTCGCCAAGACCCCTAATCCCAGAGTCGGGCTACCGTACACTTATTTGATGGCGTGGTTCATCTATCATTGCGAGTGCTTGATGAGTGCCCCCATGGCCCTCCAAGGAGAAAGGTTCATCCCCTTCGTCCAACGTGTAGAGAAATGCTCTTAGAAGTGTAAGGACATTCCTGACATGAGGAAGATGCTGTCCCACTTTGGCTACTATAATTTTCACCGATTCTTCCCCTATTTTACTGGTGGGGGAAACAGCAAGTCTCTTCGGGATGCGTCGACAGCGGACCAAAACACCGCCCTTTCATATGGTGCCTTCCGATGGCTGGTTAACATCCGACCGGGGTATCATGTTCTGCGCACAGGCCCCATGTGTTATCTGGAGCCGTACCTTCCCTACAAGTTTGCCCGCCAATTTAGGTATGACCAGTTGTACGTAGGGAATATCGACCCACATTTACATTATGAAGGAGGGTTGGTGGATGGTGCGCGGGGGTGGTCCTGGACTTATGCCGGATGCACCAACGTGTACTTCGAATTGCCCGCTAGGGATCACGACCTTCACCACACCCTCATCTATTACCGGTAGTACCGGGAGGCCAGTGCGAATCCCAAGGGCTTCCTATTCCAAAGATCATGCTTTTCATAGTGTGGGTGCCGCTTAAGGGTAGTCCCTTGCCCATCAAGGCGGAGGGGTCAACAGACCGCTGGGGAGTGGCTTGAAGAGGTCCCCAAGACACCGAGCACCTTTACGTAGGTTTGGGTGAATTCGCGGCATTTGAGGCTCATGCCCCACCTCCTTTCACTCAGCTGGATCCCGCCAGTGAGAAAAGGGTCTTTGATGAATTGGCCTGGGCGGGGGAGTGCTTAAATCAGGTCCGAGGAACAGTAGCTAGATGTACGGGGGTGCCTGCTTTTGTTCCCGGGGGCTTACTTCTTCCTAAGCGACAACAAGAGATCGAGGCTGGCAGCTCAGGAGGAGAGGCGATGAAGAAAGCTCGTCACGAGGAGGTGGCAGAGACTATTAAGATGGTGGAGGATCACACCACGGCCACCCTCGCGTTAACCCCAGGGGTAACTGCCCCCGTGACTAAGGCTACTATTTCTACCCCTGTCCCTACGTCCGGGGTGATTCCATTAGCTTCGGAAGCTACCCCCTCGACACTTGTCACGGGACACCATGCGGAGATGTCAACTACTCCGACTATCGTGTCCGCAGGTAACCTTTCGGCATAGTATCTTCGAGTACAAGGTTGAATTTGCACCACCTGACGTTTGTGTTGCCTTAATGCAGGCATGGTTGAGTGGACAATCCCCATCCCCTCTGATGATGAGGAGGGAACTGAAGATGAAGAGGAGCCCAGTGACTCAGGTAAGAGTGGCACTGAATTCTGTTAACCTACTGTCGGGGCTCTTAATAGGGTTCACGGTTAATATTCCTTTAGTACTTGTAGCTGATCTGGCCTTCAAGACCGCTGGTAAGGAGGATCCTCCCTCCAAGGTTAATTGGTCGGCCGGAGAAGAGGATGAAGGAGAAGAAGGGAGGAATTCCTCACCTCACGAGGAGATGTCGAGCCATGGGTAGGCATCCAGCGAGGAGGAGGCATCGTCTCACGAAGAAGCGTCGGCCCAACAAGGGGTGGTCCCCATCTCTGAGGAAATGTTAGTTTACGATGACGTGCCAACCCCGCAGTCAGAGGCTTTGACTCGAGGGGAGACATCCGCCCAGTTTGCTATCACTTTATCATCTCCTACTTCGACGATCGTCGGGGCTTACTGTCATCTTCTACGGGCGAAAGGGGCCCAGTGTGTCACTGGGCCTTCGGCCTTAGTTGGTGTCCACTCGTCACTTTCCCGCCATTGCTGGCTACAGCCACTTCAACCCTGGCTTCGGTGGTGACACGAAGGGTTAGTAAGGCTGACCATTCTCTCAGGGCTCACTTTTGTAAGAGATCAGAGGATCAAGCCGTTACTTTCTTCCAGGACACACTTGCTGACAGCATCAAATCCGCGTTGGAGGGGGGTTGCCCCTTCGAGGAGTTCAAGGAGGTTCTCGACTCCCACATGAGCATCTTGGTGAAGATGCTCGGTGCTTCTACTGCCATTCCACATTATAAGCGTCTAGAAAAGGCAGAGCGGGCCATTCGAGAGTTGTTCGTCCTCTGTGCTGAGGGCTCTGAGATTCTCCATCTTGCAAATGACGAGGTCCAAGTAGCTATGGAGGAGGGAGAACGTAGATTGGAGGAGATGATGTCGTTGGAGATGAGGCTAAAGGAGGAGTTGAAGCACGTCATGGTTGAGGATGAACGGGTAGGCAAAGAATGTCATAAAGACAACTCTTGTATATCTAGCTTGGCCTCAGAGATAGCGAGGGATAAGAAAACCATCACTGAAGTGCAGGCCTCCTTGGCTACCAAAGAGCGGGCCCATCAATAGCTAATAGGGGAATTGGCGGAGCTGAAGTCTCGACAACAATGAGTCATTGACGAAGTCGAGGGGAAAGACCGAGCACTCAAGGAGGTGAGGAACAACGTCCAGGACTTGCTTTCGCGCTCTGAAGGGATTATTCACCGAGAGGTCTTGAATAGGCTCGAGCTTAAACATACCCAAAGGATTCGCGAGGCGAAGTCACGACTGAGAGATTTGTAATGTGATTTGACCGTATCATTGTACTTAAATCTCTCTTAATGAATGAAATTATGCTTTTGTTTCAATCATTGTTCCCTGTATTCCATGTGCCTGCACGCGTCCTTCTCTCTTTTTTTAGTAGGTGAGTGAGTTCAACATGGGTTAGGCCTAGCCACCATTGGCTCCAGACTGGATGAGTTCTACTCGTATGCGGACTCGAACTGGGCGAGTTTCAACTACAGGCGAACTCGGACGGATCGAGTTTCAGGTACAGGTAAACTCAGATGGGGCAAGTTTTAGGTACAGGTGAACTCAGACAATATGTGTTCGAATTTGCAGGAGAATTCGAGGTTTGCTTGTACTATGGCCGAATTCCAACTGGGTTCAAGTCTTAGGCGAACTAGGGGGCGGGAAAAATCCCAGTCATAAACGGCTTTGAATTAAGCGTGTTGGGGCTATACGCAAGCTCTGATAACTAGGCGAATTCGCATCGTATGGCGAATTTGAGTCGTAGGCGATCTTCGAATTGGGTGGCCCACATGCCCATTCGTGGACCTACGTGCTCGCTAGCTAAGACGATGTGGGCACGTCGCTTCGCATTAAAGGTAGCGTAATGGGGGCTCCTCGTTCCCTACATCCGATCTGAGCCGTTGCCTAGAGTTCGTATCTAAAACTACATGATCTTTTACCGCTCGCGCGGGATTCCGAATTATTTTTCGCTGTTTGATTCAAATTGTCTAATCGGATGGTGGGCGAGCATCCGACCCACGTATATATGATGCTCATCTTCCTCGTTGGGGAAGTTACAGCATTCATTGCCTTCTTCCGAGAAAAACCCAAAACTTCCTCTTACTACGCCTGAGATGGCACCGAGAGTAAAAGCGACCGTCTCGAAGAAAGGGAGGGGGGCTTCTTCCTCCCTTGCCGCTGAGTCTATTACCGCCAGAGGTATTTTCACATTTAAGCATCATGGTAGATTAAAGGCCTCGTGAGCAGAATGATCTCCTGATTTTAACCTCTCTATTGTATCATGCAGTTCGAGAAGGGGCGTCGGCCGCCGAGGAGCCTGCGTCCGAACACATCTTTGTTTTGGATGACGAATCCGAGGAAGTCGCAACCGCGTCCGCCTCTCAGTCTACTCCTCAGCCAGAAGCAAGGCTTTGCCTTGAGGTTCTGCCTATCACAACACTTTCTTGCGGCCAAGAAGCTATCCTTTCAGACTCCCTCTCTATTCAGACTCGCATTAGGGAATTGGAGAACACCACAAAGCAGGTGATCTCCATCGTCGGTCTTGGTTGGGGAACTTATGCCGACTTGAAGCAGTCTCTCTTGGATCGTGTGGCCGACCTTAGGTGGCAGGGTAAATCCCGACTTTCTACGTGTTGCCCGATGAGGTTGTTTCACTTGGAATAATGCCTGACATGCCTGAAACATTTGCTGCACACGGAGGTTCGGGTAAGGAATATCGCTGACCTGGAGTCCTACGTTGCTCAACTGACCGGCCGACAACATTTACTGCAGGCCATGATGGATGCTTCCAACTCCAAGATTGTGCGCCTGAGGGCCGAACTAGAATAAGAAGAGACGACATTAAGAGGGCTTCAGTTTGAGAGTGGGGACGCTCACAGATCTGCTGGGGAGGTGACCCAAAACCTTCAGACATTGCGTTAGGAGGATGCTACTGTCGCCTCAACTTTCGAGGCCCGAATCTAGGAGGAAGCGGAGAACGAGGCTCCAGAGGACCATGCAAGGAGGGTGGCTGTTGCTAAAGCAGAGCTTGCGTCTTTTAGTTTGCTAGACTAGGCTCTTAGGCTTGAAGTAGTTTTATTTTCCTTTCTAATGTAGTGTTATAACTCATCTGACTGTAGAGTCATAACTTTGTTCAAATATATTACCCTTAAATTAGTTAATGGATGAATCTTTATGCTTTGTTGGTTTCCTAATGTGTCTGTGCATATGCTCTTCCTTGTTGCTGTTGCCTTTTATTACCTTGCAGAGTGAATTCAAGCTGTAGGCAAACTCTAATAGTAGGGCAGGTTCAAGCCATAGGCGAACTCTGATTGTAGGAAGCAATTGAGCCGTGGACGAGCTTAGAGCCGTGCGAGACATGTGTCAATTTGCGGCCTTACGTGCTTGTTAGTTAAGACAACGTGGGCGCATCGCTCCGCATTAAAGGCAGTGTAGTGGAGGCTCTTCGTTTCGCACACCCGATCCAGGCCGTTAGCTAAAGATCTAGTTCACAACCGTCAGATCTTGGCCGTCCACGTGAGGTTCCGAACCGCCTTGCCTCCTTCGTGACCTTTCAATCTGAACTATCGAATGGAACAATAGGACTGAACTTGGACTGTTATATAGCATTCTCCGACCCTGTTGGAGAGGCCATAGTGTTCGTCATTTCTCCCATGTTTAGGATGGCACTGCGATCGAAGGTACCCATCTTGAAGAAGAGGGGGAGGGACGATGAGGCACCGCCACCGACGTGTCCGCCGATGTTGCTAAAGGTATTCCCCTTTCTAAACCTCTTAGCCGGTTAATCAACGTGTGAGCATGACGCGTTCATGATTCTGATCTCTTTTGTCAGCACCAGAGGGAGTTCCGAACACGGAGGGGCCGAAGCCTGAAACCAAACCCACGGCCGTGCCCGCTTCACTGCCCGCTTCCCAGTCAGGAGTGGAGTCTCAACCTGAGACCTCCTCTGCCACCGTACTTGATCGTGGCTAGGAGTCTAGTTCCTCAGATTCCACTAATCTGCAGATGTATGTTTAGGGAATGGAGAGTGCCGTAAAACGAGTGATCTCCCTCGTTGACCAAGACTGTGGCACCTATGTGGATCTCAAGCAGCCTTTCATAGATCATGTGGCCAACATTCGGTGCTTGGGTGATTACAAACATGCCATACACTGTTCGATGAAGCTTCTACTCTTAACAAGGTTAGAGGATTTACGGCATGCAGATCTAGAGCCAGACATGGCGTACTTCTCATCCCTGGCTCGGCATCATAGGGCATGGCAACAAGAATGTCGGAGAAGGGACATAGAAGACAAGGAGTCTCTCATCGCTGACTTGGACAACCGGCGGCGCCTGTTGCAAACCGAGTTGGAGGCTACTATTTCCTCGGTTATTTGGGGCCACATCTTGCCTGCCGAGGGGGAATTGACTTTGACGGGCCTACGCATCTAGAGTGAGACTATCCAAGGTGCCCTTGTGAGGGAGAGGCATATTCTTCCATAGTTGCGCCAAGAAGATGCTACAGCTAATGCTTCTTTGGAGGCAAGGATCAGACATGAGGTGGAGGACGAGGCTCGCGCAATCCAGGTCGAGAGGATAGCTACAGTTAAGGCAAGGCTTACATCTTTTAGCTATCTGGAAATGAGCTTGTAGGATAGGAGTAAATCCCAGCTATATTGTCCGATCTTTTGTTCCTAATGTAGCGTTATGACTAATTTGATTGTAAAGTCGTAACTTTGTTTTGAAAACTGCTGATGAATGAATTTCACATTTTCTTGATTTCTCAATACATTGTGCATGCACCCCTTTCTGCTACGTATTGCTATCCAACACTTAGCTCTTTAGTGTGGTTGGCAATAGGCCATCTTGAGTCTAGGAGAATTCATGCCGCGGGTAAACTCAAGCTTAGGATAGTTCATACAATGGGCGAAATCAAGCTCAGGCGAGTTTAGCCTATAGGCGAACTCAACCTTTGGCGAGTTTATGCCACAGGTGAACTCAAGCTCTCTCTAGTCCACATCACAAACAAACTCAAGCTCTCGCGAGTCCACATCACAAACGAACTCAAGCTTTGGCAAGTTTATGCTACAGGCAAACTCTCTGCAATATGTGAAGTTGGGTTGAATGAGCCATGCATCCTTTCATGGACCCTTATGCTTGCCAGCTAAGGCGATGTAGGCACGCCGCCTTGTATTAAATGAGAAATGATGGGACACCTCGCCTTTTGTGCTCGATCCGAGCCATTAGTGTAGGATCTCAAAGGTTAGGGTTTTCGTGGCCGTCGAATTAGAACCGTCACGAGGAATCAGGGCTGTTGATTTACTTGAGCCCGCAGATCTTGGCCGTTGAAACCCTGCTTATATAGCGTGCTCGTCCACCTCTTGGGGACTATTCGCCCTTACGAAGCTTCATTCAAAGAGAGTTCGAACATCTCTCCTACTCCTAAAATGGCCTCCGAGGCGAAGTCAAGCGTTTTGAAGAGGAAGGAGGTGGCCCCTTCCTTTGCCATGGTAGGTGCTGACACCGTCACAACCGTCGACCTCGTTACTAGCCGGACACGATGTGGTGAGTTTGGGCATCCCGTAGAGTTGACAAGGCCCTAAATACGAGCAGAATTAGGGGGAGTTGAGCACCTATCGCTCATCTTTCCCCATAGATGCCCTCTCCTTTGGTAGGGGTTTAGTTGCCTTGGCGAGTTGATGGCGCTCCGCCCGTTTGGCGAGCCTCTACTCCCCACAGGCGAGCATGACTTGCTTGTCGATGTGGGGTTAATCTGCGCTACACAAGCATAATGTTTTCAAGATGACTCTCGGCCTTTGGAGTCCAGACTTCTAACTTCTTTCCCCTTTTTTGTTCATGGTAGTTGTTGTTCGGCAATCGTCTAGGAAGGCCCCCCACTCTGTGAAGGAGGAGGGTGGTCAATAGGTGACTGGGGTCGTCGTCCTTCTCCAGAAGCTTGAGGCCTCTTTGTAATATGTGGCTACCCTCGTTAGCCAAGGCAGCGGGAGGTATTTTGACATGCTCCCTCTTGTGGCCGAGAGTTTAGAGGAGATCTGACGTGTGGGCGGCTCTCCGCTCCCCAGTCGATGCAAGAGAGAGCTTCATCGCTTGGAAGGACTCATGTATCGCCTGGAGGAGCTGGCGCATGCCAACCTTAGCGATGAACCAACGCCCCTCCTAAGGAGTGCCCAACTTCAGAGGACTCTTGAATGCGATGCTCGAGAGAGGATGATCTCGGAGAAGGAGGCCAAGCTTGAACGTCTGCACAAGCAACACCGTGGCTTGCTGACTAGAATGGATGCTTATCATGACTCTTGCTCCTTCTTGGAGGTCGAGTCTGCTTAGGGAGAAGAAGATCTGAAGCAGTGGAAAGAAGAAAACAGAAGGGTTCTTCGCATCGCTACCGAGGAGTCACAAGCCCTACAAGGCCTATGCCAGGAATAGGAGGATGCTGAGGCAGCTCTTGCCAAGCTCCAACAGAGGCAGGAGGAAAAAGTTCGAGCTCGGCATGCGGCGGAGCTCGCGGACGTCAAGACTAGGATCGCCACCTTCAACCTACTGAAGTTAATTTAGGATGCTTTTTTTATGTTATGAACTACTGTAATTTTGCTGACGATTGTTGTGTCTTTGCCCAAAACATGTGGCTCTTAAACCTAGTCTAGAATGGCTCCTTATGCTTTTGATTGATCTTGATTTTGCATGTGTGGCTTTTCCTTATTTGTTTTGACTTGTGTTTATGATTTTCTTTGAAAACCATTGGCCACCAATGAATTTGCTTCGCCTTTACCGACCACTATTTGAGTCGGGCTAGCTACACCATTTACCTCGGCATGGTGAGTTGTCGAGGAGTTTATTTCAGTTTTAATGCTAAAATCCTCCTCTCCCCTTCAACCATTCAAGGCGTCAGGTCAAGTCAACTACGACTATTAAGTCGTAGTTAGGCGGGGTTGCTTTGTTAAATATTAACAACTTAGCCTAGCCAGGGTGGTCACTTATGTGTGCGACCAAATTAAGGTCCTAATAACGACTCGTTGTTTGGTAAGTCGCTGCTCGAGGGCTGATAGAGCGCATCGCCTGGTAGGCCGCCATCAGTGAACATCGTCATCCATGGGAATGATGATGTCAGGATAATCAAATCGTTCAGGGATGTAGGAGTGTGACGACTAATTGTTGTAGGAGCCGTCGCATAGTAGGCTGCTACCCATCGGTTATTCTAAGAGAGTATTAGAATGTTTGGAATAGGTCAGGTAGTTCAGGGATGTAGGAGTATGACAACTGACCGGAGTAGGAACACGTTGCACAGTAGGTCACTACTTGGGCCACGTTACTCGTGGGAATAACGGGGCTGGCCATCAGAGGTAATCATTAACATGATAGCATTTCGTTGCAATCATAGCAACTATGAGGACCTGTCATCCTTGATAGTCGGCTTTCACCCTGGCTATAGGAAGGTCGGATCGAATAGCGATCTGGGTAATCCCTAAGGATATCATGTGTAGTATCCTCTGGGGTTTCCCACAAGAATCGACTCATACCTGTACTTACGTGAGCGTGTATGAGGTAGGAACAATTTAGCCTCGTATACCAGTTCGGCAGGGTAAATGGACAGTTTAGACTCATGCACTCGTGGGAGCATAAGGCGCAGATTAGACTCGTGCACTAGTTAGAGTATAAGGCACAGTTTAGACTCGTGTACCAGTTGGAGTATAAAGAGGACTAAGGATAGTACTTCTTCAGGAATTTTCCGTTGATAGGCATCATGATCTTATCGTCGTTCGGTTTTACGAGACGGTAAGCTCCGTTGGAATAGACAATCTCTATTATGAACAGTCCTTCCCACTTGGGTTGGAACTTTACCTTCTTCTTAGAGTTGAGAATCATTGGTCATCGAACAGCGAGGACCAACTCTCCTTCCTTGAATGATCGATGCTTAACTTTCTTGTCAACGGCCTTGGCTATTTGGGCTTGGTAGAACTCAATGTGCTATTGAGCTTCAAGCCGTTTCTCATCTAGCGCTTTGAGCTCTGTGAGACGGCATTGATGGCTATCCTCCGTTGTCATTCCCGTCGCGAGGGCTGTTGACCCTATAGTTTTGATGATGATTTATCAAACAATTTATCGCTAATACATTCTCTAGTTTTATGTTTATGTTTCTCTTTACAGGTATTTCAACACATGACAATCAAGCATTAAAGATTCAAGTTCATATGTGTGGATTTACCTAGGTATAAGTTCAGTTTACTTACATATATTGTTTGTTTATACCTAAGCTCAATATATGTACACTTAACACGATTTTTTTGACGTTTTCTACCAAATAAATGATTTTTCATCAAACGTCGTTACAATATCTTTTATCTCATGTTTACAGCTCTTTCATACTCTATTATATATATATAATGTATGCATGAGTCATATCAAAATTTTCATATTCGTAAAATACAGGTTTTACGAACACTTTTCAAAAACAGTGTGTTTTTGCAAACGAAAATTGATTTTCCAAAAATTCCTTTTCTAACATGTTCATTTTATCATTTAGAAACTTTCCCCAAAGTTTTATTATTTTTGGAAATTGATTTAATATTTTTTATGTATTTTCAAAATTGGCCAAAAACAGGTTTTTCAGTCTGTATCAGTTTGCGGTCGACCGCCACGGTCGACCG
>NC_033797.1:81867514-81879358 GCF_001876935.1 Asparagus officinalis | reverse complement strand
GTCGACCGCTAGTGGTAATTTTTATTAGCACTGCTTTTGTGTGCTCGCGGTCGACCGTGACGGTCGACCGTGAAAACGTCCAGAGACTTTCGCGGTCGACCGCCTCGGTCGACCGCCAGCTTTAAATTTTCAAACTCTGTATTTTTGAGCTTCGCGGTCAACTGCCCCGGTCGACAGCCGAACTGTCAGATCACTACAACGGCTAGTTTTTTTAAAGCTGTTCTTTGTGGGCTTTTTGGTCAATCTAAGTGAGTTTTTACTGATGTAGTGGGTTGTTATAAATACCCTACTGCATTAAACACTTGAACTATCCAAGAGAATTGATTACTTAAGTTTACAAAGTGTTTAAGAGCTATTTAAGCTGATTTCATCAGTTTGTTTCAAAAGAAGTTTTTTTCTGCAACAAGAAGTGGTTTTCAAATCCTATTGGGATCATCATCTGCTGTTCTTCTTGTTTGAGAAGTTTTCTAAACTCTTATATAGCTTACTATTCCATTTTTATTTCATTAGCTATATTTATTGAGTTGTATTATTTTCATTCACTGATTATCACACACACATATTTCAGCTTAATATTTTCATACTATATAGTGTGGGTTGTGGTGTGTGATTTAGTGAGTGTGAGCTTCATTGTGTTCTCACTTGTTATTCGAGAACAAACCATTGTATTTAATCTTTATTTGTGAGTATCACTTGTAATATACTTGTACACCGAGAGGAGTGTGAGGCGAGAGACGGGGTCGAATCCAATAGGAGTGGCGTCCGTTGACGAACCTAGGGAGTGGTTATAACCGAGCACTTGAGGAGGAAACGGTCTAGGTTCCTACACTTAGTGTGTAAAGTGTGATTGATTAGTGATTGTGTAGTGTGAGAGTTTTCGGTGAACTTGTAAACCGAGTGTGTAGAAGTTCCGGCTTCCAAACCGGATTGTGATAGTGGATATCTCCTCGAGGTGAGGAGCGGGGACATAGGTCGTGGTGACCGAACTTCGTAAACATATCGTGTGTTTGTGTTTTTCTTGGCTTATATATTATTTGTGCATATTCTCATTGTTCTTATTCATATCTATCTCATATCATTCTTGCAAGAACAAATTGATCAACATATTCTTTTTAATTAGATTTTAATTGGGATTAGATTAGCATAAGACCCTAATCACCCCCCCTCTGGGGTCTAACAATTGGTATCAGAGCTTGATGCTCTTTGATTTAAGTACTAACCGCCTTGAGTTAAAGATCCAAGTTATCGTTTTTGTGCTAATCTAGTGTTGATTGTATTTTGCTTCTTGCATATTATCTGTATGGATATGTATGATTCATCTAGTTTAGGATATGCTTTTAATATTGATCCTCGTTTGGATATTTTTCCCTATGCTCAATGGCGTGTTAGATTCAAACTTTTCGTTCAATCTAAACAATTCGATTTATTGGAAATTATTGAGGATGCCTATATTGTTCCCATTTTGGAAATATCCAAATGGTGTGAAAATGATAAAAGATTGTTTAATATGAACAAGCTTTTGTTAGAATATTTTATTAATGCTTTTCACACATCGCTTTCTAACAAATTTGCTAATTTTGATAGTGCTTACGCCTTATAGAAATTTATTGAAGCACATGAAGGGGAATTGGAGGCTATTCAACAAACGTTGGAAAATCCCGCTTTGAGTTCTAAAGAAGCCTCATCTCCATGTACAATTCCACTAGGTGATAACCCTAGTGAGGTATGCGATAACGATGATATTATTACTTTTGATGAACTTGCTCTTGAGTTTGAAAAGTTACACAATTGCTATATTGATGTAAAGAGTAAGTATGTTAATATGAAATCCACTCATGAAACACTAGCCACTAAGTTTAATTTTATTGCAAATGAAAATATAATTCTTAAAGAATACAATGAAAACTTAAAAATTGAAAATGCTAATTTGCTTCATGAAAAACATGATGCTATGTTAGAAGTAGATAAGTTGAAATCTATAATGAGTAATCTTGTTTATCCTACTTCTAGTAGCAATGCTTTTATGCACAATGATGAGTTGAATCAAATAAGAAAATGAATATCTACCTTAGATTCAATACTAAACACTTGTATTACTAATAATAAAAAGCTTATGGACTTATGTGCAAAGTTCAATATTCATTCTTCTAAGAAACCTATTCACTATGCACATATGTATAACAAAATTTACAAATATTCTATTTGCAGTCTTAAAGGCCATTTAGCTCAATTTTATCATAATACACCAAAAATTGACAAGCCTATTCATGATTGTGCATCCCATCAAGCTTCTTCATCATATACACATGTACACACACATAGTGTAAATCATAAACATGCTCATGTGTACAAATATGATTATTGTGGTCATTTTGGTCATTTGGTCATGTTTTGTTTCGATTTGAAAAGAAATTCTCGTTTGCAAAATAATTACAAAGAAAAATTTATTTTTGCAAAAGAACCACGTGCATTTTATTTCGGTCAACGTAAGCCATTCAAACCTCTACATTGCACAAATTGCAATCGTATGGGTCATGTTTATAATTTTTGCTTTGATCGTATCAGTGCACAAAATACGCCCAAGCGGGTTCATAACCCCAGGGCCTTGGATTTAAATAATAAGGGTCATGTCCCAAAGTTTAGTGGTACCAAAATGATTTGGGTACCAAAATGATTCTTATGTCACTTATTGTTGTTTTATTCGTTTTTGTTTTTGGTTTGAAAAATTGGTTTTTGTATGTAAATTTTCTCTCTTATTTAGCTAAAATAAATTATTTGTATGATTTTATAGCTAAAAACTTTTATATATATCTTATAAAACATTTGGTATCTTATAAAACAAATTCTTAAAGGACTAAATTGAAAATTTTCTCAAAATCCAGATTTTACAATGACTATGCATTTTTCTTTTTACAATGACTATGCATTTTTCTTTCTCACGGTCGACCGCCACGGTCGACCGTCGTTGTTTCTGTAAGTTGTTACAGTTGACCGCCACGGTCGACCGTAAGAAATTTTTTCAGCTTCGTTTTTAATTCTTATCGGGTTTCGGTTTTTTTATAACTGTTTTGAACCCAATTTCGTCATCACCGTTGATCTGTTCCCTGAGCAAATCCTAGCCCTTCCTTCATCTCCTTAAGATCCGACTCCTCAGTTTTCCCCTCATTCGAAAATTTTTCCCTAATCTATCGAGCTCTCCCACGGTCTCCTGCTTCGTCGACCACAGCTCTTACTCTCCGTCAATCTCAGTTGGGATCTGCAGGGTAATAATCTCTCCTCTCATCTTTTGATTTCATTTCCTGCGCTAGTGATTCTATTCTCAATCTAGGGTTTTGATTTAGAGTTAACTTATTTTGCTCTATTTTCATTTCCAGGGTTTTATATTTCTGTCCAATTTCATTCAAAAACCCTAATAGAGGGTTTTATATTTCTGTCCAATTTCATTCAAAAACCCTAATAGAACATGCCTCCTAGAAAGAGATCAAAATCTGATGTTGGTTCGTCTTCTTCTCATTCAAAAACCCTAATAGAACATGCCTCCTAGAAAGAGATCAAAATCTGATGTTGGTTCGTCTTCTTTTGTAACATCTCATTATGAGGATTTTCTTTTGTTTAAATCCCTAGTTAAGAAATATAGGGAGTTGTGCAAACTAAAAATTCTTCCCACCAGATATATGAATTTGATCAATTAGCCATGTATGACACTCATACGATTCTTCATAATGTTGGGTTGGCTAGGCTGTTAGATGAGGAACGTAAAGTTCCTTATTATCCTTTTCTGGTTTATCTATTTTATACCAACTTATCTGTGTCATCCTCTGCTGATGGTCTTCAGACCATTAGTACATCTGTTAAAAATATTGCTATTTCTTTTTCTGCCAACGAACTTGCGGGAATTCTTAAAATCCCGACAGGTGATGTTGAGCTTATGTCTATTGAGCATGATGATCCAGCTGTGAACAACCTCTTGTTTAAACCTGGTTGTACTTATCCGATGAACAATAATTCTCTTAATCCCAATGCCAAACTTATTGCTAGAATTATTGCTCAAAATCTGATTCCTAAAACCGGTAGTTTTGATTATTTTGCTTCTGATAAGATCAATGTTGTATATGCCATTTTTACTAAAATAAAAGTAAATTGGGCAAACGTTTTTCTCAAAAACATGGCATCTAAGCATTTCTAATTACTACCCTTTGGCTCCTTCATCACCCTTATCCTTTAACACTTCGGTGTTGATCTCACTCATGAACCCAAAGTTGAACCCAAGTAGGACTTTTTTGATAGAGTCTCTCTTTCTTGTATGTAGCTGTCAGACTCTTTATCTGATCCCACTGTTCCATTATCTTCCCGTTCTCAATCTAGAGCTTCCTCTTCCACTTCTGATATCTGTGCCCGTTTGGATCGCCTTGAGACTCAGGTCTCAACTATCCAGAGGGATGTCAGAATTATTCTATCTTACCAGCGTCAGTCTCTCGGAATTCCGGATCCCTCTTCCAATTCTGAGTCTGGTTCTAAGGAGGACCCTACTGGTGGATCTGATTCTGTCTCTGATGATAAATCTGCACCTAGCTCTGGTCCTGCTTCTGGTGATGATGGTGGTGATTGACTTTGATGCTTATTGTGTTTACTGGATTTTGTGCTTATGGTGGAGATTGTTTCTTTGCTTATGGTGATGTTTTATTTTGAGTTGTAGAACTTGATACTTATGTTTTTAGTTTGAGTTGTAATAACTCTATGCTTGTGTGGAAAACTATGTGACTTTGTGAAACATTTTATGTATGGTTTGTAGTTTTGTGGAACAAACTATGTTCATGGAAAACTATGTAGTTTCTGATGTTTAAGTGATGATTTGTGATTTATTGTGTTAGTTTATCTTTTCTATGAACTATGCATGGTGAAAACAATTTTCATGCTTTGTTTGTGAAAAATATGTTGCTAATGATGAGTTCTTTGGATTATATATTGTTTATGGATGGATAATTATTGTTTAGCTCCTATATATGCTCTTTAGATGTCATTTATGCAATTTGACAAGGGGAGATTTTGGCAATTCACTTGGCTTTTTATCTGTGCTTATATGCAGGGGGAGCGTTGCTCCTATTTTTTTATTTTATTTTTTTCCTTTTTGATGTTGTCAAAGGGGGAGAAAATCCACATATGGTTTATTTATTATGGTTTATTTATTCATGTTCATGTATGGTTTATTCATATTGTATACATGATTGGTTTATATGTGGCTTATCAGTATATATTTCATATTAATGTATAAATTGTTTGTCGTCATAAAAAATGGGGAGATTATTGACCCTATAGTTTTGATAATGATTTGTCAAACAATTTATCGCTAATATATTCTCTAGTTTTGTGTTTATGTTTCTCTTTACAGGTATTTCAACACACGACAATCAAGCGTTAAAGATTCAAGTGCATATGTGTGGATTTACCTAGGTATAAGTTCAATTTACTTACATATATTGTATGTTTATATCTAAGCTCAATATATATACACTTAACACGATTTTTTTGACGTTTTCTACCAAATAAATGATTTTTCATCAAACGTCGTTACAATATCTTTTATCTCATGTTTACAGCTCTTTCATACTCTATTATATATATATAATGTATGCATGAGTCATATCAAAATTTTTATATTCGTAAAATACAGGTTTTACGAACACATTTCAAAAACAGTGTGTTTTTGCAAACAAAAATTAATTTTCCAAAAATTCCTTTTCCAAAAATTCATTTTCTAACATGTTCATTTTATCATTTAGAAACTTTTCCCAAAGTTTTATTATTTTTGGAATTGATTTGCTACTTTTAAAGAATTTTCAAAATCAGCCAAAACAGGTTTTTTAGCATGTATCAGACTGCGGTCGACCGCCAGTGGTAATTTTTCTTAGCACTGCTTTTGTGTGCTCGCGGTCGACCGTGAAAACATCCAGAGACTTTCATGGTCAACCGCCGCGGTCGACCGCCAGCTTTAAATTTTCAAACTCTGTATTTTTGAGCTTTGCGGTCGACCGCACGGGTCGACCGCCGAACTGTCAGATCACTCCAACGGCTAGTTTTTTTACAGCTATTCTTTGTGGGCTTTTTGGTCAATCTAAGTGAGTTTTTACTGATGTAGTAGGTTGTTATAAATACCCTACTGCATTCAACACTTGAACTATCCAAGAGAATTGATTACTTAAGTTTATAAAGTGTTTAAGAGCTGTTTAAGCTGATTTCATCAGTTTGTTTTAAAAGAAGTTTTTTCCTACAACAAGAAGTGGTTTTCAAATCCTATTGGGATCATCATGTACTGTTCTTCTTGTTTGAGAAGTTTTCTAAACTCTTATATAGCTTACTATTCCATTTTTATTTCATTAGCTATATTTATTGAGTTGTATTATTTTCATTCACTGATTATCACACACACATATTTGAGATTAATATTTTCATACTATATAGTGTTGGTTGTGGTGTGTGATTTAGTGAGTGTGAGCTTCATTGTGTTCTCACTTGTTATTCGAGAACAAACCATTATATTTAATCTTTATTTGTGAGTATCACTTGTAATACACTTGTATAACGAGAGGAGTGTGAGGCGAGAGACGGGGTCGAATCCAATAGGAGTGGCGTCGGTTGACGAACCTAGGGAGAGGTTGTAACCGAGCACTTGAGGAGGAGGACACGGGCTAGGTTCCTACACTTAGTGTGTAAAGTGTGATTGATTAGTGATTGTGTAGTGTGAGAGTTTTCGGTGAACTTGTAAACCAAGTGTGTAGATGTTCCGGCTTCCAAACCGGATTGTGATAGTGGATATCTCCACGAGGTGAGGAGCGGGGACATAGGTCATGGTGACCGAACCTCGTAAACATATCGTGTGTTTGTGTTTTGCTTGGCTTATATATTATTTGTGCATATTCTCATTGTTCTTATTCATATCTATCTCATATCATTCTTGTAAGAACAAATTGATCAACATATTCTTTTTAATTAGCTTTTAATTGGGATTAGATTAGCATAAGACCCTAATCACCCCCCCTCTAGGGTCTAACAAGGGCAACATGAAAGGATAGGATCTGGATCTCAAGAGGTAGTACGGCCTCGCAGCCGTGTACCAATGAGTAAGGCGTAGTGCCGGTCGGCGTACGGACCATCGTGCGATACGCCCTCAAGCTCTCGCCAAGCTTCTCATTCCAATCGAGTTTGCAATTGGATGTCAGCTTGGTTAGGATTTTGTCGATCGTGTTGTTGAAGGCCTCAGCTAGACCGTTTGCCAAAGGATTATAAGCTGTAGAGGCAATGTTCTATATTCTAAACATGTCACAGAACCGGGTGAATGCATGATCGAAAAACTACATGCCGTTTTCATGAATGATTCGCCTTAGAATGTCGTATCGGGTGATGTTTGATGAATCTGATTACGTCATTAGTTTCTACTTCCCTTAAGGGAACAACTTTTGGCCACTTCAAGAAGTAATCGGTTATCGCTAGTATGAAGCGATGACCTCTTGCTGATGGTGGAGATATTGGTCCGACAATATCCATCCTCTATGATTCGAATGGCCATGAAGTCGCTGTCGGGTGTAGGTCTTCAGGCGGCCGGTGCATGTAATTGGCATGGATTTGGCAAGCTTGGTAGCACCTTGCATACGCGACTGCATCGCTGACCATCTCGGGCCAATAATAGCCTATCCTTCTCAGGCGATCCCATAGCTTAGGACCAGGCTGATAGGCCCCACAAATACCGTTATGGGGTCCATGCAAGGCTTCCTGAGCTTCTGTCATTAAAAGATATTAGAGTAGCATGCCATCATACGACCTACGATACAATGTCTTAGTAGCGGAGTCGTATTAGAACCTAGCGGCGCGCCTACGAATTGACTATCATTCTCTAACATCTTCGGGTAGTATACCGTATAAGACATAATCGATGATCGGGAAATGACAATCTTTTGGGTCAGGTTGGCTCGGGGCTTGATGAGTGGTGTTCACTTCCAGAGCATCTTTTGGCCGAAAGAGTCATCGGCTCGCTACAATGACATGTTGAGTCATCCCTAGCAACTGGGCCTAAGGACGCGAGGGCGTCTGCGTGCGTGTTCTTAGAACGAAGTACATGCTCAATGCGAAAGCTTTTGAATGATTCACCTAGTTTGATAGCTGTTTTGTGAAGCGGGATCAGATCGTTATTTCTAACTTTATACTCTCCCGTCATCTGTTTGATGATGAGCTGAGAGTCACCATAGGCCTCGAGGTGCTTTATCCCCATTTCCCTAGCCAGTCCGAGTCTAATGAGCAGTGCATTGTTCTCAGCCATGTTGTTAGTGCACGGCTCCGTCAGAGAAAAGATCTAGGGTAATACATGGTTTTGTGGGGAGTTCAAGACCACCCCTACTCCCGTAATGATAGACCCGCTTGCGCCTACGCGAGAAGCGCCATCGAAGAACAATTGCTAAACTTCCCCGGGAGAGATTGTGTTGACCTCGGGGGTCTCATCCGGTAGATCTTTGAACAAGTCCGTTCTCTTCTCCAGTGGATGACTGACCATAAGGTCGCAGATGGCTTGCCCATTGACCGACTTTTGTAATATATAGTGGATATCATATTGAGAAAGAAGGAGTGCCCATCTAGCCAGTCGCTAGTTTAAGGCTCTGGGTTGTGTCATGAAGACCCGGATGGGATTTAATCGAGAAATGACATGGATGGTTTGGCCAACCAGGTAGTGACGCATCTTTTGGATGGCGAATACCAAGGCTAGGCATTCCTTTTCAACCATAGGGTACCATTGTTCGGCTCCCTACAAAGTCCTGCTTAGATAGTAGATGCCTTGCTCATGGCCAGCATCGTTGTTTTGCGCCAGAAGAGCACCAAGGGAATGCTCCATGACCAGTATATTGATAAGGAATGGCTTCCCTGAGATCGGAGCTGCCAAGACAGGTGGGTTAGAGAGATAAGCTTTGATCTCGTCGAATGCTCATTGGCATGGCTCGTCCCATATGAAGGACACGCCCTTCTTCATTAATTTGGAGAAGGGTTGACACTTACCCAAAAGATTTGAGATGAACCTTCGGATGTAAGCCAACCGTCCTTGGAGAGCCCTTAATTCCTTGAGATTCCGTGGCGCCTGAAGCTCTTGGATGGCCCGTACCTTATCGGGGTCGATACGAATTCCTTTCGTTATGATGACGAATCCAAGGAATTTCCCGCTAAACATCCCTAAGAATGATTTCGTGGGATTCATCTTGAGTTGATGAGATCACATGAGCTCGAACATTACTCTTTGATCTTGGAGGTGGTCGTCTTTGCTATGCCTTTTCACGACCAGATCGTCTACGTAGCATTCGACTATTTTGCGTAGATAGTCCCGAAATATCATGCTCATGGCATGCTGATAGGTTGTACTGGCATTTTTGAGTCTGAAAGGCATAACCGTGTAGCAATACACCCCCATTAGAGTCCAGAATAAGGTATGTTTCTCGTCCTCAGGGTGCATCTTGATTTGATTATACCTTGAGAGCCTGTCCATAAAGGACATTCTCTCAAACTCACACGTGTTATCAATGATGACATCTATGATAGGTAGAGGAAATTTGTCCTTTAGGCATGCTGCGTTGAGGTTTCTGAAGTCGATGCAGATGCGGATCTTGCCATTCTTTTTCAGGACCGGAATAATGTTAGCTACCCACTCAAGGTGTTGTTTCTCTCTGATGAAGCCGGATTCGATTAGCTTTTTCACTTCGACTTTGATTGACTCCATGATTTGTGGATAAAATTGTCTTTGCTGTTGTTTGACAGGTTTAGCGTCCGAGCCGATGTTGAGGTGATGCATGGCGATCTGAGGATCGAGGCCGGACATGTCCTCATAATTCCATGCGAATACATCTATATATTCCCGTATGAGGGATATGAGATCTTCTTTTTCTTGAGGAGGTAAGCTACAGCTGATGAATATAGGCTTGGTGTTAGCCTCATCGCCCATGTTTATGTGGAGGATTTTATCCTCGGTAGGCGGTTCGTGCTGCTCGAAGCGACTGTTCCATTGAGCATTAATATGATGGTCCCATGCCACATCGTTAAGTGGGACCTACTTGTCCCCTGCTATTTCAGCGGGATTGGTCGTGGTCATGTTGATTGTAAGATCTTTGAACAAGTGTTCCACAATGACATCTGAGTCCCATGCTGAGGATGCCGATGATAGATCATCCGAGCGGGTGCTATTAGAGTCTTCACCAAAGTTGCAAAACAACTCTGATGAGGAGGAAATGTAGCCCAACCCTCTTCGAGTCTTGGTGAAGTAGTTCGAGGATCTACCTTTAGGTACATAGGTGGGTCGGATGACCATCTTTCGCCCTCTGCCATAGTTCAGGCCTTCTTGACGAATGAAGTCATAACCCATATCCCTCATCATGCGTTTCGCTATTTGACTGTTTTCACCCGGTCGTAGTCGTCCACATATTTTAGGCATTGGTGCAACACAGATGGGACAATGTGGCTGTTGTGGATCCATGGTCATCCTAACAGTATGTTGTAGGAAGGCTCGGCATCGATGACATAGTAGGTGACTTCCGTCTTCATGTCGCCTGTACGGCTCTTTAGGTGGATCTTGCCAAGTGGCCTCGCCCTGGTGGCTTTAAAGATGAAGATGGTCATGGTTGTCGTGGAAAGATGCTTCTGGGGAACCCCAGGTGTTGCATAAGTTTCAGGGGGACAATGCTCAGTGCGGATCCTGGGTCAACTTGCATTCAATCCACTTTGGAGGAATCGATGTACCCTGTGAAATACAAGGGTCGATCATGAAAAGTGCTTTTGATTAGCATGTCCTCAGAGGTGAACGTGATCTAGGGGACCCACTGTTCAGTGGCCTGATAACACTGAAAACACTTCTTTCCCGTGTCTTCCTCCCTTGTGGATGAGAAGTGCGTCGCGAAAACCTTCGAGTCGGCTAACGCCTCTTGTAGAGCCTCCCGAGTAGGTCTAGACAGACACAGGAGTTCGTACATGGTGATTCTGGCTAGAATATTTTTCAACTATATGAGTACGTTGAATCAAAAAGGTTGACTACTCGAGCTCGACCCATCGAGATTTGGAGGGGCTATTGCAGGTGGCCGTGTGGAGGGTCCTGCCGGATTCTCCGCTCTTGCCAAGTAATTCTAGGCGAATTCCCTGCCTGCCCTAGTGGCTAAGACGATAGCCTCCTTGTCGGAGTCGATGAGGGCGACTACTACCGTTTTGCCTTCATCTGGGATAGCGGAGACGGTGTTTTGCCTTCATTTGGTAGCTTAATCCTATTGCTTTTGAGGAGGGTGTCAAGGGTTGCTACCACTTGGTCTTCCCTGAAGTCATATTGCTTCAGGGGACATTGTTCAAATAGCATAGGATTCAGATTTTGGGCTGGTTTGGGTGCCGGAGTGGAGTCAACAGCCTGTTGTGCGCCTTTGCGGAAGTGTGCTCGCACACCTAACGAGTCAATAAGCACGAGAGAAGATTAACAAACCCAACTCGGGTTCAATCAAACAAATAAGATAAGACAACCACAAACACAGATATTTTACATGGTTTAACAATTTACCTACGTCCACGGGAGCGACACAAATAATTTCTTATTTATCACAAGAAATTACAAATTAAGAGAGAAGATCTTAAGCTTGAGATCTCTCCAAATAATAACAGTGTTTTAAGTTAAAACACTGTTCAATCTCTCTCTTAAATACTCAACTTCCCCTCTTTAAATACACCAACCCCTTTCCCCAAATAAATGAGAACGGGACAAATGGGAAGCTCAAAAATCCCAGAAAAGGGAAAAAGGCCGCCACTGCTTTCTTTTTCTTCTGCTCCACTCTCCGCTCCACC